>NC_138301.1:116255512-116478012 GCF_965601325.2 Salmo salar | reverse complement strand
ATGTATTTATGTTGTTGTTGTTTATGTATTTATGTTGTTGTTTATGTATTTCTGTTGTTGTTGTTTATGTATTTATGTTGTTGTTGTTGTTTATGTATTTATGTTGTTGTTGTTTATGTATTTATGTTGTTGTTGTTTATGTATTTATGTTGTTGTTGTTTATGTATTTATGTTGTTGTTGTTGTTTATGTATTTATGTTGTTGTTGTTTATGTATTTATGTTGTTGTTGTTTATGTATTTATGTTGTTGTGTGTTGTCCAGGCACTACGTCCAGCAGTAACACAGTAGTGGCAGGACAGGAGAACTTCCCAGAGACAGAGGAGTCCAAGCTGGCCAGAGAGAACGAGGAGAGGTGGGTCCCCATCACAGCACCCTTTGGGTAGATATTTTATACAATCATTTCAAATAACTTTATTATTCAGAAATCAATGTGATGACACTTTAAACTTAAAGCCTACCCTCACTGTGTGTGTTCTCAGGGCCAAGGCTCACAACAGACTGGAGTCTCGCTACAGTAACAGCTCAGGCGGTTCCTATGACGATGAGAAGAGTGAGTAGAACCTTAAACTGACAGATTTTTATGGGGATTTTTTTTATTCTGCTAATTGATTTTCCGTGAGGGCGCGGAACCTCACTGCAGATTCCTCTGCAGTCTGTAAACACACACACCCCTATGGGAAAGGGCCTTGGGCCCTGCATTCCTCTCCACAATGTCCTCATAGTGTTAGTCACTTCAACCTCGTTAGTAGTCTGTTGTTGTAATTATCACTAATTCCGTAGCGTCTTTGACAAACTGACAGGAGATTTACACACACACACACACACACACACACACACACACACACACACACACACACACACACACACACACACACACACACACACACACACACACAGCGAGAGAAAGAGAGAGAGAGACTGAAAGGAGATTTACAACTAAAAGATAGACATGCTTTGTGACAGATGTAGGATCTTAATTTGAGCCAGTTTGCTACAGCAGGAAAATAATCCTGCAGCAACAGGAAATTAGAATTATTATATGGATTATAATTAATGGAAATTTTTGTAGGAGTTGATACATTTTTCATTAGGGAAAATTAAGTCCAAAATTTCTATGTGGAAATTGCAAACTTCAGAAGCCTTTTCAAACCTTAAATAACCTACACTTTTTAGATTTCCTGCATTGTGGGAAAGTTATCCTGCTAACAGGGTGATCAAATTAAGATTCTACATCTGGTGCTGGAGTTTGGCTGAGCAGCCTACACTGCCTACTCTGACCACATGTTCCAATGCAAGGGAGCAAGGTTCACTTCTCAGTATAGGCAGGCACTTCCTTTCTTCCCTATCTGTTTCCCCCTCTCCTTCAATCTATATCAAAATATAAAAGGTGAATGGATTGTCAAATTCGAGAGAGATTTGCTCCTACTTTCCCCACATCTTCTAACACAAACATGATATGGACAGGATACAGACAAGATACAGACGATGTTCTACAGTATCACTTTCCCTTACAGACATATCAGACACCAGGACATATATTCTGTCTGGATATCAGCCGTACCAACCACAGTGTCAGCCTGTCATCAGTGAAGGCATTCTGTCTGTGTTTAGCCTGCATGCTTTGGGAGGAATCCAGACCTGGTGTGTGTGTGTGTGTGTGCGTCTGCCTTTTTGTCTGTCTCGCGATCAAGAGTATATGTCTCCCACTCAAGAGTGTGTGTCTGTGTCGCTCTCAAATGTGTGTGTGTGTTTGTGTGTTTTGCGATGTCTGATTGACTAATCGCATACCGCACATTCATGAGGTCGTTCTGTGGTGGTTTGTCACCATGCTGTCACATGGAGGCTCTTCTTTCATCAGTCTTTAGGGGTTTCCTTATGGTTCAGCTTTTATTTTCTAACAGCGCTTACAGATTTTAATCAAAAACTTGCATGGTGCAAAATGGAAAACCCCGCCCACCAGGTTCTCCAGGAAAGCTAATGCAAACAATCAATTTATTTTAAAGATTTCTAATAATATTTAAACCCAGATCTGATTATCATTCTAAACCCAGATCTGATTATTATTCTAAACCCAGATCTGATTATCATTCTAAACCCAGATCTGATTATCATTCTAAACCCAGGTCTGATTATCATTCTAAACCCAGATCTGATTATCATTCTAAACCCAGATCTGATTATCATTCTAAACCCAGGTCTGATTATCATTCTAAACCCAGATCTGATTATCATTCTAAACCCAGGTCTGATTATCATTCTAAACCCAGATCTGATTATCATTCTAAACCCAGATCTGATTATCAATCTAAACCCAGATCTGATTATCATTCTAAACCCAGATCTGATTATCATTCTAAACCCAGATCTGATTATCATTGTAAACCCAGATCTGATTATCATTCTAAACCCAGATCTGATTATCATTCTAAACCCAGATCTGATTATCATTCTAAACCCAGATCTGATTATCATTCTAAACCCAGATCGGATTATCATTCTAAACCCAGATCTGATTATCATTCTAAACCCAGATCTGATTATCATTCTAGACCCAGATCTGATTATCATTCTAAACCCAGATCTGATTATCATTCTAAACCCAGATCTGATTATCATTCTAAACCCAGATCTGATTATCATTCTAAACCCAGATCTGATTATCATTCTAAACCCAGATCTGATTATCATTCTAGACCCAGATCTGATTATCATTCTAAACCCAGATCTGATTATCATTCTAAACCCAGATCTGATTATCATTCTAAACCCAGATCTGATTATTATTCTAAACCCAGATCTGATTATCATTCTAAACCCAGTTCTGATTATCATTCTAAACCCAGGTCTGATTATCATTCTACACCCAGATCTGATTATCATTCTAAACCCAGGTCTGATTATCATTCTAAACCCAGATCTGATTATCATTCTAAACCCAGATCTGATTATCAATCTAAACCCAGATCTGATTATCATTCTAAACCCAGATCTGATTATCATTCTAAACCCAGATCTGATTATCATTCTAAACCCAGATCTGATTATCATTCTAAACCCAGATCTGATTATCATTCTAAACCCAGATTGGATTATCATTCTAAACCCAGATCTGATTATCATTCTAAACCCAGATCTGATTATCATTCTAGACCCAGATCTGATTATCATTCTAAACCCAGGTCTGATTATCATTCTAAACCCAGATCTGATTATCATTCTAAACCCAGATCTGATTATCATTCTAGACCCAGATCTGATTATCATTCTAAACCCAGATCTGATTATCCTTCTAAACCCAGATCTGATTATCATTCTAAACCCAGATCTGATTATCATAATGTGTTTGTTGTGTTTTGTGTGTGTGTTTGTCTAAACCCAGGTCTGATAAAAAAAAGCTCCTGGCCCTAATTGTTAGAACATAACACTGTCTCCTGATTGGTCTATTCCCCCAGATGACCCTCTCCCGCCGTATGCTGGTTGGCTGATGAGCGTGTTGGAGACCAATCGGCCGCAGCCGTTGCCCATGCCAGTTAACGGAGGTTGCTGGGCGCCGCTGGTGGACTACCTTCCTGAAACCATCACACCTAGGGGACCACTACACAGGTAAACACACAACAATAAATATGATGAAAAACACTAGTCAACGACCTGCTTTTCCTGACTAAAACCATGAGGATAACGAGACGAGATGCCCTGAAAAAAACAAACATTACTATTACAAATTACTTTTCATTTTAGTCTACGAAAGTGTGACGAAACGAGAATTCCATGTGAGACTGATGGACATTTAATTTGACATGAAGATTCTGCGGACTATTTTATGCAATCCTCTCATTGGCAGAATTGTCATCTTTTAGTTGAGCTGATCTGCTCTCCCACACAGCTCCCAGGCGGTCTCTTCAGTCACTCCTCAGTCTTTTCAACTGATGTGAAGCCGGCTAGGAAACAATACTGTTTACAGATGTAGGATCTTCATTTGATCACACCTTTTGTTGCTGAGAATTTTCCAGCACAGTAGGAAATGGAAACTTGTAGTGTATTCAAAGTAAAAAAAATTTATACAAAAAATGCTTCTAAAGTTTGTAATTTTCACTTTAAAATGTCAGACTTCATTTGCCCTAATGAAAAATGTATCAACCCCTACAAAAAATGATTATAATCCACATAATATTTCATTTTTCCTGTTGCTGCAGGATTATCTTTCTGCTGTAGCAAACTGTCTCAAATAAAGATCCTTAATTTCATCTATTTTTGCTTTGATCTCATCAGAAGCTCTATTTTCTGACATTCACTGTTATTCATTCATCTGGGTTGCGGTCCACTAATGCTATTTGTTGACTATTAGGAGTACAGTAATACTTCTGGCATTTCTGGAAAGCTCCAATTCGCCCCTTTTCAGGGAAACAACAGTTATTTATGACCTTGACGGTTATGATGGGGAGGAAGTCAGAGCTGTAAATTGTTTAACCTGTAGCCAAGACTTTATGGTTGGCCTATATGGTAGACTAAGGCTAGCATTGGTTACAATATGCCACAATATCAATGTTGCCAGTATATGAGGGGATAGTAAGCCTAGTTGGACATGGCTATCTGAATGTGTACAGTAGCCGAAATATTCCATTATTTAATAGAAAAGAATGCACTGACTATTATGTGACTAAAATGGTGTGACTAAGGGAATGGAATATATTATGTGACTGAAATGGTGTGACTAAGGGAATGGAATATATTATGTGACTGAAATGGTGTGACTAAGGGAATGGAATATATTATGTGACTGAAATGGTGTGACTACGGGAATGGAATATATTATGTGACTGAAATGGTGTGACTAAGGGAATGGAATATATTATGTGAATGAAATGGTGTGACTAAGGGAATGGAATATATTATGTGACTGAAATGGTGTGACTACGGGAATGGAATATATTATGTACATGATGTAAGGTAAGTTAGAGGTGTGTATGAACTATTTAATAAAACAAAAGAAAACTACAATGACTAAAATAGGACTTAAATGACTGTGACTAAAACTATACTTACATTTTTATTTATTTTACTAGGCAAGTCAGTTAAGAACAAATTCTTATTTACAATGACGGCCTAGGAACAGTGGGTTAACTGCCTTGTTCAGGGGCAGAATGACAGATTTTTACCTTGTCAGCTCGGGGATTCAAACTTGCAACCTTTCAGTTACTGGCCCAACGCTCTAACCACTAGGCTACCCTGCTGCCCAATGACTGTGACTAAAACTAGACTTAAATGACTGTGACTAAAACTAGACTTAAATGACTGACTAAAACTAGACTTAAATGACTGTGACTAAAACTAGACTTAAATAACAAAATGAACACTGACACACATGCACATACAGTACACACGTGCACACACACACTCACACACATACAGTGCCTTGCGAAAGTATTCAGCCCCCTTGAACTTTTCGACCTTTTGCCACATTTCAGGCTTCAAACATAAAGATATAAAACTGTAATTTTTGTGAAGAATCAACAACAAGTGGGACAGAATCATGAAGTGGAACGAAATTTATTGGATATTTCAAACTTTTTTAACAAATAAAAAACTGAAAAATTGGGCGTGCAAAATTATTCAGCCCCCTTAAGTTAATACTTTGTAGCGCCACCTTTTGCTGCGATTACAGCTGTAAGTCACTTGGGGTATGTCTCTATCAGTTTTGCACATCGAGAGACTGAAATTTTTGCCCATTCCTCCTTGCAAAACAGCTCGAGCTCAGTGAGGTTGGATGGAGAGCGTTTGTGAACAGCAGTTTTCAGTTCTTTCCACAGATTCTCGATTGGATTCAGGTCTGGACTTTGACTTGGCCATTCTAACACCTGGATATGTTTATTTGTGAACCATTCTATTGTAGATTTTGCTTTATGTTTTGGATCATTGTCTTGTTGGAAGACAAATCTCCGTCCCAGTCTCAGGTCTTTTGCAGGTTTTCTTCCAGAATGGTCCTGTATTTGGCTCCATCCATCTTCCCATCAATTTTAACCATCTTCCCTGCCCCTGCTGAAGAAAAGCAGGCCCAAACCATGATGCTGCCACCACCATGTTTGACAGTGGGGATGGTGTGTTCAGGGTGATGAGCTGTGTTGCTTTTACGCCAAACATAACGTTTTGCATTGTTGCCAAAAAGTTTGATTTTGGTTTCATCTGACCAGAGCACCTTCTTCCACATGTTTGCTGTGTCTCCCAGGTGGCTAGTGGCAAACTTTAAACGACACTTTTTATGGATATCTTTAAGAAATGGCTTTCTTCTTGCCACTCTTCCATAAAGGCCAGATTTGTGCAGTATACGACTGATTGTTGTCCTATGGACAGAGTCTCCCACCTCAGCTGTAGATCTCTGCAGTTCATCCAGAGTGATCATGGGCCTCTTGGCTGCATCTCTGATCAGTCTTCTCCTTGTATGAGCTGAAAGTTTAGAGGGACGGCCGGGTCTTCGTAGATTTGCAGTGGTCTGATACTCTTTCCATTTTAATATTATCGCTTGCACAGTGCTCCTTGGGATGTTTAAAGCTTGGGAAATCTTTTTGTATCCAAATCCGGCTTTAAACTTCTCCACAACAGTATCTTGGACCTGCCTGGTGTGTTCCTTGTTCTTCATGATGCTCTCTGCACTTTAAACGGACCTCTGAGACTATCACAGAGCAGGTGCATTTATACGGAGACTTGATTACACACAGGTGGATTCTATTTATCATCATTAGTCATTTAGGTCAACATTGGATCATTCAGAGATCCTCACTGAACTTCTGGAGCGAGTTTGCTGCACTGAAAGTAAAGGGGCTGAATAATTTTGCACAGCCAATTTTTCAGTTTTTTATTTGTTAAAAAAGTTTGAAATATCCAATAAATTTCGTTCCACTTCATAATTGTGTCCCACTTGTTGTTGATTCTTCACAACAAATTACAGTTTTATATCTTTATGTTTGAAGCCTGAAATGTGGCAAAAGGTCAAAAAGTTCAAGGGGGCTGAATACTTTCGCAAGGCACTGTACACACACACAGGCACCTGCATACCTTTCCAGCCAAGAGGCTGCTAATCTGCTGATCCAGCTGCAGGACAGAATGTAGAGAATGTGTTCCTCACCACCTAAATATAATTATCTCTGTCTCAGTAAGACAATATAATTATCTCTGTCTCAGTAAGACAATATAATTATCTGTGTCTCAGTAAGACAATATAATTATCTCTGTCTCAGTAAGACAATATAATAATCTCTGTCTCAGTAAAACAATATAATAATCTCTGTCTCAATAAGACAATATAATTATCTCTGTCTCAGTAAGACAATATCATTATCTCTGTCTCAGTAAGACAATATAATTATCTCTGTCTCAGTAAGACAATATAATTATCTCTGTCTCAGTAAGACAATATAATTATCTCTGTCTCAGAAAGAAAATATAATTATCTCTGCTTTAGTAAGACAATATAATTATCTCTGTCTCAGTAAGAAAGTATAATAATCTCTGCTTTAGTAAGATAATATTTATTTTACCAGGTAAGTTGACTGAGAACACATTCTCATCAACAACCTAGGGAATAGTTACAGAGGATGAATGAGCCAATTATAAACTGGGGATTATTAGGTGACCATGATGGTATGAGGGGTTAACACCCCTACTCTAACAATACGTGCCATGGGATCTTTAATGACCTCAGAGAGTCAGGACACCCATTTAACATCCCATCTGAAAGACAGCACCCTACACAATCACTGCCCTGGGGCATATATTTTTTTAATATATGAGGAAAGAGTACCTCCTACTGCCCCTCCAACACCATATGGTCTCCCATCCAGGGACCGACCAGGGCCCGACCAGGGCCAACCCTGCTTAGCTTGAGATGCAAGCCAGCAGTGGGATGCAGGGTGGTATGCTGCTGGCTTGCTGAGATAATATAATAATCTCTGTCTCAGTAAAATAATATAATAATCTCTGTCTCAGTAAAACAATATAATAATCTCTGTCTCAGTAAAACAATATAATAATCTCTGTCTCAGTAAAACAATATAAAAATCTCTGAGATCAGAGATATCATAGAGAGACATACAACGACACAGTCGAGGAAAAACGTGTGTCTATTTAAAATGCTGTCTGTCAACTGTGTGTGTGTTCTTCTCTATGGTTGGACTATATGACAATGTCATAAAATAAATTGTTTGGTGGAAAAATGTTAAAAGTTAAAGTTAATGTAGCATGTTTATATCAAGACCTCTATTTGTGTTCCAAAACTTGTTTTTTGAAATGTGCAGATTTTTGCAAATTCCTTTTTTATTCCCTTTGTTCATTTGTACAGGTTAACTAACTCAATCACATGCTGTGTTTTGCGTTCTCTCAGGTGTAATATAGCAGTGATCTTCATGACAGAGATGGTGGTGGACCACAGTGTGAGAGAAGACTGGGCCCTTCACCTTCCACTACTGCTGCACGCCCTATTCCTAGGTACAGTACCATCTCTGTTTGTCGTCCGGGTTTGGCCAGTACAGGCCATCATTGTAAATAAGAAGTTGTTCTTAACTGACTTGCATAGTTAAATAAAGGTTAAATAAAAAAATACAAAATAATAATAATTCATCCAAACATGTTAATGATGGACTGCGTGGGCGTGTGTGTGTGTAGTAGTGTGCATTTCTCCTTTGCCAAGATAATCCATCCACCTGACAGGTGTGGCATATGAAGAAGCTGATTAAACAGCATGATCATTACACAGGTGCACCTTGTGCTGGGGACAATAAAAGGCCACTCTAAAATGTGCAGTTTTATCACACAACTCAATGCCACAGATATTTCAGGTTTTGAAGAAGCGTGCAATTGGCATGCTGACAGCAGAAATGTCCACCATAGCTGTTGCCAGAGAATTTAATGTTCATTTCTCTACCATAAGCCGTCTCCAACGTTGTTTTAGAGAATTTGAAAATATGTCCAACCGGCCTCACAACCGCAGACCACGTGTAACCACGCCAACCCAGGAACTCCACATACAGCCTCTTCACCAGTGGGATCGTCTAAAGGACAGCTGATTAAATTTAGTATTTCTGTCTGTAATAAAGCCCTTTTGTGGGGAAAAACTAATTCTGATTGGCTGGGCCTGGCTCCCCGGTGGCTGGACCCCTACAGGTCTAACGTTGTCTCTATTCTCCAGGTCTGGACCCCTACAGGTCTAACGTTGTCTCTATTCTCCAGGTATGGACCCCTGCAGGTCTAATGTTGTCTCTATTCTCCAGGTCTGGACCCCTACAGGTCTAACGTTGTCTCTATTCTCCAGGTCTGGACCCCTACAGGTCTAACGTTGTCTCTATTCTCCAGGTCTGGACCACTACAGGCCAGAGGTGTTTGAACACAGCAAGCGTCTCCTCCTCCACCTCCTCATCGCTTTATCCTGCAACAACAACTTCCAGGTATTTGTATTTCTATTTAGTATGGATCCCCATTAGTTCCTGCCAAGGCAGCAGCTACTCTTCCTGGGGTTTATTATGGATCCCCATTAGTTCCTGCCAAGGCAGCAGGTTCTCTTCCTGGGGTTTATTATGGATCCCCATTAGTTCCTGCCAAGGCAGCAGCTACTCTTCCTGGGGTTTATTATGGATCCCCATTAGTTCTTGCAAGGCAGCAGCTTCTCTTCCTGGGGTTTATTATGGATCCCCATTAGTTCCTGTCAAAGCAGCAGCTACTCTTCCTGGGGTTTATTATGGATCCCCATTAGTTCCTGCCAAGGGCGCAGCTACTCTTCCTGGGGTTTATTATGGATCCCCATTAGTTCCTGCCAAGGCAGCAGCTTCTCTTCCTGGGGTTTATTATGGATCCCCATTAGTTCCTGCCAAGGCAGCAGCTACTCTTCCTGGGGTTTATTATGGATCCCCATTAGTTCCTGCTTAGGCAGCAGCTTCTCTTCCTGGGGTTTATTATGGATCCCCATTAGTTCCTGCCAAGGCAGCAGCTACTCTTCCTGGGGTTTATTATGGATCCCCATTAGTTCCTGCCAAGGCAGCAGCTACTCTTCCTGGGGTTTATTATGGATCCCCAATAGTTCCTGCCTAGGCAGCAGCTTCTCTTCCTGGGGTTTATTATGGATCCCCATTAGTTCCTGCCAAGGCAGCAGCTACTCTTCCTGGGGTTTATTATGGATCCCCATTAGTTCCTGCCAAGGCAGCAGCTTCTCTTCCTGGGGTTTATTATGGATCCCCATTAGTTCCTGCCTAGGCAGCAGCTTCTCTTCCTGGGGTTTATTATATATCCCCATTAGATCCTGCCAAGGCAGCAGCTTCTCTTCCTGGGGTTTATTATGGATCCCCATTTGATCCTGCCAAGGCAGCAGCTTCTCTTCCTGGGGTCCAGCAAAATTAGGGCAGTTATACATTTTTTTTAACATTACAATACATTCACTCTAAAAGACATGGTCCTGTTTAGTGGGGCGCAACGTAGCAAAATGTTTTCAAATGGGAAGCTTTGGCACAAGATGGGAATAAGACCAGCATGTGTTTATGGTTGTGTGTAAGATCGTCTGTGTGTTTTCAGGTCATAACGTGTGTGTGTGGTTGTGTGTTTTAGGTTCATAGCGTGTGTGTGTGTGGTTGTGTGTTTTAGGTTCAAATCAAATCAAATTTATTTTTATATAGCCCTTCGTACATCAGCTGATATTCTCAAAGTGCTGTACAGAAACCCAGCCTAAAACCCCAAACAGCAAGCAAAGCATGTGAAAGAAGCACGGTGGCTAGGAAAAACTCCCTAGGAAAAACTCCCTAGAAAGGCCAAAAACCTAGGAAGAAACCTAGAGAGGAACCAGGCTATGAGGGGTGGCCAGTCCTCTTCTGGCTGTGCAGGGTGGATATTAAAACAGAACATGGTCAAAATGTTAAAATGTTAAAATGTTCATAAATGACCAGCATGGTCAAATAATAATAATCATAGTAGTTGTCGAGGGTGCAACAAGCACGTCCGGTGAACAGGTCAGGGTTCCATAGCCGCAGGCAGAACAGTTGAAACTGGAGCAGCAGCACGGCCAGGTGGACTGGGGACAGCAAGGAGTCATCATACCAGGTAGTCCTGAGGCATGGTCCTAGGGCTCAGGTCCTCCGAGAGAAAGACAGAAAGAGAGAAAGAGAGAATTAGAGAGAGCATATTTAAATACACACAGGACACCGGATAAGACAAGAGAAATACTCCAGATGTAACAGACTGACCCTAGCCCCCCGACACATAAACTACTGCAGCATAAATACTGGAGGCTGAGACAGGAGGGATCAGAAGACACTGTGGCCCCATCCGATGATACCCCCGGACAGGGCCAAACAGGCAGGATATAACCCCACCCACTTTGCCAAAGCACAGCCCCCACACCACTAGAGGGATGTCTCCAACCACCAACTTACCGTCCTAAGACAAGGCCGAGTATAGCCCACAACGATCTCCGCCATGGCACAACCCAAGGGGGGGGGGGGGGGGGGGCGCCAACCCAGACAGGAAGACCACGTCAGTGACTCAACCCACTCAAGTGACGCACCCCTCCCATGGACGGCATGGAAGAACACCAGTAGGCCAGTGACTCAGCCTCTGTAAAAGGGTTAGAGGCAGAGAATCCCAGTGGAAAGAGGGGAACCGGCAAGGCAGAGACAGCAAGGGCGGTTCGTTGCTCCAGCCTTTCCGTTCACCTTCACACTCCTGGGCCAGACTATACTTAATCATAGGACCTACTGAAGAGATAAGTCTTCAGTAAAGACTTAAAGGTTGAGACTGAGTCTGCGTCTCTCACATTGGTAGGCAGACCATTCCATAAAAATGGAGCTCTATAGGAGAAAGCCCTACCTCCAGCCGTTTGCTTAGAAATTCTAGGGACAATTAGGAGGCCTGCGTCTTGTGACCGTAGCGTACGTGTAGGTATGTACGGCAGGACCAAATCGGAAAGATAGGTAGGAGCAAGCCCATGTAATGCTTTGTAGGTTAGCAGTAAAACCTTGAAATCAGCCCTTGCCTTAACAGGAAGCCAGTGTAGGGAGGCTAACACTGGAGTAATATGATCAAATTTTTTGGTTCTAGTCAGGATTCTAGCAGCCGTATTTAGCACTAACTGAAGTTTATTTAGTGCTTTATCCGGGTAGCCGGAAAGTAGAGCATTGCAGTAGTCCAGCCTAGAAGTAACAAAAGCATGGATTAATTTTTCTGCGTCATTTTTGGACAGAAAATTTCTGATTTTTGCAATGTTACGTAGATGGAAAAAAGCTGTCCTTGAAACAGTCTTGATATGTTCTTCAAAAGAGAGATCAGGGTCCAGAGTAACGCCGAGGTCCTTCACAGTTTTATTTGAGACGACTGTACAACCATCCAGATTAATTGTCAGATTCAACAGAAGATCTCTTTGTTTCTTGGGACCTAGAACAAGCATCTCTGTTTTGTCCGAGTTTAAAAGTAGAAAGTTTGCAGCCATCCACTTCTTTATGTCTGAAACACAGGCTTCTAGCGAGGGCAATTTTGGGGCTTCACCATGTTTCATTGAAATGTACAGCTGTGTGTCGTCTGCATAGCAGTGAAATTTAACATTATGTTTTCGAATGACATCCCCAAGAGGTAAAATATATAGTGAAAACAATAGTGGTCCTAAAACGGAACCTTGAGGAACACCGAAATTTACAATTGATTTGTCAGAGGACAAACCATTCACAGAGACAAACTGATATCTTTCCGACAGATAAGATCTAAACCAGGCCAGAACTTGTCCATGTAGACCAATTTGGGTTTCCAATCTCTCCAAAAGAATGTGGTGATCGATGGTATCAAAAGCGGCACTAAGATCTAGGAGCACGAGGACAGATGCAGAGCCTCGGTCTGACGTCATTAAAAGGTCATTTACCACCTTCACAAGTGCAGTCTCAGTGCTATGATGGGGTCTAAAACCAGACTGAAGCGTTTCGTATACATTGTTTGTCTTCAGGAAGGCAGTCAGTTGCTGTGCAACAGCTTTTTCTAAAATTTTGGAGAGGAATGGAAGATTCGATATAGGCCGATAGTTTTTTATAATTTCTGGATCAAGATTCGGCTTTTTCAAGAGAGGCTTTATTACTGCCACTTTTAGTGAGCTTGGTACACATCCGGTGGATAGAGAGCCGTTTATTATGTTCAACATAGGAGGGCCAAGCACAGGAAGCAGCTCTTTCAGTAGTTTAGTTGGAATAGGGTCCAGTATGCAGCTTGAGGGTTTGGAGGCCATGATTATTTTCATCATTGCGTCAAGAGATATAGTACTAAAACACTTTAGTATCTCCCTTGATCCTAGGTCCTGGCAGAGTTGTGCAGACTCAGGACAATGGAGCTTTGGAGGAATACCCAGATTTAAAGAGGAGTCTGTAATTTGCTTTCTAATGATCATGATCTTTTCCTCAAAGAAGTTCATAAATTTATTACTGCTGAAGTGAAAGCCATCCTCCATTTGCGAAGGCTGCTTTTTAGTTAGCTTTGCGACAGTATCAAAAAGAAATTTCGGATTGTTCTTATTTTCCTCAATTAAGTTGGAAAAATAGGATGATCGAGCAGCAGTAAGGGCTCTTCGATACTGCACGGTACTGTCTTTCCAAGCTAGTCGGAAGACTTCCAGTTTGGTGTGGCGCCATTTCCGTTCCAATTTTCTGGAAGCTTGCTTCAGAGCTCGTGTATTTTCTGTATACCAGGGAGCTAGTTTCTTATGACAGATGTTTTTAGTTTTTAGGGGTGCAACTGCATCTAGGGTATTGCGCAAGGTTAAATTGAGTTCCTCGGTTAGGTGGTTAACTGATTTTTGTCCTCTGACGTCCTTGGGTAGGCAGAGGCAGTCTGGAAGGGCATCAAGGAATCTTTGGGTTGTCTGAGAATTTATAGCACGACTTTTAATGCTCCTTGGTTGGGGTCTGAGCAGATTATTTGTTGCAATTGCAAACGTAATAAAATGGTGGTCCGATAGTCCAGGATTATGAGGAAAAACATTTAGATCCACAACATTTATTCCATGGGACAAAACTAGGTCCAGAGTATGACTGTGGCAGTGAGTAGGTCCAGAGACATGTTGGACAAAACCCACTGAGTCGATGATGGCTCCGAAAGCCTTTTGGAGTGGGTCTGTGGACTTTTCCATGTGAATGTTAAAGTCACCAAAAATTAGAATATTATCTGCTATGACTACAAGATCCGATAGGAATTCAGGGAACTCAGTGAGGAACACTGCATATGGCCCAGGAGGCCTATAAACAGTAGCTATAAAAAGTGAGTGAGTAGGCTGCATAGATTTCATGACTAGAAGCTCAAAAGACGAAAACGTCATTGTTGTTTTTTTTTTTGTAAATTGAAATTTGCTATCGTAAATGTTAGCAACACCTCCGCCTTTGCCGGATGCACGGGGGGTATGGTCACTAATGTAACCTGGGGGTGAGGCCTCATTTAACACAGTAAATTCATCAGGCTTAAGCCATGTTTCAGTCAGGCCATAGCGTTCATAGCGTGTGTGTGTGTGTGTGTGGTTGTGTGTTTTAGGTTCATAGTGTGTGTGTGTGTGGTTGTGTGTTTTATGTTCATAGCGTGTGTGTGTGTGGTTGTGTGTTTTAGGTTCATAGCGTGTGTGTGTGGTTGTGTGTTTTAGGTCCATAGCGTGTGTGTGTGTGGTTGTGTGTTTTAGGTTCATAGCGTGTGTGTGTGTGTGTGTGTGTGTGGTTGTGTGTTTTAGGTTCATAGCGTGTGTGTGTGTGGTTGTGTGTTTTAGGTTCATAGCGTGTGTGTGTGTGGTTGTGTGTTTTAGGTTCATAGCGTGTGTGTGTGTGTGTGTGTTTTAGGTTCAGAGCGTGTGTGTGTGTGTGGTTGTGTGTTTTAGGTTCATAGCGTGTGTGTGTGTGTGTGTGGTTGTGTGTTTTAGGTTCATAGTGTGTGTGTGTGTGGTTGTGTGTTTTATGTTCATAGCGTGTGTGTGTGTGGTTGTGTGTTTTAGGTTCATAGCGTGTGTGTGTGGTTGTGTGTTTTAGGTTCAGAGCGTGTGTGTGTGTGTGTGTGTGTGGTTGTGTGTGAGAAGTTATTTATTGTCTGTAAAACATGCTACATCCGTGTGTTCCCAGGTGATAGCCTCTGTGCTGCTGCTCACCAGAGAGATCAGTGACAACAAAACACTCACCATCAAATCCAGCTATCAGCCAGAATACCAGTACTCAGGTAACACACACACACACACAGACACACACACTAGAGGCATCAGCAAAGACATTTGTGGTTAGAGAACGCAGTACTTCAGCATGACCATGTAGTAACGACTCTGTCCGTTCTGTTCAGAATCATCAGCAAGGATAGTATTTAACACTAACCAGTTTTGCCGGTACACCTGTTCATCTCTGCTATTCACTTCCTGCTTCCTGTCAGGTGGTCCTGACTTCCTGCGGGAGTGGCAGGCATCCCCGGTGGCTGACTCTGGCATGAGCTCCTCCTCCAACTCTTCTTCTGCCAGTCTTGGCGGCGGCAGCACGGGGGGCAGTGTGGGTAACCTGCCCATGGTAACCCCTGATGACCTGGAGGATCTAGAGGACACGGCCAGTGAGGCGGACAACAAGACCAACAAACTGATAGAGTTCCTAACCACCAGGTACACACAGACACGCACGCTCACACACACATAAAGAGAGAAAGAGAGAGAGAGACTCACACACACACACAATCACAAACACTTAAGACTGAAAAGATGCCTACATTTCAAATCAAATCAAATTTTATTAGTCACATGCGCGGAATACAACAGGTGTAGACCCTACAGTGAAATGCTTACTTACGAGCCCCTAAACAGTGCCGTTTCAAAGAATATGGATAAGAATAAAAGATAAAAGTATCAAGTAATTAAAGAGCAGCAGTAAAAATTAACAATATACACAGGGGGGTGCCGGTACAGAGTCAATGTGTGGGGGCGTTAATGTAGGTAGAGTTAATTAAAGTGACTATGCATAGATGACAACAGAGAGTGGTGGTGGTGGGGGGGGGGGGGTCAAGCCATAGTCTGGGTAGCCAATTGACTAGATGTTCAGGAGTCTTATGACTTGGGGGTAGAAGCTGTTTAGATGCCTCTTGGACCTAGACTTGGCGCTCCGGTACTGCTTGCCGTGCGGCAGCAGAGAGAACAGTCTATGACTAGGGTGGCTGGAGTCTTTAACAATTGTTAGGGCCTTCCTCTAACACCGTCTGGTGTAGAGGTCCTGGATGGTAGGCAGCTTAGCCCCAGTGATATACTGGGCCGTACGCACTACCCTCTGAAGTGCCTTGCGGTCGGAGGCCGAGCAGTTGCCATACCAGGCAGTGATGCAACCAGTCAGGATGCTCTCGATGGTGCAGCTGTAGAACCTTTTGAGGATCTCAGGACCCATGCCAAATCATTTTGGTCTCCTGAGGGGGAATAGGTTTTGTCGTGCCCGCTTCACGACTGTCTTGGTGTGTTTGGACCATGTTAGTTTGTTGGTGAGGTGGCCACCAAGGAACTTGAAGCTCTCAACCTGCTCCACTACAGCCCCGTCGATGAGAATGGGGGCGCACTCGGTTCTCCTTTTCCTGTAGTCCACAATCATCTCCTTTGTCTTGATCACAGTAAGGGAGAGGTTGTTGTTCTGGCACCACACTGCCAGGTCTCTGACCTCCTCCCTATAGGCTGTCTCGTTGTTGTCTGTGATCAGGCCTACCACTGTTGTGTCATCAGCAAACTTAATGATGGTGTTGGAGTCGTGCCTGGCCGTGCAGTCATGAGTGAACAGGGAGTACAGGAGGGTCAGTTGAGCACGCACCCCTGAGGGGCCCCTGTGTTGAGGATCCGCGTGGCAGATGTGTTGTTACCTAACCTTACCACCTGGGGGCGGCCCATTTGTGTATCTGTGAAAGTGTGTGCATATGGGGCAGTGGTTGTCACCTGTGTGCAGTGTGTCCGTAGGTGCATGTGTGTGTGTGTGTGTGTGTGTGTGTGTAACCTGTGTGTGGTGGTGTGATGGTGGTGGGTACACAGTGCCTGGAGTACTGTTCTCTCCATACTCAGAGCGTTTGGCCCGCTGTGGGTCCACGAAGACATCACTCCTAAGAACCCCAACTGTAAGAGCTCTGACCAGCTGTCCAACTTCCTCCGACACGTCATCTCTGTCTTCAAGGAGTCCAAGTCAGGTAACACTTTATTATTACTAACGTAAACCATCTTTTTTTAATTTAAAAATAGATATTGTTAAGCATTTTATTGTGTAATGTCTCTAAATGTTGTCTGTCACTAGCAGCACCATTTCACCAAGTAACATTCAGAGTATGTGTTAATGTAGTTGGTGAATAAAGGTGATTCTAATACTTGTTTTATCACTAATTTGAAGCACTTTTGTTGTTCCTGAAGCCACATCACCACTTATGGAGCTCAGAGCCTGGTTCCTCTCTAGGTTTCCTCCTAGGTTTTGGCCTTTCTAGGGAGTTTTTCCTAGCCACCGTGCTTCTACACCTGCATTGCTTGCTGTTTGGGGTTTTAGGCTGGGTTTCTGTACAGCACTTTGATATATCAGCTGATGTAAGAAGGGCTTTATAAATAAATGTGATTGATTGATATGATGTCATACAAGAGACCTGTGCCCAGATTCACAAAACCTTCTTAAGAAGCAATATAGACTTAAGAAGAAAGTTAAGCAAAGTTGCTATTCTTCAAAAAGGTTATTGGAAATGTTCTTGAGCTGTTTCTTATGTTTCTCCTTAAGCAAAAAGTTAAGAAGAAATTTGATTCTTAAATAAAGTTATTGGATTTGTTCTTAATTCCAAGATAGCTAAACCCTCGTCTTAAAGTTTGGACAGTGAGAGAATAAGCTCATGAAAGCAACTGAACATGTTTCATTCACTCACAAACTTCATCTGAAAGTTTCAGTATTGATTATTTTAAACCCAAGAACATGTTGAAGAACAGTAATCTCAGTAGGAAATATGCTAACATGATTACCGTTGTTAGCTAGATAGCTAGCTAAACCGGTTGCCTAGCAACAAACATCTTAAGAAGATTTGTAAGAAGATATTTGAGAAGTTCGTAAGAAAATCATTCAATCTTAAGATATTGTTGAGGAATTGTGTTTACGAACTATCTTATGAACTTCTTCTTTTTTTTATTAAGAACCTTAAGAAGTGTTTTGTGATTCTGGGCACAGGAAATGCAGTTATTAACAAGTTCCTGGAGTATCTGGAGAATCATGACATCATTGTCTAATACTTTTTTTCCATTGGTCAGATTTCCACCTGGAGCAACAGTTGAGTGATGTAGCGTTGCAGACCGCTCTATGCAGCTCGTCTCGTCACTACGCTGGGCGGAGCTTCCAGATATTCAGAGCTCTCAAACAGCCAATCAACGCTCACGCTGTCTCCGACCTGCTCTCACGATTGGTGGAGGTGGTGGGAGAGCACGGGGACGAGGTGCAGGTACGTGCATCTGTGTGTGTTTGTTCGTGCGTGCGTTCATGCGTGCGTGCGTGTACCTAAAGTGTGTGTGTGTGTGTGTGTGTGTGTGTGTGTGTGTGTGTGTGTGTGTGTGTGTGTGTGTGTGTTGTTTGTTTGTTTGTTTGTTTGTGTGTGTGTGTGTGTGTGTGTGTGTGTGTGTGTGTGTGTGTGTGTGTGTGTGTGTGTGTGTGTGTGTGTGTGTGTGTGTGTGTGTATGTGTGAGTGTGGTGTGTGTGTGTGTGTGTGTGTGTGTGTGTGTGTGTGTGTTGTTCCAGGGCTATGTGATCGAGGTAACACATCAAATCAGATGTTATTTGTCACATGCGCCGAATACAACAGGTGTAGACTTTACAGTGAAATGCTTACTTACAAGCCCTTAACCAACAATGCAGTTCAAGAAATAGAGTTAAGAAAATATTTACTAAATAAACTGAAGTAAAAAAATATATATATAATTTGAATCAATCAAAAAGTAACACAAGAAATGTACATAAAAATAACGAGGCTATATACAGGGGGTACCGGTACTGAGTCAATGTGCGGGGGTACAGGTTAGTCGAGGTTACTTGTAAAGTGACTATGCATAGATAATAAACAGAGAGTAGCAGCAGTGTAAAAACAAAGGTATTCCAGGGCTATGTGATGGAGGTAACAGTAATGACTGTGTTCCAGGGCTATGTGATGGAGGTAACAGTAATGACTGTGTTCCAGGGCTATGTGATGGAGGTAACAGTAATGACTGTGTTCCAGGGCTATGTGATGGAGGTAACAGTAATGACTGTGTTCCAGGGCTATGTGATGGAGGTAACAGTAATGTCTGTGTTCCAGGGCTATGTGATGGAGGTAACAGTAATGACTGTGTTCCAGGGCTATGTGATGGAGATAACAGTAATGACTGTGTTCCAGGGCTATGTGATGGAGGTAACAGTAATGTCTGTGTTCCAGGGCTATGTGATGGAGGTAACAGTAATGACTGTGTTCCAGGGCTATGTGATGGAGGTAACAGTAATGACTGTGTTCCAGGGCTATGTGATGGAGGTAACAGTAATGACTGTGTTCCAGGGCTATGTGATGGAGGTAACAGTAATGACTGTGTTCCAGGGCTATGTGATGGAGGTAACAGTAATGACTGTGTTCCAGGGCTATGTGATGGAGGTAACAGTAATGTCTGTGTTCCAGGGCTATGTGATGGAGGTAACAGTAATGTCTGTGTTCCAGGGCTATGTGATGGAGGTAACAGTAATGACTGTGTTCCAGGGCTATGTGATGGAGGTAACAGTAATGTCTGTGTTCCAGGGCTATGTGATGGAGGTAACAGTAATGTCTGTGTTCCAGGGCTATGTGATGGAGGTAACAGTAATGACTGTGTTCCAGGGCTATGTGATGGAGGTAACAGTAATGACTGTGTTCCAGGGCTATGTGATGGAGGTAACAGTAATGACTGTGTTCCAGGGCTATGTGATGGAGGTAACAGTAATGACTGTGTTCCAGGGCTATGTGATGGAGGTAACAGTAATGTCTGTGTTCCAGGGCTATGTGATGGAGGTAACAGTAATGACTGTGTTCCAGGGCTATGTGATGGAGGTAACAGTAATGACTGTGTTCCAGGGCTATGTGATGGAGGTAACAGTAATGTCTGTGTTCCAGGGCTATGTGATGGAGGTAACAGTAATGACTGTGTTCCAGGGCTATGTGATGGAGGTAACAGTAATGACTGTGTTCCAGGGCTATGTGATGGAGGTAACAGTAATGACTGTGTTCCAGGGCTATGTGATGGAGGTAACAGTAATGACTGTGTTCCAGGGCTATGTGATGGAGGTAACAGTAATGACTGTGTTCCAGGGCTATGTGATGGAGGTAACAGTAATGTCTGTGTTCCAGGGCTATGTGATGGAGGTAACAGTAATGTCTGTGTTCCAGGGCTATGTGATGGAGGTAACAGTAATGACTGTGTTCCAGGGCTATGTGATGGAGGTAACAGTAATGACTGTGTTCCAGGGCTATGTGATGGAGGTAACAGTAATGTCTGTGTTCCAGGGTTATGTGATGGAGGTAACAGTAATGTCTGTGTTCCAGGGCTATGTGATGGAGGTAACAGTAATGTCTGTGTTCCAGGGCTATGTGATGGAGGTAACAGTAATGTCTGTGTTCCAGGGCTATGTGATGGAGGTAACAGTAATGTCTGTGTTCCAGGGCTATGTGATGGAGGTAACAGTAATGTCTGTGTTCCAGGGCTATGTGATGGAGGTAACAGTAATGTCTGTGTTCCAGGGCTATGTGATGGAGGTAACAGTAATGTCTGTGTTCCAGGGCTATGTGATGGAGGTAACAGTAATGACTGTGTTCCAGGGCTATGTGATGGAGGTAACAGTAATGACTGTGTTCCAGGGCTATGTGATGGAGGTAACAGTACTGTCTGTGTTCCAGGGCTATGTGATGGAGGTAACAGTAATGACTGTGTTCCAGGGCTATGTGATGGAGGTAACAGTAATGTCTGTGTTCCAGGGCTATGTGATGGAGGTAACAGTAATGTCTGTGTTCCAGGGTTATGTGATGGAGGTAACAGTAATGTCTGTGTTCCAGGGCTATGTGATGGAGGTAACAGTAATGTCTGTGTTCCAGGGTTATGTGATGGAGGTAACAGTAATGTCTGTGTTCCAGGGGTATGTGATGGAGGTAACAGTAATGACTGTGTTCCAGGGCTATGTGATGGAGGTAACAGTAATGACTGTGTTCCAGGGCTATGTGATGGAGGTAACAGTAATGACTGTGTTCCAGGGCTATGTGATGGAGGTAACAGTAATGTCTGTGTTCCAGGGTTATGTGATGGAGGTAACAGTACTGTCTGTGTTCCAGGGCTATGTGATGGAGGTAACAGTAATGACTGTGTTCCAGGGCTATGTGATGGAGGTAACAGTAATGACTGTGTTCCAGGGCTATGTGATGGAGGTAACAGTAATGACTGTGTTCCAGGGCTATGTGATGGAGGTAACAGTAATGTCTGTGTTCCAGGGCTATGTGATGGAGGTAACAGTAATGACTGTGTTCCAGGGCTATGTGATGGAGGTAACAGTAATGACTGTGTTCCAGGGCTATGTGATGGAGGTAACAGTAATGACTGTGTTCCAGGGCTATGTGATGGAGGTAACAGTAATGTCTGTGTTCCAGGGCTATGTGATGGAGGTAACAGTAATGACTGTGTTCCAGGGCTATGTGATGGAGGTAACAGTAATGTCTGTGTTCCAGGGCTATGTGATGGAGGTAACAGTAATGACTGTGTTCCAGGGCTATGTGATGGAGGTAACAGTAATGACTGTGTTCCAGGGCTATGTGATGGAGTTAACAGTAATGACTGTGTTCCAGGGCTATGTGATGGAGGTAACAGTAATGTCTGTGTTCCAGGGCTATGTGATGGAGGTAACAGTAATGTCTGTGTTCCAGGGCTATGTGATGGAGGTAACAGTAATGACTGTATTCCAGGGCTATGTGATGGAGGTAACAGTAATGTCTGTGTTCCAGGGTTATGTGATGGAGGTAACAGTAATGTCTGTGTTCCAGGGCTATGTGATGGAGGTAACAGTAATGTCTGTGTTCCAGGGCTATGTGATGGAGGTGTTGCTGACTCTAGAATCAGTGGTGGTGAACCTGGCTGAGTGTCTGAAGAACAGTGATCTGATGGCTGCTCTGACCAGGTAGGAGTTCTATTTCCCCTGTCTACACTTTCATATGTTATGCAGATATGTTGCAGACTTTATGTAATAGACTTTATGTTGCAGTCTTTTGCCTTCAACAAGTCATCTGAATCAGCATAGGAAAGAGGCTACTTAGACAGTGGGTTTAGTTAACGGTATGGTAAACTATTCACTCTAATTGGAGGCAGATTCTAGCGTTGTTCTTTTTAACCCCTCTGTAGGACCTCCTCCCCAGACTTCTTGACCAATGAGAAGCTTGAGAAGCAGTTTAACAGGAAGAGCACTGGCCAGCTCAACCTGCCGGGGGTGGGGCTTAGCGGCCTCTCAGCCGAACGCAGCCGACACCAGCGGTCCTATTCTGTACCCAAAAAGTTTGGTGAGAGCGGCAACCAATCACACGATCCGCCTCGCAGCGCTACCCTCGACCGCATCCAGGCCTGCACCAATCACGGCCTGGGCCGGCCCGGACGGAGTATACACGCCTCCTCAGCGTCGACTAATCGAATTGATCCTAGCGTGCTGTCTGATCCTGCCCACGTGTCCCATCCTTCGTCCCTATTGGCTACGGTGTTCTGGGTGGCGGTGTCCCTCATGGAGTCAGATTTTGAGTTTGAGTATCAGATGTCCCTAAGGCTGGTCCACAAGTTGCTGTCCAAGGTGGGTTGTGTAAACATGGTCCACAAGTTGCTGTCTAAGGTGGGTTGTGTAAACATGGTCCACAAGTTGCTGTCCAAGGTGGGTTGTGTAAACATGGTCCACAAGTTGCTGTCCAAGGTGGGTTGTGTAAACATGGTCCACAAGTTGCTGTCCAAGGTGGGTTGTGTAAACATGGTCCACAAGTTGCTGTCCAAGGTGGGTTGTGTAAACATGGTCCACAAGTTGCTGTCCAAGGTGGGTTGTGTAAACATGGTCCACAAGTTGCTGTCCAAGGTGGGTTGTGTAAACATGGTCCACAAGTTGCTGTCCAAGGTGGGTTGTGTAAACATGGTCCACAAGTTGCTGTCCAAGGTGGGTTGTGTAAACATTGTCCGCAAGCTACTGTCTAAGGTGGGTTGTGTAAACATGGTCCACAAGCTACAGTCTAAGGTGGGTTGTGTAAACATGGTCCACAAGCTACAGTCTAAGGTGGGTTGTGTAAACATGGTCCGCAAGCTACTGTCTAAGGTGGGTCGTGTAAACATGGTCCACAAGCTACTGTCTAAGGTGGGTCGTGTAAACATGGTCCACAAGCTACAGTCTAAGGTGGGTCGTGTAAACATGGTCCACAAGCTACAGTCTAAGGTGGGTCGTGTAAACATGGTCCACAAGCTACTGTCTAAGGTGGGTCGTGTAAACATGGTCCACAAGCTACTGTCTAAGGTGGGTCGTGTAAACATGGTCCACAAGCTACAGTCTAAGGTGGGTCGTGTAAACATGGTCCACAAGCTACAGTCTAAGGTGGGTCGTGTAAACATGGTCCGCAAGCTACTGTCTAAGGTGGGTCGTGTAAACATGGTCCACAAGCTACTGTCTAAGGTGGGTCGTGTAAACATGGTCCACAAGCTACAGTCTAAGGTGGGTCGTGTAAACATGGTCCACAAGCTACAGTCTAAGGTGGGTCGTGTAAACATGGTCCACAAGCTACAGTCTAAGGTGGGTCGTGTAAACATGGTCCACAAGCTACTGTCTAAGGTGGGTCGTGTAAACATGGTCCACAAGCTACTGTCTAAGGTGGGTCGTGTAAACATGGTCCACAAGCTACAGTCTAAGGTGGGTCGTGTAAACATGGTCCACAAGCTACAGTCTAAGGTGGGTCGTGTAAACATGGTCCACAAGCTACAGTCTAAGGTGGGTTGTGTAAACATGGTCCACAAGCTACAGTCTACGGTGGGTCGTGTAAACATGGTCCACAAGCTACAGTCTAAGGTGGGTCGTGTAAACATGGTCCACAAGCTACTGTCTAAGGTGGGTCGTGTAAACATGGTCCACAAGCTACAGTCTAAGGTGGGTCGTGTAAACATGGTCCACAAGCTACAGTCTAAGGTGGGTCGTGTAAACATGATCCACAAGCTACAGTCTAAGGTGGGTCGTGTAAACATGGTCCACAAGCTACAGTCTAAGGTGGGTCGTGTAAACATGGTCCACAAGCTACAGTCTAAGGTGGGTCGTGTAAACATGGTCCACAAGCTACTGTCTAAGGTGGGTCGTGTAAACATGGTCCACAAGCTACAGTCTAAGGTGGGTCGTGTAAACATGGTCCACAAGCTACAGTCTAAGGTGGGTCGTGTAAACATGGTCCACAAGCTACAGTCTAAGGTGGGTCGTGTAAACATGGTCCACAAGCTACAGTCTAAGGTGGTCGTGTAAACATGGTCCACAAGCTACAGTCTAAGGTGGGTCGTGTAAACATGGTCCACAAGCTACAGTCTAAGGTGGGTCGTGTAAACATGGCATAATACATGATAATTGGTAAATCAAACTGTACATTTGAGTGTCATATTTCACTACACCTGTAAACAAGCTGCTGTCTAAGGTGCTATGGGTTTTGTAATAGAAATGTAATGATAATGCAATGGCTTCATCCACATGTTTCTGCCAAAGGTTGATAATACATGTGATAAGAATGTCCCCTGTACATACATAGAGAACTCTAAAGTATTACCGGAACTCCATTTCCCAGGTGCCCCTGGACCGGGCGGAGAACCGTGAGCGTTTGGAGAAGCTGCAGGCCCAGCTGAGATGGAGTGGTTTTTCTGGACTACAACAGCTGTTGTTAAAGGGCTTCACCTCCCAGACCACCTCTGACCTCACCCTGCAGCTCTTCTGTCAGCTCACACCTGTCTCACGAGTCCCCGTGGTCGACACATCACAGGCTATTGGTAGGTATTGATTAGTCTGTCTGTCTGTCTGTCTGTCTGTCTGTCTGTCTGTCTGTCTGTCTGTCTGTCTGTCTGTCTGTCTGTCTGTCTGTCTGTCTGTCTGTCTGTCTGTCTGTCTGTCTGTCTGTCTGTCTGTCTGTCTGTCAATTAATCTTTCAATCAATCAAATAATAGACCATAATGAAACAATCCCATTCGGTAAAAGATGCAGAAAGATAAATGTAGGATGTACAGATGGAGGCTAACACTTTGACATTTACCCTCAGTGACATTTACAAAAAACGAGTTAGGATAAAGAGGGAACAAATGGCATTTGACATAACACACTGAATGACCAGTATAACCCCCTACCCTCCAGGTATAGACCAGTATACCCCCCTACCCTCCAGGTATAGACCAGTATACCCCCCTACCCTCCAGGTATAGACCAGTATAACCCCCTACCCTCCAGGTATAGACCAGTATACCCCCCTACCCTCCAGGTATAGACCAGTATAATCCCTACCCTCCAGGT
This sequence comes from Salmo salar, assembly GCF_965601325.2. Taxonomy (NCBI): domain Eukaryota; kingdom Metazoa; phylum Chordata; class Actinopteri; order Salmoniformes; family Salmonidae; genus Salmo; species Salmo salar. The sequence goes on along the minus strand of NC_138301.1, from coordinate 116,452,488 downwards.
ATAGACCACTATAACCCCCTACCCTCCAGGTATAGACCAGTATAACCCCCTACCCTCCAGGTATAGACCAGTATAACCCCCTACCCTCCAGGTATAGACCAGTATAACCCTCTACCCTCCAGGTATAGACCAGTATAACCCTCTACCCTCCAGGTATAGACCAGTATAACCCCTACCCTCCAGGTATAGACCAGTATAACCCCCTACCCTCCAGGTGTAGACCAGTATAACCCCCTACCCTCCAGGTATAGACCAGTATAACCCCCTACCCTCCAGGTATAGACCAGTATAACCCTCTACCCTCCAGGTATAGACCAGTATAACCCCCTACCCTCCAGGTATAGACCAGTATAACCCCCTACCCTCCAGGTATAGACCGTATAACCCTCTACCCTCCAGGTATAGACCAGTATAACACCCTACCCTCCAGGTATAGACCAGTATAACCCCCTACCCTCCAGGTATAGACCAGTATAACCCTCTACCCTCCAGGTATAGACCAGTATAACCCCCTACCCTCCAGGTATAGACCAGTATAACCCCTACCCTCCAGGTATAGACCAGTATAACCCTCTACCCTCCAGGTATAGACCAGTATAACCCTCTACCCTCCAGGTATAGACCAGTATAACCCTCTACCCTCCAGGTATAGACCAGTATAACCCCTACCCTCCAGGTATAGACCAGTATAACCCCTACCCTCCAGGTATAGACCAGTATAACCCTCTACCCTCCAGGTATAGACCAGTATAACCCCCTACCCTCCAGGTATAGACCAGTATAACCCCCTACCCTCCAGGTATAGACCAGTATAACCCCATACCCTCCAGGTATAGACCAGTATAACCCCCTACCCTCGAGGTATAGACCAGTATAACCCCCTACCCTCCAGGTATAGACCAGTATAACCCCTACCCTCCAGGTATAGACCAGTATAACCCCCTACCCTCCAGGTATAGACCAGTATAACCCCCTACCCTCCAGGTATAGACCAGTATAACCCTCTACCCTCCAGGTATAGACCAGTATAACCCTCTACCCTCCAGGTATAGACCAGTATAACCCCCTACCCTCCAGGTATAGACCAGTATAACCCTCTACCCTCCAGGTATAGACCAGTATAACCCTCTACCCTCCAGGTATAGACCAGTATAACCCCCTACCCTCCAGGTATAGACCAGTATAACCCCCTACCCTCCAGGTATAGACCAGTATAACCCCATACCCTCCAGGTATAGACCAGTATAACCCTCTACCCTCCAGGTATAGACCAGTATAACCCCCTACCCTCCAGGTATAGACCAGTATAACCCCCTACCCTCCAGGTATAGACCAGTATAACCCCCTACCCTCCAGGTATAGACCAGTATAACCCCCTACCCTCCAGGTATAGACCAGTATACCCCCCTATCCTCCAGGTATAGACCAGTATACCCCCCTACCCTCCAGGTATAGACCAGTATAATCCCTACCCTCCAGGTATAGGCCACTATAACCCCCTACCCTCCAGGTATAGACCAGTATACCCCCTACCCTCCAGGTATAGACCAGTATAACCCCCTACCCTCCAGGTATAGACCAGTATAACCCTCTACCCTCCAGGTATAGACCAGTATAACCCCTACCCTCCAGGTATAGACCAGTATAACCCCCTACCCTCCAGGTATAGACCAGTTTACCCCCTACCCTCCAGGTATAGACCAGTATAACCCTCTACCCTCCAGGTATAGACCAGTATAACCCCTACCCTCCAGGTGTAGACCAGTATAACCCCCTACCCTCCAGGTATAGACCAGTTTACCCCCTACCCTCCAGGTATAGACCAGTATAACCCTCTACCCTCCAGGTATAGACCAGTATAACCCCCTACCCTCCAGGTATAGACCAGTATAACCCTCTACCCTCCAGGTGTAGACCAGTATAACCCCCTACCCTCCAGGTATAGACCAGTATAACCCCCTACCCTCCAGGTGTAGACCAGTATAACCCCCTACCCTCCAGGTGTAGACCAGTATAACCCCCTACCCTCCAGGTGTAGACCAGTATAACCCCCTACCCTCCAGGTATAGACCAGTATAACCCTCTACCCTCCAGGTATAGACCAGTATAACCCCCTACCCTCCAGGTATAGACCAGTATAACCCTCTACCCTCCAGGTATAGACCAGTATAACCCATACCCTCCAGGTATAGACCAGTATAACCCCCTACCCTCCAGGTATAGACCGTATAACCCTCTACCCTCCAGGTATAGACCAGTATAACACCCTACCCTCCAGGTATAGACCAGTATAACCCCCTACCCTCCAGGTATAGACCAGTATAACCCTCTACCCTCCAGGTATAGACCAGTATAACCCCCTACCCTCCAGGTATAGACCAATATAACCCTCTACCCTCCAGGTATAGACCAGTATAACCCTCTACCCTCCAGGTATAGACCAGTATAACCCCTACCCTCCAGGTATAGACCAGTATAACCCCTACCCTCCAGGTATAGACCAGTATAACCCTCTACCCTCCAGGTATAGACCAGTATAACCCCCTACCCTCCAGGTATAGACCAGTATAACCCCCTACCCTCCAGGTATAGACCAGTATAACCCCATACCCTCCAGGTATAGACCAGTATAACCCCCTACCCTCGAGGTATAGACCAGTATAACCCCCTACCCTCCAGGTATAGACCAGTATAACCCCTACCCTCCAGGTATAGACCAGTATAACCCCCTACCCTCCAGGTATAGACCAGTATAACCCCCTACCCTCCAGGTATAGACCAGTATAACCCTCTACCCTCCAGGTATAGACCAGTATAACCCTCTACCCTCCAGGTATAGACCAGTATAACCCCCTACCCTCCAGGTATAGACCAGTATAACCCTCTACCCTCCAGGTATAGACCAGTATAACCCCTACCCTCCAGGTATAGACCAGTATAACCCTCTACCCTCCAGGTATAGACCAGTATAACCCCCTAGCCTCCAGGTATAGACCAGTATAACCCTCTACCCTCCAGGTATAGACCAGTATAACCCCCTACCCTCCAGGGATCGACCAGTATAAACCTCTACCCTCCAGGTATAGACCAGTATAACCCTCTACCCTCTAGGTATAGACCAGTATAACCCCCTACCCTCCAGGTATAGACCAGTATAACCCTCTACCCTCCAGGTATAGACCAGTATAACCCTCTACCCTCCAGGTATAGACCAGTATAACCCCCTACCCTCCAGGTATAGACCAGTATAACCCTCTACCCTCCAGGTATAGACCAGTATTACCCTACCCTCCAGGTATAGACCAGTATAACCCCCTACCCTCCAGGTATAGACCAGGTATAGACCAGTATAACCCCCTACCCTCCAGGTATAGACCAGTATAACCCTCGACCCTCCAGGTATAGACCAGTATAACCCTCTACCCTCCAGGTATAGACCAGGTATAGACCAGTATAACCCCTACCCTCCAGGTATAGACCAGTATAACCCTCTACCCTCCAGGTATAGACCAGTATAACCCTCTACCCTCCAGGTATAGACCAGTATAACCCCTACCCTCCAGGTATAGACCAGTATAACCCCCTACCCTCCAGGTGTAGACCAGTATAACCCCTACCCTCCAGGTATAGACCAGTATAACCCCCTACCCTCCAGGTGTAGACCAGTATAACCCCTACCCTCCAGGTATAGACCAGTATAACCCTCTACCCTCCAGGTATAGACCAGTATAACCCTCTACCCTCCAGGTATAGACCAGTATAACCCTCTACCCTCCAGGTATAGACCAGTATAACCCCCTACCCTCCAGGTATAGACCAGTATAACCGTCTACCCTCCAGGTATAGACCAGTATAACCCTCTACCCTCCAGGTATAGACCAGTATAACCCTCTACCCTCCAGGTATAGACCAGTATAACCCCCTACCCTCCAGGTATAGACCAGTATAACCCCTACCCTCCAGGTATATACCAGTATAACCTTCTACCCTCCAGGTATAGACCAGTATAACCCCTACCCTCCAGGTATAGAGCAGTATAACCCTCTACCCTCCAGGTATAGACCAGTATAACCCTCTACCCTCCAGGTATAGACCAGTATAACCGTCTACCCTCCCGGTATAGACCAGTATAACCCTCTACCCTCCAGGTATAGACCAGTATAACCCCCTACCCTCCAGGTATAGACCAGTATAACTGTCTACCCTCCAGGTATAGACCAGTATAACCCTCTACCTTCCAGGTATAGACCAGTATAACCCTCTACCCTCCAGGTATAGACCAGTATAACCCTCTACCCTCCAGGTATAGACCAGTATAACCCCCTACCCTCCAGGTATAGACCAGTATAACCCCTACCCTCCAGGTATATACCAGTATAACCTTCTACCCTCCAGGTATAGACCAGTATAACCCCTACCCTCCAGGTATAGAGCAGTATAACCCTCTTCCCTCCAGGTATAGACCAGTATAACCCCTACCCTCCAGGTATAGACCAGTATAACCCCTACCCTCCAGGTATAGACCAGTATAACCCCTACCCTCCAGGTATAGACCAGTATAACCCTCTACCCTCCAGGTATAGACCAGTATAACCCTCTACCCTCCAGGTGTAGACCAGTATAACCCTCTACCCTCCAGGTATAGACCAGTATAACCCCTACCCTCCAGCTATAGACCAGTATAACCCCCTACCCTCCAGGTATAGACCAGTATAACCCTCTACCCTCCAGGTATAGACCAGTATAACCCTCTACCCTCCAGGTGTAGACCAGTATAACCCTCTACCCTCCAGGTATAGACCAGTATAACCCTCTACCCTCCAGGTATAGACCAGTATACCCCCCTACCCTCCAGGTATAGACCAGTATAACCCTCTACCCTCCAGGTATAGACCAGTATAACCCTCTACCCTCCAGGTATAGACCAGTATAACCCTCTACCCTCCAGGTATAGACCAGTATAACCCCCTACCCTCCAGGTATATACCAGTATAACCTTCTACCCTCCAGGTATAGACCAGTATAACCCCTACCCTCCAGGTATAGACCAGTATACCCCCCTACCCTCCAGGTATAGACCAGTATAACCCTCTACCCTCCAGGTATAGACCAGTATACCCCCCTACCCTCCAGGTATAGACCAGTATACCCCCCTACCCTCCAGGTATAGACCAGTATAACCCCTACCCTCCAGCTATAGACCAGTATAACCCCCTACCCTCCAGGTATAGACCAGTATAACCCTCTACCCTCCAGGTATAGAGCTCTCCCATTCAAATCTAAGAGAACAGCTTCTAGTTTTGTGCCCAACATTCATCAAACTCCTGAGCTCTTGAAGTTTGAATTTGTGTTTCTAAATATGTGTTTATATCTTGGGATGTGTTTGTATATATGTGTATATACCTTGGGATGTGTTTGTATGTTGGTGTATATACCTTGGGATGTGTTTGTATATATGTGTATATACCTTGGGATGTGTTTGTATGTTGGTGTGTATACCTTGGGATGTGTTTGTATATGTGTCTATATACCTTGGGATGTGTTTGTATGTTGGTGTATATATCTTGGGATGTGTTTGTATGTTGGTGTATATATCTTGGGATGTGTTTGTATGTTGGTGTATATACCTTGGGATGTGTTTGTATGTTGGTGTATATATCTTGGGATGTGTTTGTATGTTGGTGTATATACCTTGGGATGTGTTTGTATGTTGGTGTATATACCTTGGGATGTGTTTGTTTGTTGGTGTATATATCTTGGGATGTGTTTGTATGTTGGTGTATATACCTTGGGATGTGTTTGTATGTTGGTGTATATATCTTGGGATGTGTTTGGATGTTGGTGTATATATCTTGGGATGTGTTTGTATGTTGGTGTATATACCTTGGGATGTGTTTGTATGTTGGTGTATATATCTTGGGATGTGTTTGTATGTTGGTGTATATATCTTGGGATGTGTTTGTATGTTGGTGTATATATCTTGGGATGTGTTTGTATGTTGGTGTATATATCTTGGGATGTGTTTGTATGTTGGTGTATATATCTTGGGATGTGTTTGTATGTTGGTGTATATATCTTGGGATGTGTTTGTATGTTGGTGTATATATCTTGGGATGTGTTTGTATGTTGGTGTATATATCTTGGGATGTGTTTGTATGTTGGTGTATATATCTTGGGATGTGTTTGTATGTTGGTGTATATATCTTGGGATGTGTTTATATGTTGGTGTATATATCTTGGGATGTGTTTGTATGTTGGTGTATATACCTTGGGATGTGTTTGTATGTTGGTGTATATATCTTGGGATGTGTTTATATGTTGGTGTATATATCTTGGGATGTGTTTGTATGTTGGTGTGTATACCTTGGGATGTGTTTGTATATGTGTCTATATATCTTGGGATGTGTTTGTATGTTGGTGTATATACCTTGGGATGTGTTTGTATGTTGGTGTATATATCTTGGGATGTGTTTGTATGTTGGTATGTATACCTTGGGATGTGTTTGTATGTTGGTGTGTATACCTTGCGATTGCATAGAACGCTTCTACTCCTTAATACTGTAGCCTACATGTTTTAGTGTCATGTCTTGTTATGTGTCCTGTGTGTACCATTCTCACCACACATGAAATTTCCTCCCAGGAAGTAAAAGTTAATTGAATTTGAATTGAATTTCTCTCTCTTTCTCTGTCTCTACCACTCTCTCTCTCCTCCTATCTTTCTCTTCATCCCTCTCTCTCTCTCTCTCTCTAGGTTTTCCCCTGAATGTGCTGTGTCTCTTGCCTCATCTGGTGCAACACTTTGGCCACCCCACTCAGTTCTGCAAGGAGAGCGCTGAGAGGATCGCACAGGTAAAACACCAAAATCCATTTCAAATGGTCTTTCGTTTATAGTGTTATTCCTGTAGCAGTTAAAGATTCTGTTTCATTGTCTTAGATCGTTGTCCACTGGACCGTCCAGCTTCTCTGTTGTTTACCACAGAGTTACATCTTCTCCATCAGTTCCGTAGCTTCCTGTTTCTCTCCCCCTCCCTCCAGGTATGTCTGGAGGAGAAGAACACCAAGCTGTCCCATCTTGCCCATGTGATGACCCTGTATAAGAACAGGTCGTACACGCGGGACCCCTTCTCCTGGGTCAGCGTTGTGTGTCGCTATCTCCACGAGGCCTTCGCTGACATCACGCTCAACATGGTCACCTACATGGCTGAGGTGAGCATCATACTCACCATGGTCACCTACGTGGCTGAGGTGAGCATCACACTCAACATGGTCACCTACATGGCTGAGGTGAGCATCACACTCACCATGGTCACCTACGTGGCTGAGGTGAGCATCACGCTCAACATGGTCACCTACGTGGCTGAGGTGAGCATCACACTCAACATGGTCACCTACATGGCTGAGGTGAGCATCACGCTCAACATGGTCACCTACGTGGCTGAGGTGAGCATCACACTCAACATGGTCACCTACATGGCTGAGGTGAGCATCACACTCACCATGGTCACCTACGTGGCTGAGGTGAGCATCACACTCAACATGGTCACCTACGTGGCTGAGGTGAGCATCACACTCAACATGGTCACCTACATGGCAATATGGAAAAGGCTTTAAATTCACCAATATGCACATTTCCACCCAGTGTTACAAAGACCTTTATCAGTCTGAGGTCCTGCAAATAATCTACATTTGTTTTAACGGAATACATGACCCATATCAAATCAAAATCTAATTGAATTTAATTGTATTTGTCACATGCTTCATAATCAACAGGTGTGAACTAACAGTGAAATGCTTATTCAGGCCCTTCCCAACAATGCAGAGAGAAAGACAATAGAGAAATAATAGAAAGTAATAACATGTAATAATAAATACACAATGAGTAACGATTACATTTTTTACATTACATTTACGTCATTTAGCAGACGCTCTTATACAGAGCGACTTACAAATTGGTGCATTCATCTTATGATATCCAGTGGAACAACCACTTTACAATAGTGCATCTAAATCTTTTAAGGGGGGGGGGGGGGGGTTAGAAGGATTACTTTATCCTATCCTAGGTATTCCTTAAAGAGGTGGGGTTTCAGGTGTCTCCGGAAGGTGGTGACTGACTCCGCTGTCCTGGCGTCGTGAGGGAGCTTGTTCCACCATTGGGGTGTCAGAGCAGCGAACAGTTTTGACTGGGCTGAGCGGGAACTGTGCTTCCTCAGAGGTAGGGGGGCCAGCAGGCCAGAGGTGGATGAACGCAGTGCCCTTGTTTGGGTGTAGGGCCTGATCAGAGCCTGAAGGTATGGAGGTGCCGTTCCCTTCACAGCTCCGTAGGCAATCACCATGGTCTTGTAGCGGATGCGAGCTTCAACTGGAAGCCAGTGGAGAGAGCGGAGGAGCGGGGTGACGTGAGAGAACTTGGGAAGGTTGAACACCAGACGGGCTGCGGCGTTCTGGATGAGTTGTAGGGGTTTAATGGCACAGGCAGGGAGCCCAGCCAACAGCGAGTTGCAGTAATCCAGACGGGAGATGACAAGTGCCTGGATTAGGACCTGCGCCGCTTCCTGTGTGAGGCAGGGTCGTACTCTGCGAATGTTGTAGAGCATGAACCTACAGGATCGGGTCACCGCCTTGATGTTAGTGGAGAACGACAGGGTGTTGTCCAGGATCACGCCAAGGTTCTTAGCACTCTGGGAGGAGGACACAAGGGAGTTGTCAACCGTGATGGCGAGATCATGGAACGGGCAGTCCTTCCCCGGGAGGAAGAGCAGCTCCGTCTTGCCGAGGTTCAGCTTGAGGTGGTGATCCGTCATCCACACTGATATGTCTGACAGACATGCAGAGATGCGATTCGCCGCCTGGTTATTAGACGTCGGAAAGGAGAAGATTAATTGTGTGTCGTCTGCATAGCAATGATAGGAGAGACCATGTGAGGATATGACAGAGCCAAGTGACTTGGTGTATAGCGAGAATAGGAGAGGGCCTAGAACAGAGCCCTGGGGGACACCAGTGGTGAGAGCGCATGGTGCGGAGACAGATTCTCGCCACGCCACCTGGTAGGAGCGACCTGTCAGGTAGGACGCAATCCAAGCGTGGGCCGCGCCGGAGATGCCCAACTCGGAGAGGGTGGAGAGGAGGATCTGATGGTTCACAGTATCAAAGGCAGCAGATAGGTCTAGAAGGATGAGAGCAGAGGAGAGAGAGTTAGCTTTAGCAGTGCGGAGAGCCTCCGTGACACAGAGAAGAGCAGTCTCAGTTGAATGCCCAGTCTTGAAACCTGACTGATTAGGATCAAGAAGGTAATTCTGAGAGAGATAGCAGGAGAGCTGGCCAAGGACGGCACGTTCAAGAGTTTTGGAGAGAAAAGAAAGAAGGGATACTGGTCTGTAGTTGTTGACATCGGAGGGATCGAGTGTAGGTTTTTTCAGAAGGGGTGCAACTCTCGCTCTCTTGAAGACGGAAGGGACGTAGCCAGCGGTCAAGGATGAGTTGATGAGCGAGGTGAGGAAGGGGAGAAGGTCTCCGGAAATGGTCTGGAGAAGAGAGGAGGGGATAGGGTCAAGTGGGCAGGTTGTTGGGCGGCCGGCCGTCACAAGACGCGAGATTTCATCTGGAGAGAGAGGGGAGAAAGAGGTCAAAGCACAGGGTAGGGCAGTGTGAGCAGGACCAGCGGTGTCGTTTGACTTAGCAAACGAGGATCGGATATCGTCAACCTTCTTTTCAAAATGGTTGACGAAGTCATCCTCAGAGAGGGAGGAAGGGGGGGGAGGGGGAGGAGGATTCAGGAGGGAGGAGAAGGTAGCAAAGAGCTTCCTAGGGTTAGAGGCAGATGCTTGGAATTTAGAGTGGTAGAAAGTGGCTTTAGCAGCAGAGACAGAAGAGGAGAATGTAGAGAGGAGGGAGTGAAAGGATGCCAGGTCCGCAGGGAGGCGAGTTTTCCTCCATTTCCGCTCGGCTGCCCGGAGCCCTGTTCTGTGAACTCGCAGTGAGTCGTCGAGCCACGGAGCAGGAGGGGAGGACCGAGCCGGCCTGGAGGATAGGGGACAGAGAAAATCAAAGGATGCAGAAAGGGAGGAGAGGAGGGTTGAGGAGGCAGAATCAGGAGATAGGTTGGAGAAGGTTTGAGCAGAGGGAAGAGATGATAGGATGGAAGAGGAGAGAGTAGCGGGAGAGAGAGAGCGATAACTTGGTTATATACACAGGGTACCAGTACTTAATCAATGGGCAGGCGTTCGATGTATATATAGTGTATGTAAACACCCCAAGCACACAGCCATGCAATCTCCATCGACAAACATTGGCAGTAGAATGGCCCATACTGAAGAGCTCAGTGACTTTCAACGTGGCACCGTCATAGGATGCCATCTTTCCAACAAGTCAGTTTGTCTAATTTCTGCCTTGCTAGAACTGCCCCGGTTAACTGTAAGTGCTGTTAATGTGAAGTGGAAACTTCTAGGAGCAACAACGGCTCAGCCACGAAGTGGTAGGAAACACAAGCTCACAGAACGGGGCCGCTGAGTGCTGAAGGGCGTAGCACGTAAAAATTGTCTGTCCTCGGTTGCAACACTCACTACCGAGTTCCATACTACCTCTGGAAGCAACGTCAGCACAAGAACTGTTAGTCGGGAGCTTAATGAAATGGGTGTCCATGGTCGAGCAGCCGCACACAGGCCTAAGATCACCATGCGCAATGCCAAGCGTAAAGCTCGCCTCCATTGTACTCTGGAGCATTGGAAACTCATTCTCTGGAGTGATGATCATGGTCCAAACATGAAGAGGCCACGACAACACCTTTTCTCCCTCAGGAGACTGAAAAGATTCGGCATGGGGTTCCCAGATCCTCAAAAGGTTCTACAGCTGCACCATCGAGAGCATCCTGACCGGTTGCATCACCGCCTGGTATGGCAACTGCTCGGCATCTGACTGTAACGGCGCTACAGAGGGTAGTGCAAATGGCCCAGTACATTGGGGCCAAGCTTCCTGCCACCCAGGACTAATATAATAGGCGGTGTCAGAGGAAACCCCATAAAATTGGAGACGGTACCGGAGCACCAAGTCTAGGACCAAAAGGCTCCTCAACAGCTTCTATCCGCAAGCCATAAGACTGCTGAACAATTAACATACTTTTGGTAATGTAGTGTATGTACATGTAACTAGGAATAACGTTACAGATAATAAACAGTAACAGCAGCATATGTGATGAGTAAAAAAAGTAATTGCAGAAATTGTCAATGCAGATAGTCTAAGTAGCTATTTGGTTAACTATTTAACTAACTATTTATACTAAGCTAACGTATAGAATTGTTTTCAGAAGGTCATACCAAGGATCATTTAGCTATTGGATTTAGAGTTTCTGGACCCCTTAAGGTATGAAATAATATTACTAATTTGATGAAACATTGAATTTGGCCTTACTGCTATTAGCCCATAGAAACGCATTGAACAACAGCTTCATACATGGATAAACAAATAGTCCCCCCAAAAAATATAAAGTAAGTTTGTTCTGAAGTGTCTGCCATATATCTGAGAGATAATATAAGAAAGATCAGGAAACAATTTTGTATTTAACCTCATATTTTAAGCAATCAACAATCTCCATGTATACTTCACTTAATTTTGTTAACTACTGGCTACCTTCAGACTAGTTTTGTGAGGCTTGTGGGCATCCTAGAGCAACAACTGACATGCATGTGTTCTATAGAAGGGTCATATTAGTGTGTAGCCCAAACTGTTCTGACGCTACAGACAGAAGTTGGCAGATCGGCTGTCTTCAGACGAGTCTCGTGACACTTGTGGGGGTCTTAAAACGGAGAACACCATTGTGTTTGTGAGAGTCTCATCTTTCCATAGATGGATCAAATAGTTTGTAGGCCAAACCGTTCAGACGTTTTCGTGAGAAGACTGATTTTCGGGATGTCTCATGGTCTGACAAACACCGCTCTAGCTCTGCCACCTTTCACCGCAGATGCGGAAGACGCAGACCATGCAAAAAAAGACTGACACATTTTGATGGGAATGTTTTATTATGCTAATTAGATTTCAGCAGGGTCACGGACATCGACTCTAGGGGGTTAAAGGTCTTACTCACATCAATTACAGAGAGTGTGATCACACAGTCGTACGGAACAGCTGGAGCTCTCATGCATGGTTCAGTGTTGCTTGCCTCAAAGCTAGCATAGAAGGCATTTAGCTAGTCTGTTAGGCTTGTGTCACTGAGCAGCTCACGGTTGGGTTTTCGTTTGTAATCCGTGATAGTTTGCCGGTGTAGCGGGATTTACACCGGTGTAGCGACGAGCGTCAGAGCCGGTGTAGTAGGATTTGATCTTAGTCCTGTATTGATGCTTTGCCTGTTTGATGTTTCTTCTGAGGGCGTAGCGGGATTTCTTAGAAGCATCTGGAATAGTGTTCTTCTCCTTGAAAGCGGAAACTGGTTGGCTTCTGGTTGGGATATGTACATACTGTCACTGTGGTGACGACGTCGTCGATGCACTTATTAATGAAGCCGGTGACTGATGTGGTAAACTCCTCAATACCCCGGAACATATTCCAATCAGGAGGATAAAGTTATGGTCACATATGCCAAATGGAGGGCGAGGGAGAGCTTTGTATGGATCTCTGTGTGTGGAGTAAAGGTGATCTAGAGTTTTTTTCGCCTCTAGTTGCACAGGTGACAAGCTGCTAGAAATGAGGTAAGACGGATTTCAGTTTTCCTGCATTAACATCACTAGGATGAGCTTTGCTTATGGCCCTATTCAGCTCGTTCAGTACAGTCTTAGTGCCAGCATCGGTTTGTGGTGGTAAGTAGACAGCAATGAAAACTATAGATGAAAACTCTCTTGGTAAATAGTATGGTCTACAGTTTATCATCTATCTCTCTCTCCCCCTCTCCCTGCCCCACTCTCTCTGCTGTAGCTCCTGGACAAGGGCCTACCCAGCATGCAACAGTCATTGCTCCAGATCATCTACTGTCTGTTGAGCCACATGGACATGACGGTTGTCCAGGTCAAACAGTTCAACGCTGACGTCCTGAAGACCATCGAGAAGTTTGTACAGGTCAGTCCTCTACCTAGCAACCTCAATACCTGCCCCAATACCGCAATACCCTCCCCAAAACTGCTATACCTGCCCCAGTACTGCAATATCTACCCCATATACTGCAATATCTGCCCCAAAACTGCAATACCTGCCCCAAAACTGCAATACCTACTGTACCACAATACTGCAATATCTACCCCATATACTGAAATACCTGCCCCAAAACTGCAATACCTGCCCCAAAACTGCAATACCTGCCCCAATACTGCAATATCTACCCCATATACTGCAATATCTACCCCAATACTGTAATGCCTGCCCTAATACTGCAATACCTGCCCCAGTACTGCAATACCTGCCCCAATACTGTAATATCTACCCCATATACTGCAATACCTGCCCCAATACTGCAATACCTGCCCCATATACTGCAATATCCTACATTTGGCTGTGTGTGTGTGTGTGTGTGTGTGTGTGTGTGTGTGTGTGTGTGTGTGTGTGTGTGTGTGTGTGTGTGTGTTGTGTGTGTGTGTGTGTGTGTGTGTGTGTGTGTGTGTGTAACCCTCTCTCTCTCTCTCTCTGTCCCATCAGACGGTCCACTGGAAGGATGCATTAAACATTCTGAAGCTGGTGGTGTCCCGGTCAGCCAGTCTGGTCCACCCAGCTTATAGCCACGCCCACGGTGACCTCTCTAACCTGGAGGTCAGTAGGATCTGGGACGGATCAGCCAAGGCCCTGCCCGGCAAGACACTGGACTTCACCTTTGACATCTCAGAGGTGGGAGAGCCATCGAACACAGACACGCAGACTCCGTCTTACTTTGAACGACTGACAACTCTCTCTCTCTCTCTCTCTCTCTCTCTCTCTCTCTCTCTCTCTCTCTCTCTCTCTCTCTCTCTCGCTTTGTTTCCTAGTCTTTCTTTCTTTCTTGATCTCTTGTTCTCTATCTCTCTATCCGTCTCTGAAGTAATCTGTTGTGTCATTATAGTATTCATGTTTATAGAGATATGTTACTAAATAAAGGTTGGATGGTTAGTGTTAAAATATTATAGTATTAATAGCTGTTTGTTTATCTGTTTATTTGATTCTCTCTCTCTCTCTCTCTCTCTGTCTCTCTCTCTCTCTCTCTCTCTCTCTCTCTCTCTCTCTCTCTCTCTCTCTCTCTCTCTCTCTCTCTCTCTCTCTCTCTCTCTCTCTCTCTCCTAGACTCCAGTGATCGGGCGGAGGTTTGATGAGCTGCAGGGATCAGGGGGTAGAGAGGGGAAGGCCAGGGCTGTGACCCGTAGCACCTCCTCCACCTCCTCTGGTTCTAACTCCAACACCGTCCTAGTGCCTGTCAGCTGGAGGAGACCTCAGTCCTCACAGGTAACACACCAGTCAGTCAGTTAGTTAGGTAACACGGTTGTTTCCTTCTGGTAGTTTAACCATGGTATTTGGTCAAAGTGAGACATAGTTTTTTGTTGTTGCAAGAGAGATGTGTTCAATTGTATGATTGTGAAGTGGTTTGTTGAAGGTTGTTTCATTGTGGTACTGTAACTATGCTAGAGTGTTTAGTTGGAGAAGATGATTCATAATATAGAAATGTTAAAGCTGTATTTCATGTGTTCAATAACACTTCCTCCTCCTCTCCCTCCTGCAGAAGAGAACAAGAGAGAAGCTGGTGAACGTTCTGTCTTTGTGTGGGCAAGAGGTTGGACTCACCAAAAACCCCTCGGTGAGTCAAAACACTGTCTCCTCTTCCTTACCTGTCCCCTTCAGGTGGTCTGGAGCTGGTGGAGGTGCAGACCGTTATGACACTGTTATAAACCTGTCGTTATGTTTACCTGTCCCCTCCAGGTGGTCTGGAGCTGGTGGAGGTGCAGACCGTTATGACACTGTTATGAACCTGTCGTTATGTTTACCTGTCCCCTCCAGGTGGTCTGGAGCTGGTGGAGGTGCAGACCGTTATGACACTGTTATGAACCTGTCGTTATGTTTACCTGTCCCCTCCAGGTGGTCTGGAGCTGATGGAGGTGCAGACCGTTATGACACTGTTATGAACCTGTCGTTATGTTTACCTGTCCCCTCCAGGTGGTCTGGAGCTGGTGGAGGTGCAGACCGTTATGACACTGTTATGAACCTGTCGTTATGTTTACCTGTCCCATCCAGGTGGTCTGGAGCTGGTGGAGGTGCAGACCGTTATGACACTGTTATGAACCTGTCGTTATGTTTACCTGTCCCCTCCAGGTGGTCTGGAGCTGGTGGAGGTGCAGACCGTTATGACACTGTTATGAACCTGTCGTTATGTTTACCTGTCCCCTCCAGGTGGTCTGGAGCTGGTGGAGGTGCAGACCGTTATGACACTGTTATAAACCTGTCGTTATGTTTACCTGTCCCCTCCAGGTGGTCTGGAGCTGGTGGAGGTGTAGACCGTTATGACACTGTTATGAACCTGTCGTTATGTTTACCTGTCCCCTCCAGGTGGTCTGGAGCTGGTGGAGGTGCAGACCGTTATGACACTGTTATGAACCTGTCGTTATGTTTACCTGTCCCCTCCAGGTGGTCTGGAGCTGGTGGAGGTGCAGACCGTTATGACACTGTTATGAACCTGTCGTTATGTTTACCTGTCCCCTCCAGGTGGTCTGGAGCTGGTGGAGGTGCAGACCGTTATGACACTGTTATAAACCTGTCGTTATGTTTACCTGTCCCCTCCAGGTGGTCTGGAGCTGGTGGAGGTGCAGACCGTTATGACACTGTTATAAACCTGTCGTTATGTTTACCTGTCCCCTCCAGGTGGTCTGGAGCTGGTGGAGGTGCAGACCGTTATGACACTGTTATGAACCTGTCGTTATGTTTACCTGTCCCCTCCAGGTGGTCTGGAGCTGGTGGAGGTGCAGACCGTTATGACACTGTTATGAACCTGTCGTTATGTTTACCTGTCCCCTCCAGGTGGTCTGGAGCTGGTGGAGGTGCAGACCGTTATGACACTGTTATGAACCTGTCGTTATGTTTACCTGTCCCCTCCAGGTGGTCTGGAGCTGGTGGAGGTGCAGACCGTTATGACACTGTTATGAACCTGTCGTTATGTTTACCTGTCCCCTCCAGGTGGTCTGGAGCTGGTGGAGGTGCAGACCGTTATGACACTGTTATGAACCTGTCGTTATGTTTACCTGTCCCCTCCAGGTGGTCTGGAGCTGGTGGAGGTGCAGACCGTTATGACACTGTTATAAACCTGTCGTTATGTTTACCTGTCCCCTCCAGGTGGTCTGGAGCTGGTGGAGGTGCAGACCGTTATGACACTGTTATAAACCTGTCGTTATGTTTACCTGTCCCCTCCAGGTGGTCTGGAGCTGGTGGAGGTGCAGACCGTTATGACACTGTTATGAACCTGTCGTTATGTTTACCTGTCCCCTCCAGGTGGTCTGGAGCTGGTGGAGGTGCAGACCGTTATGACACTGTTATGAACCTGTCGTTATGTTTACCTGTCCCCTCCAGGTGGTCTGGAGCTGGTGGAGGTGCAGACCGTTATGACACTGTTATGAACCTGTCGTTATGTTTACCTGTCCCCTCCAGGTGGTCTGGAGCTGGTGGAGGTGCAGACCGTTATGACACTGTTATGAACCTGTCGTTATGTTTACCTGTCCCCTCCAGGTGGTCTGGAGCTGATGGAGATGCAGACCGTTATGACACTGTTATAAACCTGTCGTTATGTTTACCTGTCCTGCAGGTGATCTTCTCGTCCTGTGGGGACCTGGACATGATGATGGAGGTTCAGGGGAGTGGCGTGTCTTCAGAGGAGGGAGGAACCAGAG
Source organism: Salmo salar (assembly GCF_965601325.2). NCBI lineage: Eukaryota > Metazoa > Chordata > Actinopteri > Salmoniformes > Salmonidae > Salmo > Salmo salar. The sequence continues at coordinate 116,435,674 of NC_138301.1, read as the reverse complement.
AGGACACACTGGATGACACGGCGTCAGAGCAGCAGTTCAGAGTGTTCCGAGACTTTGACTTCCTGGATGTAGAGCTGGAGGACGGAGAGGTGAGACAGTTACCATGGAGACAGAGACACACCCACTTAGACTGTTACCAAAGACAGCACCAGGCCACTCCCACACTGACGTTACTCATGTACATCTTTGCTTTTACAAATGTATATACAGTATTCTCCCTTTTTCTCTCCCTTTCTCTTTTGTGTATGCCTGTCTTCTCTCTAGCTCTCTCTGTCCCTAACACGCTGTTTCTGTAATGTTTTCTTCTTCTCTCTCTCTTCCCCCCATCTCTCTCTCTGTAACTCTGTATTTCTCTCTCTCCCCTCTGCTGCATTAGGAGCTCCAGGTAAGCTCTGTCTCACGCTGTGAATGTGGTGCTCTGAGCGTGTGCAGTCGGCAGCACTAATGATGTCACACTTAAATACCTGTTGCTAGGGTGATCCAGTCAGCTGTTCTGTGCATGAGCTCATAACAGTGCTGTAGTGTTGTTATGGTAACTTACAGACGCTGATATTCATAGGTTGCACCTCCGTAACTCGGTCGCGTCATGACATTGTTATGAACTTTCTCAAGCTGTCCTCTATCGGCGGCGCCATAGTGGTGCCATAAAGTGGTGATAAGCCTAGTCATTGTGGACGGAGGCTAAATAATGCTTCGTTTAAATTACACTATAGTGCCTGGAAATACGATGGAATTGCTAAAGTAGTCAAATATTTAGTAGGAAACAACTTTGTCAAGCATTATCATGTCGTCAAATGTACTTAAGACAGATGGCAATGTTGTCAATAGCTAGCAAAGTTTGTCAAAAATAGCTAGCAATGCTAACGTCAGCTAGCTAAAATCCGGTGGCCTCCCCTCAATCTTAGCGAGCTAGTTAACGTTAAACTGCATCGAAAGTCAATCTGGTGACATCAAAATGATGACGAAAGGTTTTCATACTAAGTATCTGCCTCCTATTGAAATGTCATCGTGTTTACAAGCCACTGTAATACACTTTAGATGAAATCTTCATCAGTGCTCATTGTCAATGCGTTAGAATGCTCAGTCGGGTATCAGTTCAAAACAAACGCTCAAAACAATCTTGTGAGGAAACATGCAGCCCATGAATAGTTAAAGTGATAGTTCACCCAGAATTTCAAAATGACATAGACATGTTTTTTTTTCTTTCACCAAAGTAACTCTGTAACTTCTGTGAATTATCCTTTTAAGTCTGATGACATTTGTGTGCCATTTTGAACAAATGCATGCCAGATATGAGTTTTGCAGAGGAGCACGGCTAAAGTTGACCTGTGTGTGTGTTTTCAGGGCGAGAGCGTGGATAACTTTAACTGGGGTGTACGGAGGCGTTCTCTGGACAGCACAGAGCTTGGTGACCTGTTAGAGGAGAGTCAACACTCGGGCAGCACCCCCAGTCTGGGACAAGAAGACCCACAGGACTCTGACCAATCATCAGAGGAAGAAGAGTCCTCTACCAGTCAGAGTCTGTCTCACTCACAACTGGTTAGTACTGACCATGAGATGAACATAGCACAACCTCAACACACCACAACTACACTCACAACTGGTTAGTACTGACCATGAGATGAACATAGCACAACCTCAACACACCACAACTACACTCACAACTGGTTAGTACTGACCATGAGATTAACCTTACACAACCTCAACACACCACAACTACACTCACAACTGGTTAGTACTGACCATGAGATGAACCTAACACAACCTCAACACACCACAACTACACTCACAACTGGTTAGTACTGACCATGAGATGAACCTAACACAACCTCAACACACCACAACTACACTCACAACTGGTTAGTACTGACCATGAGATGAACCTAGCACAACCTCACCACACCACAACTACACTCACAACTGGTTAGTACTGACCATGAGATGAACATAGCACAACCTCAACCCACCACAACTACACTCACAACTGGTTAGTACTGACCATGAGATGAACCTAGCACAACCTCAACCCACCACAACTACACTCACAACTGGTTAGTACTGACCATGAGATGAACCTAGCACAACCTCAACACACCACAACTACACTCACAACTGGTTAGTACTGACCATGAGATGAACCTAGCACAACCTCAACACACCACAACTACACTCACAACTGGTTAGTACTGACCATGAGATGAACATAGCACAACCTCAACAGAACACAACATGAATATCACTAAAACGGCCAAGTACGGCCATAATGTTAAAACTGACCCCAGGATTTGGAAACAAGGAGTCCTCAGAACAGGGTTTGAGGTGTCCTGTATATTTAGGTCCATTGTTCGTTTCAGAAAATGAGATGTCTTATGTTGCCTTACCCTGCAGACTAATCTCTCTCCGTCAGAGGAGACCAACCACACAGACTCTCTCTCTACGTCGTGCGACACCACTTCAGCTGACCCACAATCCCTCAACGCCACCACACCAGGGACCAGCCAGGGACCTCCACACGACGAGCAGGGAGGACTACGGGTTAGTATACACACACGCACACACACACACACACACACACACACACACAGACACACACACACACACACACACACACACACACACACACATACACACACACACACACACACCTAAAGACTTCAAAGACACAATTAGACAAAGGCCTTGGACCTCATGGTGTTTCTCTCTCTTCCTCCCCCCCCCACTCCTCCTCCTCCTCCAGGGTGGTGTGAGTGTATGTGGTGATGATGAAGACACCCAGGGGCAGGACGATGACCTGTCTCTCAGTGTAAACGACCTTCCCCAGGGCCAGGACGATGACCTGTCTCTCAGTGTGAATGACCTTCCCCAGGGTCTGGGATCTGATCTGTCTCTCAGTGTGAATGACCTTCCCCAGGCCTTGGGATCTGACTGTTGGGAGGGGGAGAGCTTCACTCTGGACCTGGAACACCACGGTCACCATGGACACAGCATGGAGCTCTGTAGACCACCGCTGGGGTTTCTAGACCCTAGCTGTCTGCCCAGGTACTGGAACACACACACACACATAGCAACCAGACCAGAGACCTATAGAGTCCTGCTAGCTGTCTGCCCAGGTACTGGAACACACACACACACACACATAGCAACCAGGACCAGAGACCTATAGAGCCCTGCTAGCTGTCTGCCCAGGTACTGGAACACACACACATAGCAACCAGACCAGAGACCTATAGAGCCCTGCTAGCTGTCTGCCCAGGTACTGGAACACACACACACACATAGCAACCAGGACCAGAGACCTATAGAGCCCTGCTAGCTGTCTGCCCAGGTACTGGAACACACACACACACATAGCAACCAGGACCAGAGACCTATAGAGCCCTGCTAGCTGTCTGCCCAGGTACTGGATCACACACACACACATAGCAACCAGGACCAGATACCTATAGAGCCCTGCTAGCTGTCTGCCCAGGTACTGGAACACACACACATAGCAACCAGGACCAGAAACCTATAGAGCCCTGCTAGCTGTCTGCCCAGGTACTGGAACACACACACATAGCAACCAGGACCAGAAACCTATAGAGCCCTGCTAGCTGTCTGCCCAGGTACTGGAACACACACACACACATAGCAACCAGGACCAGAAACCTATAGAGCCCTGCTAGCTGTCTGCCCAGGTACTGGAACACACACACATAGCAACCAGACCAGAGACCTATAGAGCCCTGCTAGCTGTCTGCCCAGGTACTGGAACACACACACACACATAGCAACCAGGACCAGAGACCTATAGAGCCCTGCTAGCTGTCTGCCCAGGTACTGGAACACACACACATAGCAACCAGACCAGAGACCTATAGAGCCCTGCTAGCTGTCTGCCCAGGTACTGGAACACACACACACACATAGCAACCAGGACCAGAGACCTATAGAGCCCTGCTAGCTGTCTGCCCAGGTACTGGAACACACACACACACATAGCAACCAGGACCAGAGACCTATAGAGCCCTGCTAGCTGTCTGCCCAGGTACTGGAACACACACACATAGCAACCAGGACCAGAGACCTATAGAGCCCTGCTAGCTGTCTGCCCAGGTACTGGAACACACACACATAGCAACCAGGACCAGAGACCTATAGAGCCCTGCTAGCTGTCTGCCCAGGTACTGGAACACACACACACACACATAGCAACCAGGACCAGAGACCTATAGAGCCCTGCTAGCTGTCTGTCCAGGTACTGGAACACACACACATAGCAACCAGACCAGAGACCTATAGAGCCCTGCTAGCTGTCTGCCCAGGTACTGGAACACACACACACACATAGCAACCAGACCAGAGACCTATAGAGCCCTGCTAGCTGTCTGCCCAGGTACTGGAACACACACACACACATAGCAACCAGGACCAGAGACCTATAGAGCCCTGCTAGCTGTCTGTCCAGGTACTGGAACACACACACATAGCAACCAGACCAGAGACCTATAGAGCCCTGCTAGCTGTCTGCCCAGGTACTGGAACACACACACACACACATAGCAACCAGACCAGAGACCTATAGAGCCCTGCTAGCTGTCTGTCCAGGTACTGGAACACACACATAGCAACCAGGACCAGAAACCTATAGAGCCCTGCTAGCTGTCTGCCCAGGTACTGGAACACACACACATAGCAACCAGGACCAGAGACCTATAGAGCCCTGCTAGCTGTCTGCCCAGGTACTGGAACACACACACATAGCAACCAGGACCAGAAACCTATAGAGCCCTGCTAGCTGTCTGCCCAGGTACTGGAACACACACACATAGCAACCAGGACCAGAAACCTATAGAGCCCTGCTAGCTCTCTGCCCAGGTACTGGAACACACACACATAGCAACCAGGACCAGAAACCTATAGAGCCCTGCTAGCTCTCTGCCCAGGTACTGGAACACACACACACACATAGCAACCAGGACCAGAAACCTATAGAGCCCTGCTAGCTGTCTGCCCAGGTACTGGAACACACACACACACATAGCAACCAGACCAGAGACCTATAGAGCCCTGCTAGCTGTCTGCCCAGGTACTGGAACACACACACATAGCAACCAGACCAGAGACCTATAGAGCCCTGCTAGCTGTCTGTCCAGGTACTGGAACACACACACATAGCAACCAGGACCAGAAACCTATAGAGCCCTGCTAGCTGTCTGCCCAGGTACTGGAACACACACACACACATAGCAACCAGGACCAGAAACCTATAGAGCCCTGCTAGCTGTCTGCCCAGGTACTGGAACACACACACACACACATAGCAACCAGGACCAGAGACCTATAGAGCCCTGCTAGCTGTCTGCCCAGGTACTGGAACACATATGAAATACAGTGATGAAGGAATACATTTACATTTTCTTTGATGAAAAACTATTGATAACAATGTTAGGTTCTACTCAGAAACAGACCTAGACAGAAACAGGAACAGACAGAGACAGAGAGAGAGACAGGAACAGACCCAGACAGAGACAGGAACAGACAGAGACAGGAACAGACCCAGACAGAGACAGGAACAGACCCAGACAGAGAGAGAGACAGGAACAGACCCAGACAGAGACAGGAACAGACAGAGACAGAGAGAGAGACAGGAACAGACCCAGACAGAGACAGGAACAGACAGAGACAGAGAGAGAGACAGGAACAGACCCAGACAGAGAGAGAGACAGGAACAGACCCAGACAGAGACAGGAACAGACAGAGACAGAGAGAGAGACAGGAACAGACCCAGACAGAGACAGGAACAGACAGAGACAGAGAGAGAGACAGGAACAGACCCAGACAGAGACAGGAACAGACAGAGACAGGAACAGACCCAGACAGAGACAGGAACAGACCCAGACAGAGAGAGAGACAGGAACAGACAGAGACAGGAACAGACAGAGACAGAGAGAGAGACAGGAACAGACCCAGACAGAGACAGGAACAGACAGAGACAGAGAGAGAGACAGGAACAGACCCAGACAGAGAGAGAGACAGGAACAGACCCAGACAGAGACAGGAACAGACAGAGACAGAGAGAGAGACAGGAACAGACCCAGACAGAGACAGGAACAGACAGAGACAGAGAGAGAGACAGGAACAGACCCAGACAGAGACAGGAACAGACAGAGACAGAGAGAGAGACAGGAACAGACCCAGACAGAGACAGGAACAGACAGAGACAGAGAGAGAGACAGGAACAGACCCAGACAGAGAGAGAGACAGGAACAGACCCAGACAGAGACAGGAACAGACAGAGACAGAGAGAGAGACAGGAACAGACCCAGACAGAGACAGGAACAGACAGAGACAGGAACAGACCCAGACAGAGACAGGAACAGACCCAGACAGAGAGAGAGACAGGAACAGACCCAGACAGAGACAGGAACAGACAGAGACAGAGAGAGAGACAGGAACAGACCCAGACAGAGACAGGAACAGACAGAGACAGAGAGAGAGACAGGAACAGACCCAGACAGAGAGAGAGACAGGAACAGACCCAGACAGAGACAGGAACAGACAGAGACAGAGAGAGAGACAGGAACAGACCCAGACAGAGACAGGAACAGACAGAGACAGAGAGAGAGACAGGAACAGACCCAGACAGAGACAGGAACAGACAGAGACAGAGAGAGAGACAGGAACAGACCCAGACAGAGACAGGAACAGACAGAGACAGAGAGAGAGACAGGAACAGACCCAGACAGAGAGAGAGACAGGAACAGACCCAGACAGAGACAGGAACAGACAGAGACAGGAACAGACCCAGACAGAGACAGGAACAGACCCAGACAGAGACAGGAACAGACCCAGACAAAGAGAAATACAGACCCAGAAAGAGACATTATGACTGACTACTACTGATAACAATATGACTACTACTGATAACAAGATGACTACTACTGATAACAATATAACTACTACTGATAACAAGATGACTACTACTGATAACAATATGACTACTACTGATAACAAGATGACTACTACTGATAACAATATGACTACTACTGATAACAATATGACTACTACTGATAACAATATGACTACTACTGATAACAATATGACTACTACTGATAACAATATGACTACTACTGATAACACGATGACTACTACTGATAACAATATGACTACTACTGATAACAAGATGACTACTACTGATAACAAGATGACTACTACTGATAACAAGATGACTACTACTGATAACAATATGACTACTACTGATAACAATATGACTACTACTGATAACAATATGACTACTACTGATAACAATATGACTACTACTGATAACAATATGACTACTACTGATAACAATATGACTACTACTGATAACAATATGACTACTACTGATAACAATATGACTACTACTGATAACAATATGACTACTACTGATAACAATATGACTACTACTGATAACAATATGACTACTACTGATAACAATATGACTACTACTGATAACAAGATGACTACTACTGATAACAATATGACTACTACTGATAACAAGATGACTACTACTGATAACAAGATGACTACTACTGATAACAATATGACTACTACTGATAACAATATGACTACTACTGATAACAATATGACTACTACTGATAACAATATGACTACTACTGATAACAATATGACTACTACTGATAACAAGATGACTACTACTGATAACAATATGACTACTACTGATAACAATATGACTACTACTGATAACAATATGACTACTACTGATAACAATATGACTACTACTGATAACAATATGACTACTACTGATAACAATATGACTACTACTGATAACAATATGACTACTACTGATAACAATATGACTACTACTGATAACAATATGACTACTACTGATAACAATATGACTACTACTGATAACAATATGACTACTACTGATAACAATATGACTACTACTGATAACAAGATGACTACTACTGATAACAATATGACTACTACTGATAACAAGATGACTACTACTGATAACAATATGACTACTACTGATAACAATATGACTACTACTGATAACAATATGACTACTACTGATAACAATATGACTACTACTGATAACAATATGACTACTACTGATAACAAGATGACTACTACTGATAACAAGATGACTACTACTGATAACAAGATGACTACTACTGATAACAATATGACTACTACTGATAACAATATGACTACTACTGATAACAATATGACTACTACTGATAACAATATGACTACTACTGATAACAAGATGACTACTACTGATAACAATATGACTACTACTGATAACAAGATGACTACTACTGATAACACGATGACTACTACTGATAACAATATGACTACTACTGATAACAATATGACTACTACTGATAACAATATGACTACTACTGATAACAAGATTACTACTACTGATAACAATATAACTACTACTGATAACACGATGACTACTACTGATAACAATATGACTACTACTGATAACACGATGACTACTACTGATAACACGATGACTACTACTGATAACACGATGACTACTACTGATAACACGATGACTACTACTGATAACAATATGACTACTTGTTACGAGAATTATGTTCTCAATGTTAACTTCAATTAAAATACTCAGTCTGCCATCCAGAATGTGTGAGATTCTGGTTGAATGAAACAGACGAAGGCTCAGCTTACAAGAATCAGAAGTGTTTATTCACGAGACCGTTCTGAAGTCCATTGTACAGAGACATCGATTATATACCACTCCTTATTTACGCACACACATACACACAAACATTAAGGCCCCAGATCTCTTAACACTGTAGATCATTACCCAGACGACTGTTTCATTCCTCTGAGATTAGGGAAACCTTGAGGGGGACTCCCCCTCATAAACCCTCAGAGTTCAAGCTAGGTCAGGTCAACCACAGTTTAAAAGTTCTTGGTGTTAAACACACAGACACACATTCTTCTCGTTTCCAGTCCAACCTCGTTAGATTTATGCTTAACATTTTAGTTACTCATTCTACATGCTATATAGACCATATCCCTAATAGTTAAGTCTCAGGGTAGAATTATTTAATCATTACATTAAAACATATAAATCCCTTTACACTACTTCTGATAACAATATGACTACTACTGATAACAATATGACTACTACTGCCATAGTTTGCGGTCATGAGTAGTGGTTGTATCACTCCTAATCAATGAGTAGTGGTTGTATCACTTCTAAATCAATGAGTAGTGGTTGTATCACTCCTAAATCAATGAGTAGTGGTTGTATCACTCCTAAATTAATGAGTAGTGGTTGTATCACTCCTAATCAATGAGTAGTGGTTGTATCACTCCTAAATCAATGAGTAGTGGTTGTATCACTCCTAATCAATGAGTAGTGGTGATATCACTCCTAATCAATGAGTAGTGGTTGTATCACTCCTATATCAATGAGTAGTGGTTGTATCACTCCTAAATCAATGAGTAGTGGTTGTATCACTCCTAATCAATGAGTAGTGGTGATATCACTCCTAAATCAATGAGTAGTGGTTGTATCACTCCTAAATCAATGAGTAGTGGTTGTATCACTCCTAATCAATGAGTAGTGGTGATATCACTCCTAAATCAATGAGTAGTGGTTGTATCACTCCTATATCAATGAGTAGTGGTTGTATCACTCCTATATCAATGAGTAGTGGTGATATCACACCTAATCAATGAGTAGTGGTTGTATCACTCCTATATCAATGAGTAGTGGTGATATCACTCCTATATCAATGAGTAGTGGTTGTATCACTCCTAAACCAATGTCTAACTTACTGTGTGCCTGTCCAATTCTTGTCTCTCCCGTTGCTGTGTTGACAGTCTCCGTGATGACGTGGATGACCTAGAGGACCTTGGTTTTCCTCCTCCCCCCTCACCGTTCTTCTCCGCCATCTTGGCTGCGTTCCAGCCCACTGTTTGTGACGACGCAGAGGAGGCATGGCGTTGCCATATCAACCAGCTGGTAACCGACTCAGACGGATCCTGTGCCGTCTATACTTTCCACGTCTTCTCATCGCTCTTCCAGGTAATCCATCAGTCGATTGATCAGTTAGTCAGTCAAACTCTGGAAAGTTCTATGCAGTCATTGGGTTAACAGTCATTGGGGATGACGTTATTGGTGTAACTGTTTTATATAACATTATATGTCTCCTCTTTCTTTCTTTCTTTCTTTCTCTCTCGCTCTCTTCTCAGAACATCCAGACTAAGTTCTGTTCCCTGACCAGTGACGCCGCTGGTTACCTAGGAGACGGCCTGAGGGGCATCGGGTCAAAGTTCGTGAGGTCATCTGACATGTTGACAACGTGTTCCGACTGCCCCACGCTCTACGTAGACGCTGATACGGTGAGTAGGGCTGACTCCACTCAAACCATAGCATTTGTATGACTGAAAATATAGCAATTTATTTGGTGTTTTCATAGAAATATCAAACAATAATGTCCATTGATTGTAATCAGTAAGTAATGTCTAACTTTTAGGTTTGAGTTGGTACTAGTGTTGCACGGTATACCAAAACGTCTTTACTTTTTCGTACTATAATTTGTTACTTTCATTCCTTCTGTCAAATGTGTCATGGATCAAGCCTTTATCAGCACAGCCTGCCTACCCCCATTATAGCACACACCCTGTCTGCTCCACTTACCCACTGGAAGTCTGGCTGGGAGTCTGGGCTGGGAGTCTGGGAGTCTGGGCTGGGAGTCTGGGAGTCTGGGCTGGGAGTCTGGGAGTCTGGGCTGGGAGTCAGGGAGTCTGGGCTGGGAGTCTGGGAGTCTGGGCTGGGAGTCTGGACTGCATCATGTTAGCTCCACTTACCCACTGCTAGTCTGGACTGGAAGTCTGGATGGGAGTCCAGGCTGGGAGTCTGGGAATCTGGGCTGGGAGTCTGGGCTGCATCATGTTAGCTTCACTTACCCACTGCTATTGTGGACTGGAAGTCTGGATGGGAGTCTGGGCTGGGAGTCTGGGCTGGGAGTCTGCGCTGGGAGTCTGCGCTGGGAGTCTGCGCTGGGAGTCTGGGCTGGGAGTCTGGGCTGAGAGTTTGCGCTGGGAGTCTGGGCTGGGAGTCTGGGCTGGGAGTCTGCGCTGGGAGTCTGCGCTGGGAGTCTGGGCTGGGAGTCTGGGCTGGGAGTCTGCGCTGGGAGTCTGGGCTGGGAGACTGAGATCATTGCTTATCCAAGATGGCGTAGCAGTCGGACGTGTGTTTGTCTTGTCCCGTGTAAATAGCCTGTTTCTTCGTTTTTTTCGTATATATTTTATTTTTATACTTTATAACTGGAACCTCCATCAGAAGCTAGCCAGCTAACTAGCTAGTAGTCATTGTTAGCCACTGCTAGCGGTCATCACCTTTAGCTCGGACACCAGACAGCTTTAGCTCGGTCAGTACCTGCCAGTCTGCACACCGCAATATCAACCCAGAGCATATTTTCTCTACCACATCACCAGGTTCCTGCCGCAAGCTCTGGGCCATTACACCGGATCATCGCAGCTAGCTAGCTGCAACCGAGTGGCTATTGTTGGCTAATTCCTCTGTCCCTAAGCAAGCACCAGTTAGCCTAGAGCTAGCCTCGAGCTAGGCCCATCTCCCGGCCAGCCGACGAAGTACACCAGCTAATTCTTGGGCTACAATACCTCTTTTGCCAATTGGCCTGGACCCTTTATTGTCGACACGGAGCCCCGCGATCCATCACGATTGGTCTGCCGACGTAATCGTCCGATGTGGTTTCAACAGGCTTTTCCATTGCGATGTCGCCGAATACCCATCTGCTAGCCTCGGCCCGCTAGCTTTCTGAACGCTGTGTCTCCCGGCTCGCCTAGCGTAGTAGTGACTACCGAACGGCTCCCTGACTCACCTATTGCTGTTCATTGGACCCTATGATCACTCGGCTACACAGCTGATGCCTGCTGGTCTGTTCACTAACACGGTACCTCATTTTGTTTATCTGTCGCCCCCAGCCTCGAACTCAGGTCCTGTGTGTACCTAACTGACCCTCTCTGCCCATTCATCGCCATTTACTCGTTGTTGTCTTAGCTTTCCCGATCAACACCTGTGATTGCTTTATGCCTCTCTCTAATGTAAATATGCATTGTCTACTGCTGTTTCGGTTAGTTCTTATTGTTTTATTTCACTGTAGAGCCCCCAGTCCCGCTCAACATGCCTTAGATACCTCTTTTGTCCCACCCCCCACACATGCGGAGTCCTCACCTGGCTTACCTGGAGCCTCCAGAGATACAACCTCTCTCATCGTCACTCAATGCCTAGGTTTACCTCCACTGTACTCACATCCTACCATACCCTTGTCTGTACATTATGCCCTGAATCTATTCTACCACGCCTAGAAATCTGCTCCTTTAATTATCTGTTCCCAACGCACTAGACGACCAGTTCTTATAGCCTTTAGCCGTACCCTTATCCTACTCCTCCTCTGTTCCTCTGGTGATGTAGATGTTAACCCAGGCCCTGTAGCCCCCAGTACTACACCTATTCCTCAGGCGCTCTCATTTGTTGACTTCTATAACCGTAAAAGTCTTGGTTTCATGCGTGTTAACTTCAGAAGCCTCCTCTCTAAGTTTGTTTAACTCACTGCTTTAGCACACTCCGCCAATCCTGATGTCCTATCCATGTCTGAATCCTGGCTTAGGAAGGCCACCAAAAATGCAGAAATTTCCATCCCTAACTATAACATTTTCCGTCAAGATAGAACTGCCAAAGAGGGCGGAGTTGCAATCTACTGCAGAGATAGCCTGCAGAGTTCTGTCATACTATCCAGGTCTGTGCTCAAACAGTTAGAGCTTCTACTTTAAAAAATCCTCCTTTCCAGAAATAAGTCTCTCACTGTTGCCGCTTGTTATAGACCCCCCTCAGCCCCCAGCTGTGCCCTGGACACCGTATGTGAATTGATTGCCCCCCCATCTATCTTCAGAGTTTGTACTCTTAGGTGACCTAAACTGGGATATGCTTAACACCCCAGCCATCCTACAATCTAAGCTAGATGCCCTCAATCTCACACAAATGATCAAGGAACCTACCAGGTACAACCCTAAATCCGCAAACATGGGCACCCTCATAGATATAATCCTATAAGGACTCTTGGAAGATTAGTCCAAATGGGGAATAAAAGAGATCCAAATAAAATCAAAATGAAATCAAATCTCTTCCTAAAATGATCAGCCGAAATTATTGCAACCCCTATTACTAGCCTATTCCACCTCTCTTTCGTATCGTCTGAGATCCCCAAAGATTGGAAAGCTGCCGCGATCATCCCCCTCTTCAAAGGGGGAGACACTCTAGACCCAAACTGTTACAGATCTATATCCATCCTGCCCTGCCTTTCTAAAGTCTTCGAAAGCCAAGTTAACAAACAGATCACCGACCATTTTGAAACCCACCATACCTTCTCCACTATGTAATCTGGTTTCCGAGCTGGTCATGGGTGCACCTCAGCCACGCTCAAGGTCCTAAACGATATCATAACCTTCATCGACCTGGCCAAGGCTTTCGACTCTGTCAATCACCACATTCTTATCGGCACACTCAATAGCCTTGGTTTCTCAAATGACTGCCTCGCCTGGTTCACCAACTACTTCTCTGATAGAGTTCAGTGTCTCAAATCGGAGGGCCTGTTGTCCGGACCTCTGGCAGTCTCTATGGGTGTGCCACAGGGTTCAATTCTCGGGCCGACTCTTTTCTCTGTATATATGAATGATGTCGCTCTTGCTGCTGGTGATTCTCTGATCCACCTCTACGCAGATGACACCATTCTGTATACATCTGGCCCTTCTTTGTACACTGTTTTAACATACCTCCAAACGAGCTTCAATGCCATACAGCGCTCCTTCCGTGGCCTCCAACTGCTCTTAAATGCTAGTAAAACTAAATGCATGCTCTTCAACCGATTGCTACCCGCAGCCGCCCACCCGACTAGCATCACTACTCTGGACGGTTCTGACTTAGAACATGTGGACAACTACAAATACCTTACTGTTTGGTTAGACTGTAAACTCTCCTTCCAGACTCACATTAAGTGTCTCCAATCCAAAATTAAATCTAAAAATCGGCTTCCTATTTCTCAACAAAGCCTCTTTCACTCATGCTGCCAAACATACCCTCGAAAACTGACTATCCTACCGATCCTTGACTTCGGCGATGTCATTTACAAAATAGCCTCCAACACTCTACTCAGCAAGTTGGATGTAGTCTATCACAGTGCCATCCGTTTTGTCACCAAAGCCCCATATACTACTCACCATTGCGACCTGTATGCTCTCGTTGGCTGGCCCTCGCTACATATTCGTCGCCAAACCCACTGGCTCCAGGTCATCTATAAATCTTTGCTAGGTAAAACCCCGCCTTACCTCAACTTACTGGTCACAAAGCAACACCCACCCGTAGCACACGCTCCAGCAGGTATATTTCACTGGTCGTCCCCAAAGCCAACACCTACTTTGGCCGCCTTTCCTTCCAGTTGTCTGCTGCCAATGACTGGAACGAATTGCAAAAATCACTGAAGCTGGAGACTCCCGCACTAATTTTAAGCATCAGCTGTCAGAGCAGCTTACCGATCACTGCACCTGTACACAGCCCATCTGTAAATAGCCCACCCAACTACCTCATCCCCATATTGTTCTTTTTTGTTGTTGTTGCTATTTTGCACCCCAGTATCTCTACTTGCACATCATCATCTGCACATATATCACTCCAGTTGTCACAGCTGTCTTCAAGAATGGACCAAGGCGCAGCGGGAATGTGGATACTCATAGTTTAATTCAAAAAGAGTAAAGCATCCACGGTCAAAAAACAATAAACAAGACAGCAACAGTTTTGCAGGCTAACTAAATGCAGTGCAAAAACAACTACCCACAACCCCAAAGAAAAACACACACTCCTATATAGGACTCCCAATCAAAGGCAACTCAACACACCTGCCTTCAATTGGGAGTCCAATCACCCATACAACATTTAACAAACACAAACCCCCTGCCACATCCTGACCAAGACTAACACAATTACGCCCTCTGCTGGTCAGGACGTGACACCAGTGTTAATGCTAAATTGTCATTATTTCGCCACTATGGCCTATTTATTGCCTTACCTCCCTAATCTTACATACAATGGCATACACTGTACATAGAATTTCCTATTATGTGTAACTCTGGGTTGTTGTTTTTGTCGCACTGCTTTGCTTTATCTTGGCCAGGTCGCAGTTGTAAATGAGAACTTGTTCTCAACTGGCCTACCTGGTTAAATAAAGGTGAAATAAAAACATCTAAAAAATAAAAATAATTTCAACTCCACTTACCTGCTGCTAGTCTGCACTGGGAGTCTGGGTTGCATCATGTTAGGTCCACTTACCCACTGCTAGTCTGGACTGCATCATGTTTGCTCTACTTTCCCACTGGGAGTCTGGACTGGGAGTCTGCGCTGGGAGTCTGTGCTGGGAGTCTGAATTGGGAGTCTGGGCTGGGAGTCTGCACTGGGGGTCTGGGCTGGGAGTCTGCACTGGGAGTCTTGGCTGGGAGTCTGCGTTGGGAGTCCGGATTGGGAGTCTGCGCTGGGAGTCTGCACTGGGAGTCTGCGCTGGGAGTCTGCACTGGGAGTTTGGACTGGGAGTCTGGGCTGGGAGTCTGGGCTGGGAGTCTGGGCTGGGAGTCTGGGCTAGGAGTTTGGACTGGGAGTCTGGGCTGGGGGTCTGGGCTGGGGGTCTGGGCTGGGAGTCTGGGCTGGGGGTCTGGGCTGGGAGTCTGGGCTGGGAGTCTGGGCTGGGAGTCTGGGCTGCATCATGTTAGAGCCCCACATTTGAGTAATGCTACACGGCATGTAGAAATGTTGAAACCGTTATTTCTTGTTCGCAAAACAAAGTCCATACAGGCTATAACTCTTTAAGGGTTATGGCACACCCCCAACCACATCGAAGGGGCTGTAGTGGAGCGGGTCGAGAGCTTCAAGTTCCTCAGTGTCCACATCACTACGGAATTTTCCTGGCCCACACACACCAACACAGTCGTGAAGAGGGCATGACAACGCCTCTATCTATAAAAGTATTACCATTATGTTGTTATGTAGTTAGATTGTTAAAAACAAAACAAAGTCAAATTAATTGTATGATTGTATAATTTATTCATTAATGCATACCGTAATTTCCGGACTATTGAGCGCACCTGAATAAGCCGCACCCACTGAATTTTTTTAAAATTATTATTTTGAACATAAATAAGCCGCACATGTCTATAAGCCGCAGGTGCCTACCGGTACATTGAAACAAATTAACTTTACACAGGCTTTAACGAAACACGGCTTGTAACAAAAATAAATAGGCTTTAACGAAACACGGCTTGTAACAAAAATAAATAGGCTTTAACGAAACACGGGTTGTAACAAAAAATAAATAGGCTTTAACGAAACACGGCTTGTAACAAAAATAAATAGGCTTTAACGAAACACGGCTTGTAGCAAAAATAAATAGGCTTTAACGAAACACGGCTTGTAACAAAAATAAATAGGCTTTAACGAAACACGGCTTGTAACAAAAAATAAAAAATTTGCAGTAAGCTTTAGTTGTCTTTTTGCACTGAGTCAATTCCTCACGCTGCTGTTTCCAACGTCTTATCATCGACTCATAAAGAGCAAGCTCCCGTGCAGCAGCTCTATTTCCTTTTCCAACAGCCAGATCAATCGCCTTCAACTTGAAAGCTGCATCATATGCATTTCTCCGTGTCTTTGCCATGATGAGGGTGACAAAATGACTACCGTAATCAGAATGATGGGAAGTTTGAGAGCGCTCGATTTAATCTAAACAGTAAACAAAAAAGTTGTTTGACCTTAACCCGTTCGGCAATTTCATTGGTCTAATGAAAGCTTCATGCCGCCAAAAAACTGAGCACGTCACAGAATGTGTTTTTTTGAAAGAAAAAAAATTGAAAGCGGGAAAAATCCATATATTAGCCATGTCATTGTTTAAGCTGCGAGGATCAAAGCGTGGGAAAAAAGTTGCGGTTTATAGTCCGGAAATTACGGTACATGGCTGTCTGAAAAAATGTTGATGTAATTTTTAGAAAATCTAATGATATTGAACTCAAAATTGTATCTGTCTGCATCAACTGCCGTTCTCTGTCTCTGGTTAATGCCTTCTCTTTTGCCATGGTATTGTTTTGGTATTGAGTATGGTGACGGTATGGAGAATCCTGGTACTGAATCCTGGTATTGGTATTTAAGTCTAAATTCTGGTATGGTGAGAACTCTAGTTGATACATGAACAACTTCTTATATATTTAACTCTTTCCCTCCTGCCTCTTACACCTCTCTTTCTCCTTCTCCTCTCCTCCCGCCTCTATCCTCCTCTCCTATCCTTCTCCTCTCCTATCCTCTCCTTCTCCTATCCTTCTCCTCTTCTCGCCTCACCTCTCCTCTCCTCTCCTCCCGCCTCTCCTCCTCTCTTCTCCTCTCCTCCCGACTCTCCTCTCCTGTCCTCTCCTCCTCTCCTTTCCTATCCCTCTCCTTCTACCTCTCCTCTCCTTCTCCTCTCCTCCCGCCTCTATCCTCCTCTCCTATCCTTCTCCTCTCCTATCCTCTCCTTCTCCTATGCTTCTCCTCTCCTCCCGCCTCTCCTCCTCTCTTCTCCTCTCCTCCCGACTCTCCTATCCTTCTCCTCTCCTATCCTCTCCTCCTCTCCTTTCCTATCCCTCTCCTTCTCCTCTCCTCCCTCCTCTCCTCTCCTCCTACCTCTCCCCTCCTTCTCTCCCCTCTTTCTCATCTCCTCTCCCCACCTCTCCTCTCCTTCTCTCCCCTCTTTCTCCTCTCCTCTCCTCCTGCCTCTCCTATGCCTCTCCTCTCCTCCCGCCTCTCTCTTATCCTTCTCCTCTCCTCCTACCTCTCCTATCCTTCTCTCCCCTCTTTCTCCTCTGCTCTCCTCTCCTCCCGCCTCTCCTCTCCTATCCTTCTCCTCTCCTCTTCTGTTCCCTCACTCCAGATAATCTCCTATGGTTTACTAGAGAAGATGAAGTTCAGTGTGTTGGAGCTGCAGGAGTATCTGGACACCTACAACAACAGAGAAGAGGCCGCTGTCTCAGTAAGACACTAACTACCCATACTGACTATGATCTGTTTAGACATTACAACCCATACCGATACTGACTTTGAGCTGTTAAGACACTACCACCTATAACGATACTGACTATGATCTGTTTAGACATTATAACCCATACCGATACTGACTTTGAGCTGTTAAGACACTACCACCCATAACGATACTGACTATGATTGATCTGGCAATGAGAACCTTTATCTAATTCCCCAGAGTCAGATGAACTTGTGGAGACCATTTTTATGCTAATGCTAGTAGATACCCATAGACTTCCAGTCATTGTGCTAACACTAAGCATTTGCTCATGAAACTACCTGTAACTTCCTTCATACTACACACAGAGACATAAAAATGGTATCCACAAGTTCATCTGACTCTGGGGAAGTAGATACAGTGCATTTGGAAAGTATTCAGACCTCTTGACTTTTTCCACAGTGTTACGTTACAGCCTCATTCTAAAATTGATTAAATAGTTTTTTTCTCCTCATCAATCTACACACAATACCCCATAATGACAAAGCAACAACAGGTTATTAGATATTTTGGCAAATTTATAAAAACTCTAAAACTGAATTATCACATTCACATAAGTATTCAGACCCTTTACTCAGTACTTTGTTGAAGTGCCTTGTGCAGCAATTACAGCCTCAAGTCTTCTTTGGTATGATGCTATAAGCTTGGCACACCTGTATTTGGGAAGTATCTCCCATTCTTCTCTGCAGATCCTCTCAAGCTCTGTCAGGTTGGATGGGGAGCGTCGCTGCACAGCTATTTTCAGATCTCTCCAGAGGTACATTCGATCAGGTTCAAGTCCGGGCTCTGGCTGGGCCACTCAAGGACATTCAGAGACTTGTCCCGAAGCCACTCCTGCGTTGTCTTGGCTGTGTGCTTAGGGTCGTTGTCCCGTTGAAAGGTGAACCTTCGCCCTAGTCTGAGGTCCTGAGCGCTCTGGAGCAGGTTTACATCAACGATCTCTCTGTACTTTGTTCCGTTCATCTTTCAGTCGATCCTGACTAGTCTCCCAGTCCCTGCCGCTGAAAAACATCCCCACAGCATGATGCTGCCACCACCATGCTTCACCGTAGGGATGGTGCCAGGTTTCCTCCAGACGTGACGCTTGGCATTCAGGTCAAAGAGTTCAATTTTGGTTTCATCAGACCAGAGAATCTTGTTTCTCATGGTCTGAGAGTCCTTTAGGTGCCTTTTGGGCTGTCATGTGCCTTTTACTGAGGAGTGGCTTCCGTCTGGCCACTCTACCATAAAGGCCTGATTGCTGCAGTGCTGCAGAGATGGTTGTCCTTCTGGAAGGTTCTCCAATCTCCACAGAGGAACTCTGGAGCTCTGTCAGAGTGACCATTGGGTTCTTGGTCACCTCCTTGACCAAGGCCCTTCTACCCCGATATCTCAGTTTGGCCAGGCGGCCAGCTCTAGGAAGAGTCTTGGTGGTTCCAAACTTCTTCCATTTAAGAATGATGGAGGCCACTGTGTTTTTGGGGCCCTTCAGTGCTGCAGATATTTTTTGGTACCCTTCCCCAGATCTGTGCCTCGACACAATCCTGTCTCAGAGCTCTACGGACAATTCCTTCAATGTCATGGCTTGATTTTTGCTCTGACATGCACTGTCAACTGTGGGACCTTCTATAGACAGATGTGTGCCTTTCCAAATCATGCCCAATCAGTTGAATTTACCACAGGTGGACTCCAATCAAGTTGTAGAAAGATCTAAGCTCAATTTCGAGTCTCATAGTAAAGGGTCTGAATACTTATTTAAATAAGGTATATATGTTTTTTATTTTTAATACATTTGCAAAAATGTCTAAACACCAGTTTTTTTCTTTGTCATTATGGGGTATTGTGTGTAAATTGATAAGGATTTAAAAATATATATATATTTTAGAATAAGGCTGTAACGTAACAGAATGTGGAAAAAGTCAAGGGATCTGAAAACTTTTCTTAATGCACTGTAACGGGCCTCATTGCCAAAATCCTGAAGTATCCCTTTAAGACGCTACTACCCATAACGGTAATGACTTTGATCTGTAAAGCTCTTTTCTCAAACCCAAGGTGCTACAGATAACCTTATGATAAGGAGACACTATAGCGTTTACAGTTGTACTTGACAGAAAAGCCTAGAATGTACGCTACAATCTGTTAGTTGAGATTTTGACCCGCTAGCCCAGTCTAACAAGCCCTGATCAGTAACACTCCTCTTCTCTCTTTCCCTTTCTCTTTTTTTCTCTCTTTCCCTCTCTCCCCCTCCCTTTCACTTTCTCTTCTTAATTTCCAGTGGCTGAGGAACTGTAAGGACACGTTTCCCAGGTGCCCTGGCGATGGCGTGATTACCTGTCAGCCAGGAGACTCAGAGGAGAAGGTAAGGAGTCAATAAGTCCCCATGACAACACGCACCTGTCTCACTGTAGTTTAAAACCATAAACTGATCACACTCTCCTCTCTCTCACACTCTCACTCACCCTCTTTCTCTAGGTGTTTTTGATGTCCTTGTGTAGGGGGACTATACACTATACTATACTCTACTACACACTATACTATATAATAAACTACACACTACACTATACACTACACAATACACTATACTATACAACACACTATACTATACACTATACTATACACTACACTATACACTATACTATACTCTATACTATACACCACACTATTCTCTGCCACACACTATACAATACACTACACTATACACTACACAATACACTATACTCTACCACACACTATACTATACACTATACTATACACTACACTATACACTATACTATACTCTATACTATACACCACACTATTCTCTGCCACACACTATACTATACACTACACAATACACTATACTCTACCACACACTATACTATACACTATACAATACACTATACTATATACTATACTTTACACTATACTATACACCACACTACACACTATACTATACCCCACTACGCACTATACTATACACTATACTATACACTACATTATACTACACACTGTACTATACAATATACTATGCTCTATACTATTCACCACACTATACACTATACTCTACTACACTATACCATACTGCACACTATACTATACACTGTACTCTATGCACTACACTATACACTATAACATACTATACACTATACTATACACCGCCATACACTATAATATACTACACACTATACTATACACCATACACTATACTATATACGGCACGACATACTATACTATACACTATACTATATACAATACTATGCACTATACTATGCACTATACTATATACAATACTATGCACTATACTATGCACTATACTATATACTACACGATATACTATACAATACACTACACACAATGATATATACCATACTGTACACTATACTATACTATACACTATACCATATACTATATACCACACTATACAATATACAATATACTATACTATACACTACACTATACCATATACAATACTATACACTATACTATATACTATACCATACACTCCTATATACTATACACCACACTATACTATATACTATACTGTACAATATAATATACACTATACTACATGCGATACTATATACTATACTATATACTATACACTACACTATACTATACACTATACTATATACCACACCTATACAATATACTATATACT
Organism: Salmo salar; assembly: GCF_965601325.2. Taxonomy (NCBI): domain Eukaryota; kingdom Metazoa; phylum Chordata; class Actinopteri; order Salmoniformes; family Salmonidae; genus Salmo; species Salmo salar. Next base: position 116,413,915 of record NC_138301.1, on the reverse strand, counting down.
ATACTATACACTATAATATACAATACTATACACTATAGTATATACTATACCATACACTACTATATGCTATACAACACACTATACTATATACTATACTGTACACTATATTATACACTATACTACATGCTATACTATATACTACACTATATACACTACACTATACTATATACTACACTGTACTAAACTATACACTATACTATACACTATACTCTACTCTACTACACACTATAATATACACTATGCTCTACTGCACACAATACTATACCATACATTATACTCTACTACACACTTTACTATACTACACACTATACTACACACTATGCGATACTACACACTATATTATATACTATACACTACTATAATGCACTGCACTATACTCTACTACACACTATACTATACTATACACCACATTATACACTATGCTATACTGTATACTATACTGTACTATACTATACATTATACTAAGCACTATACTCTACTGCACACTATACTATACCACATACTATATTATATACTATACTATACACTGCACTGTACTATGCACTATACTATATTATACACTATACACTATACTATACACTGCACTATGCTATACACTATACTACACACTGCACTATACTATACACTATACTATATATTACACTATACTATACACTATGCTATGCACTATACTCTACTGCACACTATACTATACTACATACTATGCTATACTATACTATACACAGCACTATACTATATTATACACTATACTATACTCTACTACACACTATACTATACTGCCCACTATGCTACAATACACTATACTATGCACTATACTATACTATGCTGTGCTATACTCTACTCTACTCTACTGCATGTGTTTGATTGATGTGTGTTTCTCGCCTCCCTCTCTCTCTTTCGCCTCGTAACATGCTCTCTCGCTGTGTAGCAAATGGAATCTCTGGCAGTAAGTCCTTTACTAAGTCCTTTACTGTCTTTTACTAAGTCCTTTACTAAGTTCTATCTACTATGATCTACTATGATTTAATATGATCTACTATGATTTAATAGGATCTACTATTATTGAATAGGATCTACTATGATTTAATAGGATCTACTATGATTTAATAGGATCTACTATGATCTACTATGATTTAATAGGATCTACTATAATCTATTATGATCTATGATTTAATAGGATCTACTATGATTTAATATGATTTACTATGATTTAATAGGATCTACTATGATTTAATAGGATCTACTATGATTTAATAGGATCTACTATGATTTAATAGGATCTACTATGATTTAATAGGATCTACTATGATCTACTATGATTTAATAGGATCTACTATGATCGACTATGATTTACTATGATCTACTATGATTTAATATGATTTACTATGATTTAATAGGATCTACTATGATCTACTATGATTTGTTATGATCTACTATGATCTACTATGATTTAATATGATTACTATGATTTAACATGATCTACTATTATTTAATAGGATCTACTATGATCTACTTTGATTTAATATGATCTACTATGATTTATTATGATCTACTATGATCTACTATGATTTAATATGATCTACTATGATTTAACAGGATCTACTATGATTTAATAGGATCTACTATTATTTAATAGGATCTACTTTGATCAACTATGATTTAATAGGATCTACTATGATTTAATAGGATCTACTATGTTTTACTATGATCTACTATGATTTAATAGGATCTACTATGATCTGCTATGATCTACTATGATTTAATAGGATCTACTATGATCTACTATGATTTAATAGGATCTACTATGATTTAATAGGATCTACTATGATTTACTATGATTTAATAGGATCTACTATGATTTACTATGATCTACTATGATTTAATAGGATCTACTATGATCTACTATGGTTTAATAGGATCTACTATGATTTAATATGATCTACTATGATTTAATAGGATCTACTATGATTTACTATGATCTACTATGATTTAATAGGATCTACTATGATCTACTATGGTTTAATAGGATCTACTATGATTTAATATGATCTACTATGATTTAATAGGATCTACTATGTTTTCTCACTTCACCCTTTAGTGTTCCTTTTCAGTAACTGCTGATTCTACTGCGGCCAATATAACCAACACAACAATACTGTGTATGAATTGATTTAGATGGCTCAGATTGAGGATTGTATGTGTGTCCTGTACTGTATTTTACTGTACTGTACTGTCTATAAATCCGTCCTTTCTCTCCTCTCAGCAACTGGAGCTGTGTCAGCGTCTCTACAAGCTTCACTTCCAGCTGCTCCTCCTCTTCCAGTCCTACTGCAAGCTGATTGGACAGGTCCATGCTGTCAGCGCTGTGCCTGAGGTAAGAGAAGGACTGCGATTGGATGCTTCGAAAGCGACCCAGAGACAGTTCTATAAACAGACAGACTAACACACACACTCAATGTATTTTGTTAGTCATCTTTTTTAGCTGTTGTGTACCTGTTGAAGGTGAATCAAGAGATTATTTTAGCTGTTGTGTACCTGTTGAAGGTGAATCAATAGATTATTTTAGCTGTTGTGTACCTGTTGAAGGTTAATCAAGAGATTATTTTAGCTGTTTTGCATTTCTCCCTATATGGGCTCACACTCATCTCCCTCTCTCTTTCCCTCTTTCCCTCCCTCCCTCTCTCCCTCCCTCTTCTCCTCCTTGCCCCTCTCTCCATCTCTCCATCTCTCACGTCCCCCCTCCCTCTCCCCTCCGTCTCTCCCTCCCTCTTGCCCCCTCTCTACCCCTCCCTCACTCTCCCCTCCCTCCATCTCTCCCTCCCTCTCTCCCTGCCTCCCTCCCGCTCTCTCCCTGCCTCCCTTCCTCTCTCTCCATCTCTCGCTACCCTTCTCCCTCCCTCCCTCCCTCCCTCCCTCCCACCACCTCTCCATCCCCCTCCCCCCTCTCCCTTCCTCTCTCCCCTCTGTAGCTGCTAAACATGTCTCGAGAGCTGAGTGACCTGAAGACCAGTCTAAGAGCAGCAGAGGCAGCGGTGGCTAGCAACCTGGAACACACACACATGGCCCACACCCAGACCCAGGCCTCTGCCGCCCTGCCCAGCTTCAGCTCCTCCGAGGCAGCCGTACAAGCCATCCTGGAGTGCCTCAACAACCAGGAGTTCAGCAAGGCCATACGCTACATCCACGAGTGCAGGTGAGATACAAAATAGCATGCATAGACACACACACATATTCACACACACATTCACACACACACACACACACACACACACACACACACACACACACACACACACACACACACACACACACACACACACACACACACAAACAAACAGTCACACACACACACACACACACACAGACATTCACACACACACACACTATTTTGTTATGGTGCTAAGAATAAAAACTCTGTACTCGTCAGTGGTGTAAAGACAGACTGAGAAAGATCACAAAACGTTCACAATACTCATTTTGATCACTGATCCTTTTCTCTCTTCCTCTACCCCCCTTCCCCCCTTCCAGGAGGCTGTGGCCTAACGGTGTGTTTGGCGGTGGGTCAGAGAGCGAGGTGCAGACCCTCCTCAATGTCTACTTCCGACACCAGACCCTGGGCCAGACGGGGACCATCGCCCTGGTTGGGTCCCGCCAGGACCTCAGCCTTATCTGTTCCAAGCTGCTGGAGCTCAACGGGGAGATTCGGGACATGATCCGCCGCGCTCAGGGCTACCGGGTGGTCAACACCTACCTCCCCGACTCCTCGGCCTCAGGGACAAGTCTCTGACAGCAGCACAGGAGCCCCCCTCGTACCCCTCCTCCACCCTTATTAGCTTTGACCCGACAAGCCTCATCCTCCCTGTCACCCCTACCGCCCCTGATCCCATCGCAGATGGTGCTATTACCCCCGACCATAACACCACCATCTCTACTGCCCCAAACCCAGCCTCACTTCTGGCCTCTCCCTCCAGCTCAACCATAGACTGGCCTCTGCCCTTACTCATAGACTTCTACTGGCCTCCCCCAGACCTCTCCACACCCCACCGTGACTGCACAGACATACATCAGGCCTCTCACACACACTCGTTACAGTGCATCCCAAACCTCAGCCCTAACACACACACTCCACTCAAACCAGGTAACACATTGCCCGACCTTACACACACACACACACTCACACACACATTTCCTGCTATCCCACCTCGTGGACCAGACCTCCATCCAACCCCTCTTCCTGTCCTAGACACATCTCCAACCCCCATACTAACCCGTCTTAGTACACAGTCTGACACACACACATTTCCTGCTATCCCACCTCGTGGACCACACCTTCCGTACTCCCCGTACACACATCCAGAACCAGTCTTAGACACACAAGGTCTGGCCCCTCTCCTTCCTCCTCTTCCTCTTCCTCCCGACCCAGCCCAAGATGCAGAGACGGGGTGGGGGTGCTGCTGCGCCGTCGGAGGGGGTGGTACACCCCTGTCCCGTTACCTGGGGAAGGTGGGTCACGCCGCCCGGCCCCTACTCAGAGTGGGGGCGCTCCTGAACCCTAAACAACCCTCTGGTGTTCACACCTGAGGGTCAATATACCTGATAGACTCACCTGATTATGCTGACCACACCTGATGATGCTGATCACATCTGATGATGCTGACAACACCTGATGATGCTGGCCACACCTGATGATGCTGACCACACCTTATGATGCTGACCACACCTTATGATGCTGACCACACCTGATGATGCTGGCCATACCTGATGATGCTGACCACACCTGATGCTGACCACACCTGAAGATCTCAACCACACCTGATGATGCTGACCATACCTGAAGATCTCAACCACACCTGATGATGCTGACCATACCTGAAGATCTCAACCACACCTGATGATGCTGGCCATACCTGAAGATCTCAACCACACCTGATGATGCTGGCCACACCTGATGATGCTGATCACACCTGAAGATCTCAACCACACCTGATGATGCTGGCCACACCTGTGGATTAAAAGACCTAAGTCCCCGAGAGACCAAAGGACATACCTGATGAACCTGAGGATTTACCTGACCTGATATCAGACTCAACCTGTGAATGAAAATACCTGATCTCAGTGAAACCTTAGGATGGAGGAAGTATCGACCTGTTACCACCAGGTAACCTGGTGATCCACTACCTGATGCCTCACCTGTGGGTGAATGTCCCAGAGTCACGGCTTCTATTGCACTGGACTTCTGAGAGGAGAGATTACTACTGAGAGACATTCAATCATGCTGTTTATCTGTGAGAGAGAGAGAGATAGAGGCCAAGGACGGGAAGGTTGTATCTCTCACCACGTGTGTATCTACTGTTTAAAGAATTTCTTTAGGGGAAAATGTGCACTGCTTAACCTAGAGGAATGCTGTATTCTAGAATCTACTGTTCCGTTACAGAATCCCTGGCCTCTACTTAGCATTGGTTACCTGGACGATGTTTCGTTCCACAACTTGACAGAAGGGGGCATTCACGATAGACTGTTAGGATCCGTCTGCATCGCTGCCCCTCCACATGGCGCTGCGTGCTGCATTGTGTGAAGAGACAGGACACAGACTAGTATTCATGTGTTTAATCTTGTTGCCTGGTTTTGAACCTGAATGCTTCTTGTGTATTAGTGAACCAGCTCCTCAGACTACTGTAGTGAATCAGAGCCTCTCTTAGACTCTTATATTGATTAGTATGTACACACTGGCCCTACGTTGTAGCATATTCAATTCATTGTGGGTCTACGTACACACACCATTTGTTACCGTGACCATCCTATATTGTGATGTGCGTGTACCTGCTGTGACATGGGGGGAAAGTACAGTTGTACACACTAAATCCTGAAATAGTCCACTGTCACATGGACATGTGCTGACATTCACTGGTTTAATGTTAACTAAACATGAGCTACTGTTCAAATACCTGCTGGGCCCTGTTCCAATACTTTAAATTCCATCCTACCTTGAAGGAGTCACTGACCAGGGTGGACAGGACTAAGGTTCAAATACAGAGGTTTGATACTAGTAAGGTCTGATCAGTGGCCAAGGAAGGAAGCATTTTTTTAAGTATTGGAACAGGGCCATGGACACTTCCTGTGGTGGTCCGTCACTTGTGATTAGACTTTCCTTTTTGACACAAGTTCAGTCAGTCTTTAGATCTATCCTACTCCTGACCAGCTTTAGAGATTTTCCCCACGTTCCTTCAATTCAAACTGATTAACTGCCATGCATGTGTATATTGTAATGACTTGTATTAGAAATGTATTCATAGATTATTTTATCTGAAAGATGCATTTGTATGAGGCGCAAAGGGTTGTGTGCGAGAGAAAGTGTGCATCCAAAAAAAAATAAATGCACATTTTTAAAGCGTTGTAGAGGAAGACAGTTTTCACTTTGTAAATAGTTTTAAAGCTTTGTGAAGTCGTTGAGTTGATGCCATGTCTCAAAATAAAGACATCAAAAATAATTTTATTTCACGTCGTGCCCTTTCGGTTCACTTCTGTTATTAGGAATCAATATTCGTACAGCTCACGGTTATGTCTTTGCCGCCCTGTTAAAGGAATCCCGTACAGCCACATTACACCAGTAAATGACCTGATATCAGCTGCATCTACACGACTTGTAGCAGAGTGCATTAGATGAGCTAGTTCATGAACACAGCAAAATAAGCAAATCCATTAAAAAAGGTTAATGCTGCAATAAGTTTATTTAATATATACAAAAAAAGGTAGTCACTCAGTTGATCACGGTGGAAAGAGTAAAAGTTATTAGGCAGGCTATTTAAGACATGGACATGACCTTGGCAGGTAAGAAACAAGTTTACCACCACCTTACCACAGAGCTATGGCCAGATTGGTGTCACCGTCCCTAACAACCGTGGATAGGATTGGAGGAAGGTTGACCTGATCCTAGATATGTGGTTAAGGTCAACTTTTACCTCTGTGGCATAGTGTTGTTTAGCCTGCCATGTGGCAAGGCTCAGAGTAGGATACTGTGTCCCTAGATACTGGTTTAAGGTCAGGTTGTGCATCCCGCCAAGGGCGGTAAGTTTAGGATTGGCAGTTCCCTAATCAGATCCTAGATCTGTGCTTACAGCAATGCGTCACAATCCTGGGGACCCAAAGGGGATGTACATGTATTGTTTTGCCCTAGCTCTAACACCCAATTAAATCAATCAACTCACCAAGCAAACTAATTGAGTCGTGTTAAAGCCAAGGAAAAAACATGCACCCCATTAAATCCAGGATTAGAAAACTGGTTTCAGCCATCTTCCACTAACCACTGATTTAAGTTCAGATATGTCAACCATGGATGATTAGAGATGGGCTCAATCTGATCCTAGATCTGTAGTTAAGCCTGTAGCAGGGATGTTCAGTTCAGACAATGTATTTGTAGCTATAGGTAGTGTCACAGGAAATCCTCTTTCCCCGGCAGCGGCCACACAAGTCCTGTCTATGAGGCCTCTTCATGTCAATGTGCCTCTCCTTCTGCTCACAACAGCACCGGGTCTGGGAACACACCTGAGAGACAGGAGGATAATTACAGCAACATTGACCACCTGCTGGTGAAGGGGGTAGACATGTCAGTTCATCTGTATCCATAACAGGACAATCTAGAAAGTCATACACGCTTTGTTTTAATGCATGACCTCAGAGGCTAAAGGGGCATAGGCACCATGCAGAGCACCTGCTGTGTCCCCCCCCACACCTCTCACCTTGCACTGGATAGACTCCACTCTGTAGGGGTTGAATCCATTCTGGCACTTACGACAGAGCTGCTTGAAGTACACCTGAGTTCAGAGGGGGTGACGAGAACCATGTTAAAGTGAGGATTAAACAAGTCACTTATTAAATTTAGCAAATATTTGAAGGACAGTACAGAAAGGCAGAGTGTAGTGTTACTGTCAACTCAGGCTCCTCAGAACGAGGGTAAATAACAAAAGCAGTACACATGAAGGCTGATTGAGCAGAACCTTTAATATTTTCAGTTGGCAGAGAAGTGCAGTGATTGGGAACATTACCTTACTAGTTCCAGAGATGCACCATACATAGGCACTCTCCCACCGGACGTTACACTGGCTGCAGTGAAAAAAGCCATACTTCTGCTCCAGAAACTACAGAAGAAACAAGTGAATCATTAAGAATAAAAAGTTCTTAATATACAACATCCTATGCAGGATGACTGGCATTTCAAGTAGAAGTGAAAAGGGCATATTGGACACATTGCAGATAACACTACACAGTACAAAATATAAGGCACTCCTCAATTCATGTTTCAGAATCGATTACATTCTAAATTCGTATTCTCCCCTTGTATAAAGCCCGGGAATGACTGACCTGAAAGTTGAAGCCTTTGGGCATCTGGTGGAGGGGTTTCCTGACATCCTCACGTGGGATCTCCGGTCGAACCTGGTCCTCCGTTTTCTGCTCGGTAACGTCGGCCTCGCCATCCTCATCACGACCCCCGTTGCCGCCCACCTCTCCTCCCTCACAGCACGCGCTGTCATCCTGCGCTTTTACCGGCAGCGCGAAGAACCGGCGATCAAACACCGGAGAGTAGATAGCGAGGGGTCGCGAGAAGCGCACGTTGTTTACCGGAGTGCTCGGCAACGCTTTCCCGTCCAGAGAAGAAGTCGCCGAGGGACTCTGCTGGCACTTCACAGGCGACTTCGAAAATACCGGAAATTTCCTCTCCCGGTAGAACAGCGTCTTGGGTCCGAGGGAGCATTGGACCATCGCGTCGACCTGGGCGTTGACCTGAACCCCGAAGTCCTTGGTGTTTGCCTTCCGGAGACGAGGGGTAAGGTTGGGATTCACCTGAGACAGGATGGCCTTCAGCTGGGCCCGTTTACACACGTCAAGGTAGTCCAGCGCTTCGGGAGGCACGTAGATGCTCCCCTTCCCCCAGGTGTGAGGCTTGAACTTCGGGTTGCCGTGGAGGATAGGAGCCATCACGGGACCGCAGCCCGGATAGCCATTAAAGTTGTATGGAGAAAACATAAATCCCTCCATCGTGTATAGAAGACGAGGTGAGCCTGCTATGGTTTATATGTGCACGTCCGGCCTCCAGTCCAGACGTCACCCACAGCGCTAATTGGGCCCGACCTATTGGATGATTAGCCGGTCAAGTGAGGACAGGTGTGTGCACTGGGGACCGCGCTCAGCGAGGGGACGCTCAGGCTGGGGTTGAATAATTCCAGTGTGTCCTCCCTTTAGTCCTCATCCCTTCTTACCTTCCTTTCGCACTCTCTTATTTCCTTTTTTTTCTTCCATCCATTCTTACAATTCGTTATTCTTCCTTCCTTCATTATTCGGGACAAGTAAATATCTAATGATCATGTTCTGGAATATGTCGTGGAAAATGACATCTACTATAAACTCAGACCATGAACGCTAGTGATGGGTCGTTCGCGAATGAACGGCTCTTTTACGCAAATTTGTTTCAGTGAGTAAAAAAATCCAGACATTGTTTTGCAGGCCATCTAATAATTTGGCCAGGTAAAAATGTATTTGAATGTGCATTTCACTATGACATACTGGTAGCCTACCTATTTGGTATTTACATGGGAGATTTGCAATTTGTCATGGTTATATGTCGATTTTTAAACATTTTCAACGAAGAGCCGTTTGGGAGCCAAATGAGCCGGCTCTTTTACGTGAACGGAGCCAAATGAGCCGACTCACCGAAATAATCGGAATGCCCATCACTAGTGAACTATGGCAGAATTTCATTAGTCTAAAGAAGCTACCCTCCTTCTGTTTCCTTTCCTTAATCTGCACTGGTCTGAAATAATTTGATTAAAATGACAAGTAGCTATTTAATGGCACCTAATCTTACGAAATACAGACAGGGCTATATAATATTTACTTGCGTGTAATCAGCATCGACATTAGACTGATGTAATTCCGGTACGGTTATGGGGGTTTGGTTTCACTTATTGTGTTGGTTTCAGTTATTGGGCGGGAGGGCGTGTCTTCTAAACAGAGTACAGCTGCTGATGTGCTGTGTACTGTAGTTGGTGGTGAAGCAGTCTGAAGTATAAGAGAAATGTCGAGAGGAAGACAAAATCAACGCTTGAAGAAACTGATCATCCTTCGAGGTTTGCCAGGAGTTGGAAAGACAAGCACGGCAGAGTAAGCTAATCAATCCAAACTATTGGGAGCCTGCCTTACCCCAAGTCTTTTTTGTCAATATATGTATTGTTTTTAGATTGTGGGTTCATTTCCTGAAGTATCACCTAAACACTTTTTAATATTGCTAATATTGAAGATTGTGGCTTCTATCAATGTAATTGTCTGCATAATTTCCAATCCCCCTTATACATTTTGTTGTAAATATACAGTACCAGTCAAAAGTTGGGACAACCCTACTCATTCCTGTGGTTTTTCTTTATTTGTATTATTTTCTACATTGTAGAATAATAGTGAAGACATCAAAACTATGAGATAACACATATGGAAACATGTAATAACCAAACAAGTGTTAAACAAATCAAAATATATTTTATATTTGAGATTCTTCAAGTAGCCACCCTTTGCCTCGATGACAGCTTTGCACACTCTTGGCATTCTCTCAACCAGCTTAATGAGGTAGTCACCTGGAATGCATTTAAACTAACAGGTGTGTCTTGTTAACTGTGGAATTTCTTTCCTTCGTGATGCGTTTGAGCAAATCAGTTGTGTTGTGACAAGGAAGGGGTGGTATACAAAATATTTCCCTATTTGGTAAAAGACCAAGTCCATATTATGGCAAGAACAGCTCAAATAAGCAAAGAGAAAGGACAGTCCATCATTACTTTAGGACATGAAGGTCAGTCAATCTGGAAAATGTTCTTCAAGTGCAGTCGCAAAAACCATCAAGCGCTATGATGAAACTGGCTCTCATGAGGACCGCCACAGGAAAGGAAGACCCAGAGTTACCTCTGCTGCAGAGGATAAGGTCATTAGAGTTACCAGCCTCAGATTGCAGTCCAAATAAATGCTTCACGGAGTTCAAGTAACAGACACATCTCAACATCAACTGTTCAGAAGAGACTTCGTGAATCAGGCCTTCATGGTCGAATTGCTGCAAAGAAACCACTACTAAAGAACACCAATAAGAAGAAGAGACTTGCCTGGGCCAAGAAACATGAGTAATGGAAATCTGTCCTTTAGTCTGATGAGTCCAAATTTGCGATTTTGGGTTCCAACCGCTGTGTCTTTCTAAGACACAGAGTAGATGAACGAATGATCTCAGCATGTGTGGTTCCCACCGTGAAGAATGGAGGAGGAGGTGTGATTGTGGGGGGGAGGGGGGGTGCTTTGCTAGTGACACTGTCAGTGATTTATTTAGAATTCAAGGCACACTTAACCAGCGTGGTTGTAATTTTGAATAGACTGAAACACTCTATTTGAAATATATAAATATATAATATGATTTCCTTCTGTTTTCCAGAATGCTCTGTGATGAATATGCAAGACCTGAAGTGGAAAGAGGAATTTTCTCCACTGACAGGTACCATAAAAGGTCCAACTACAACAGGAAATACTTTCAACGCAACCATCAGCGGAATAGAGAGGATGGTGTGTATTGGGTGGCTGGGGGCGAGGGCAGAAACAATCTGCTCATAATGTCATTACACACACATAGTTTGTTGTTCTATAAAGTACTGGTACTCTGGCTTGTTTTGACAGTTTTTAAAGCCTTGAACAGAGGAGTGGATCCGATCATCGTTGACAACACAAACATTTCTCTTTGGGAGATGTGGCCCTATATCCACATGGTGAGGACCTGTGTGTGTGTGTGTGTGTGTGTGTGCGTGTGTGTGTGCGTGTGTGTGTGTGTGTGTGTGTGTGGTGTGTGTGTGTGTGTGTGTGTGTGTGTTTGATATGCGTATGATTTCTAGTTTAGTTAGTCCCAGCTACCAGGCATTGCAGAGACATTTAATGTTATTTTTGTAACTCTCCACTTATTTTCTAGTCATTGTCACATCCTTTGTACTTGAGAACCTAAACAGCATCTGACTAACTACAAGACTGGTTGAAGCTGGTTTCCAGATTACTTCCTACTAGGTGGCGCTAGAGGCGGAGTCAGATAGTTTCCTCTTGGTTAGACATGTTGTTGATAAATCTGACACTTTATTCAACTTTTTACAATGTTATTAATATCCCAATTGGTCTTCTGACAGACAAATGGACAAATTAAACAGATTCATGTCATAATAAAGTATTCTTTCTCTCAGGGGATGCGACAGGGTGACTATGACATCACTATGATGGAGCTGCCTAAAGGCTATCCTCAGCACAAAATCTCCATCAATAAGCTGTACAGGTCAGAAACAACCTCTTCATTAACAGCCTACATTCTCACAGTGTACACACAGTACATGTGCATTGGGGTAGGATTGTATACTGGTTTACCAGTTTTACAGCCATCAATAGATTGTTATTAATTATCTATAAATTACACATTGGTTATCAATTCAATGATAAAAAAGCTGTGTTATCTCCCTATAGATGGTGTCATGGTAACATCCCCAAGCGTACGTTCAGGTACTTTGAGGCTCACTGGGAAAAAGCTTACAACATCAAGCATGTACTTAACGACAGCTACTCCATAAACCGCTGGGAGAGAAGCAAAGAAAAATGGAATGTCCAGTGATGAAGACATGCTGGCCTTCTCCCCCCCAAAGTCCACAAGTCCAGAACAAATTCATAAAAACCTACAGTATTATATAGAGCCCTTATTGCATGGAACTTCCTTCCATCTCATATTGCTCAAATAAACAGCAAACCTGGTTTCAAAAAACAGGTAAAGCAACACCTCGCGGCACAACGCCTCGCCCCTATTTGATCTAGATAGTGTGTGTATGCATTGATATGTAGGCTACGTGTGCCTTTTTAAAAATGTATGTAGTTCTGTCCTTGAGCTGTTCTTGTCTAATGATGTCCTGTATTATGTCATTCTGTATTATGTTTCATGTTTTGTGTTGACCCCAGGAATAGTAGCTGCTGCTTTGCAACAGCTAATGGGAATCCTATTAAAATACCAAATACCAAAATTATACTTGTCTTTCTTGCACTGACTCTAAGTCGCATCTGCTAAATGACCAAAATGTTTACATAGGCTGGTCCCATCTGTTGCTGTCTCGCCAACTGCTATTGTCATCGGCGTGACCATAGAACTATAGGAGTTGGCAAGAGCACAAACTGATCTGGGACCAGGCTACAGTAGCCTATACAGTACTTAAAAACATACAAATATTCAAATATATTTTAAAAACTTCTAAGAAATAGTTTCAAAAAGTGTTGACGGTATTGAAAAACCATCCCATGGCTTTTTCCAAACACCCCGGTATACGGTATATACAGATACGTATATGTAACGGCTGTCGGGAGACAGAGTAGACCAAGGCGCAGTGGAGTTAGTGTTCATCATGATTTGAATGGACGAAAGAACACTATACACAAAAACGAGAAAACTGACAACCAAACAGTAGTGTCAGGTGCAATACGTAACAGAAACAATTACCCACAAAACCCAACGATAAAACAGGCACTTATGTGTGACTCCCAATCAGCAATAACCAACAACAGCTGTGCCTGATTGGAAGCCACACGGCCAAAATCAATGAAACAGACAACATAGAAAATGAACATAGAATGCCCACCCAATGTAACACCCTGGCCTAACCAAAATAAAGAACAAAAACCCCTCTCTATGGCCAGGGCGTTACAGTATATTTTAATAATGCTGGCAACATTATACAGGACAGAAAATTGGGTTGTGCTTTTCCAAACAACAACTCTGCAGAATTACTCATATTAGTCTAAAGTGAGTCCCTCAGTTTCTGATCTTTAACCCCCCCCCATCCCTTTCTATGGGGAAAGAAGCTGGAAACATCTTCACATTTCTTCCCCCAGTTTGATCTTCTTCATGAATCCACACACTTTGTCTTTTGTTGCTGAGTATTGTCCTTCATGCAACCTTGTGATTTCAAGGTTTATAAATTCTTCTCAAGTTTGTAATTGCCACTTAAATTATTATTATTTTATTTTTTATTGACCCTTTATTTAACTAGGAAAGTCAGTTAAGAAAAAATTCTTATTTACAATGACGCCCTACCAAAAGGCAAAGGGCCTCCTGCGGGGACGGGGCCTGGGATTAAAGATTAAAAATACAATATAAATATATGATAAAACACACATCTCGACAAGAGAGACAACACAACACTACATAAAGAGAGACCTAAGACAACAACATAGCAAGGCAGCAACACAGGACACAGCATGGTAGAAACACAACATGACAACAACATGGTAGCAGAACAACATGGTAGCAGCACAAAACATGATTCAAACATTATTGGGCACAGACAACAGCACAAAGGGCAAGAAGGTAAAGACAGCAATACATCACGAAAAGCAACCACAACTGTCAGTAAGAGTGTCCATGATTGAGTCTTTGAATGAAGAGATTGAGATAAAACTGTCCAGTTTGAGTGTTTGTTGCAGCTCTTTCCAGTCGCTAGCTGCAGCAAACTGAGAAGACGTGCGACTCTTGGATGTGACCAATGGGTAATCATGGCCTCTAAAATGGCCGTAAGGCATGCCTCCCAGGCAGTCACATACATTCTCTCGACTCCACATCTGGACCCTTCTGGGAGGGAGAGGAGGAGAAGATGACCGGTGGGGTGATGGAGTACCTTGTCCACGACCTCAAGGCTGTGGCCTCCCCTCCCTCCATGCTGGCTCTGGTGTGGGTGGGAGCTTTCAGCATCCATCATACTAAACTCAGCAAAAAAAGAAATGTCCCTTGTTCAGGACACTATCTTTCAAAGATAATTTGTAAAAATCCAAATACTTCACAGATCTTCATTGTAAAGGGTTTAAACACTGTTTCCCATGCGTGTTAAATGAACCACAAACAATTAATGAACATGCACCTGTGGAACAGTCGTTAAGACACTAACAGCTAACAGATGGTAGGCAATTAAGGTCACAGTTATGAAAACTTAGGACACTAAAGAGGCCTGATTGCGTTTGCTGTAGAGGGACAAAATACATTTTTGCACGATGGCGCACAGCCGGTTTGGTTTCCGTGTAATAAAGGTGAGAACTCTCTTGGTAGATAGTGTGGTCTACAGCTTATCATGAGGTGTTCTACCTCAGGCGAGCAATACCTCAAGACTTCTTTAATATTAAACATTGCACACCAACAGTTATTGACAAATAGACACAGCCCACCCCTCGTCTTACCAAACGTAGCTGCTCTGTCCTGCCGATACACAGAGAAGCCATGCAGCTCTCTATTATCCGTGTCGTCGTTCAGCCATGTCTCGGTAAAACGTAAGATATTATAGTTTTTAATGTCCCTTTGGTAGGATCATCTTAATCGTAGTTCTATCAGTTTGTTTTCCAATGATTGCACGTTGCCTAATAATATGGAGGAAAAGGTGGTTTACCTGCTCGTCTGAAAGTTCTTACAAGGCACCCGCTCTCCTCCCCCTTTTCCTCCGTATTTTCTTTATGCTAATGACGGGGATTTGGGCCTTGTCTTGACAAAGCATTATATCCTTTGCATCGGACACATTAAAGAAAAATCTTTGTCCAGTTCGAGGTGAGTAATCACTGTTCTGATGTCCAGAAGCTCTCTTCGGTCACAAGAGACAGTAGCAGCAACATTATGTACAAAATGAGTTACAAACAATGCGAAAAAACTAACAAAACAGCTCAGTTGGTTAGGAGCCTAGTTGGTTAGCTCTCTGTGTACATCCGGGGACCAACCGTGCTTCCCTGTTAAGAGCCAATTGCAATTTTCCTAAGTCCTTCTTTGTGGCACTTGACCACAGAACTGAACAGTAGTTCAGGTGCGACAAAACTAGGGCCTGTAGGACCTGCCTTGTTGATAGTGCTGTTAAGAAGGTAGAGAAGGGCTTTATTATGGACAGACTTCCCCCTATCTTAGCTGCTTTTGTATCATTATGTATCATTATGTTTTAACCATGACAGTCTACAATCCTGTTTAGTCATCTCAACTTGCTCAATATCCACATTATTTATTACAAGATTTAGTTGATGTTTAGGGTTTAGTGAATGATTTGTCCCAAATACGATGCTTGAAGATTTTGAAATATTTAGGACAAAATGATTCAATTCTGAAGCTAACTGCAGCTCTTTGTTGATTGTTGCAGTCATTTCAGTCTCTGTAGTAGCTGATGTGTATAGTGTTGAGCCATCCATCATTCCTTCAATTCTGACCAGTTTCCCAGTCCCTGCCAATGAAAAACATCCCCACAGCATGATGCTGCCACCACCATGCTTCACTGTGGGGATGTTGTTCTCGGGGTGATGAGAGGTTTTATGGTTGCGCAAGACATAGCATTTTCCTTGATGGTCAAAATTCTGCTCAATTTTAGTCTCATCTGACCAGATTACCTTCTTCCATATGTTTGGGGAGTTTCCCACATGCCTTTTGGCGAACACCAAACATGTTTGCTTATTTATTTCTTTAAGCGATGGCTTTTTTCTAGATTTATTGGTGCTCTGTGGGATATTCAAAGTTTCTGATATTTTTTAATAACTCAAGCCTGATCTGTACTTCTCCTCAACTTTGTCCCTGACCTGTGTGGAGAGCTGCTTGGTCTTCATAGTGCAACTTGATTGGTGGTGCCCCTTGCTTAGTGGTGTTGCAGACTCTGGGGCCTTTTAGGACAGGTGTATATATACTGAGATCATGTCACAGATCATGTGACACTTAGATTGCACACAGGTGGACTTAATTTAACTAATTATGTGACTTCTGAATGTAATTGGTTGCACCAGATCTTATTTAGGGACTTCATAGCAAAGGGGGTGAATGCATATGCACGCACCTGTTTTCAGTTTTTTATTTTTTGGAATTTTTTGAAACAAGTAATTTTTTTCATTTCACTTCACCAATTTGGACTATTTTGTGTATGTACATTACACAGAATCAAAATCAAAATCCATTTAAATTACAGGCTGTAATGAAACAAAATAGGAAAAATGCCAAGGGGGGTGAATACTTTTGCAAGGCACTCTATGTCGAAAAAGTACAGAAGTGCAACATTCTCTACCTTTTTACAGTAACTTTCAGGCAACTGACTGCCAGTAAGTTACCGTAAAAACAACTGGATTTGTTTTACAGCGCAGGATGGAATAGTCTTGGGTGTAAGATCAGAAAGAAACTTTGGTTTAACAGTTCATTAAAGTAATGTACTGTTAAAAAAAAGTTTATTGCAATTTACGGTAGCATACTGTACCCTTTTCACAGTAACTTATTGGTAAGTGGCTGCCAGTAAGTTAACGTGAAAACAACACGATTTGTTTTACAATGTGGGGTTATGGAAGTGTCAGGGACGGACAAGCCATAGGGCAATTCTGGCAAATGTCCATTATACAGGAGGTACCGGCGCACACCTACCGTCAACTAAGAGCCATTTTATGCTTGAGGCTACAGAGGCATGAAGAAGGCCAAATTGGCCATCATACTGCATCGCCTCTCAGATGTTGTAACAATGTGAAGGGAACCATATATGTACCCATCCTCTGGCTGTGGTTCAATGTACAGTAGTAATGTAGCCATCCTCTGGCTGTGGCTCAATGTACAGTAGTAATGTAGCCATCCTCTGGCTGTGGTTCAATGTACAGTAGTAATGTAGCCGTCCTCTGGCTGTGGCTCAATGTACAGTAGTAATGTACCCATCCTCTGGCTGTGGTTCAATGTACAGTAGTAATGTAGCCATCCTCTGGCTGTGGCTCAATGTACAGTAGTAATGTAGCCATCCTCTGGCTGTGGTTCAATGAGGAGTAGTAATGTAGCCATCCTCTGGCTGTGGTTCAATGACGAGCAGTAATGTAGCCATCCTCTGGCTGTGGTTCAATGAGGAGCAGTAATGTAGCCATCCTCTGGCTGTGGCTCAATGTGGAGTAGTAATGCAGCCATCCTCTGGCTGTGGTTCAATGTACAGTAGTAATGTAGCCATCCACTGGCTGTGGCTCAATGTACAGTAGCAATGTAGCCATCCTCTGGCTGTGGTTCAATGAGGAGCAGTAATGTAGCCATCCTCTGGCTGTGGTTCAATGAGGAGCAGTAATGTACCCATCCTCTGGCTGTGGTTCAATGAGGAGTAGTAATGTAGCCATCCTCTGGCTGTGGTTCAATATACAGTAGTAATGTAGCCATCCTCTGGCTGTGGTTCAATGTACAGTAGTAATGTAGCCATCCTCTGGCTGTGGTTAAATGAGGAGCAGTAATGTAGCCATCCTAAGGCTGTGGTTCAATGTACAGTAGTAATGTAGCCATCCTCTGGCTGTGGCTCAATGTACAGTAGTAATGTAGCCATCCTCTGGCTGTGGTTCAATGTGGACTAGTAATGTAGCCATCCTCTGTGGTTCAATGTGGAGTAGTATTGTAGCCATCCTCTGTGGTTCAATGTACAGTAGTAATGTAGCCATCCTCTGGCTGTGGTTCAATGTACAGTAGTAATGTAGCCATCATCTTGCTGTGGTTCAATGTACAGTAGTAATGTAGCCATCCTCTGGCTGTGGTTCAATGTGGAGTAGTAATGTAGCCATCCTCTGGCTGTGGTTCAATGTACAATAGTAATGTAGCCATCCTCTGGCTGTGGCTCAATGAGGAGCAGTAATGTAGCCATCCTCTGGCTGTGGTTCAATGTACAGTAGTAATGTAGCCATCCTCTGGCTGTGGTTCAATGAGGAGCAGTAATGTAGCCATCCTCTGGCTGTGGCTCAATGTACAGTAGTAATGTAGTCTTCCTCTGGCTGTGGTTCAATGAGGAGTAGTAATGTAGCCATCCTTTGGCTGTGGTTCAATGAGGAGCAGTAATGTAGCCATCCTCTGGCTGTGGTTCAATGAGGAGCAGTAATGTAGCCATCCTAAGGCTGTGGTTCAATGTACAGTAGTAGTGTAGCCATCCTCTGGCTGTGGCTCAATGTACAGTAGTAATGTAGCCATCCTCTGGCTGTGGTTCAATGTACAGTAGTAAAGTAGCCATCCTCTGGCTGTGGTTCAATGTACAGTAGTAATATAGCCATCCTCTGGCTGTGGCTCAATGAGGAGTAGTAATGTAGCCATCCTCTGGCTGTGGTTCAATGAGGAGTAGTAATGTAGCCATCCTCTGGCTGTGGTTCAATGTGGAGTAGTAATGTAGCCATCCTCTGGCTGTGGTTCAATGTACAGTAGTAATGTAGCCGTCCTCTTGCTGTGGCTCAATGTACGGTAGTAATGTAGCCATCCTCTGACTGTGGCTCAATGTACAGTAGTAATGTAACCATCCTCTGGCTGTGATTCAATGTTCAGTAGTAATGTAGCCATCCTCTGGCTGTGGTTCAATATTCAGCAGTAATGTAGCCATCCTCTGGCTGTGGCTCAATATACAGTAGTAATGTAGCCATCCTCTGGCTGTGGCTCAATGTACAGTAGTAATGTAGCCATCCTCTGGCTGTGGTTCAATGAGGAGTAGTAATGTAGCCATCCTCTGGCTGTGGTTCAATGACGAGCAGTAATGTAGCCATCCTCTGGCTGTGGCTCAATGTGGAGTAGTAATGTAGCCATCCTCTGGCTGTGGTTCAATGACGAGGAGTAATGTAGCCATCCTCTGGCTGTGGCTCAATGTGGAGTAGTAATGTAGCCATCCTCTGGCTGTGGTTCACTGTGGAGTAGTAATGTAGCCATCCTCTTGCTGTGGTTCAATGTACAGTAGTAATGTAGCCATCCACTGGCTGTGGCTCAATGTACAGTAGCAATGTAGCCATCCTCTGGCTGTGGTTCAATGAGGAGCAGTAATGTAGCCATCCTCTGGCTGTGGTTCAATGAGGAGCAGTAATGTACCCATCCTCTGGCTGTGGTTCAATGAGGAGTAGTAATGTAGCCATCCTCTGGCTGTGGTTCAATGACGAGCAGTAATGTAGCCATCCTCTGGCTGTGGCTCAATGTGGAGTAGTAATGTAGCCATCCTCTGGCTGTGGTTCACTGTGGAGTAGTAATGTAGCCATCCTCTTGCTGTGGTTCAATGTACAGTAGTAATGTAGCCATCCACTGGCTGTGGCTCAATGTACAGTAGTAATGTAGCCATCCTCTGGCTGTGGTTCAATGAGGAGCAGTAATGTAGCCATCCTAAGGCTCTGGTTCAATGTACAGTAGTAATGTAGCCATCCTCTGGCTGTGGCTCAATGTACAGTAGTAATGTAGCCATCCTCTGGCTGTGGTTCAATGTGGACTAGTAATGTAGCCATCCTCTGTGGTTCAATGTGGAGTAGTAATGTAGCCATCCTCTGTGGTTCAATGTACAGTAGTAATGTAGCCATCCTCTGGCTGTGGTTCAATATACAGTAGTAATGTAGCCATCATCTGGCTGTGGTTCAATGTACAGTAGTAATGTAGCCATCCTCTGGCTGTGGCTCAATGTACAGTAGCAATGTAGCCATCCTCTGGCTGTGGTTCAATGAGGAGCAGTAATGTAGCCATCCTCTGGCTGTGGTTCAATGAGGAGCAGTAATGTACCCATCCTCTGGCTGTGGTTCAATGAGGAGTAGTAATGTAGCCATCCTCTGGCTGTGGTTCAATATACAGTAGTAATGTAGTCATCCTCTGGCTGTGGTTCAATGTACAGAAGTAATGTAGCTATCCTCTGGCTGCGGTTCAATGAGGAGCAGTAATGTAGCCATCCTAAGGCTGTGGTTCAATGTACAGTAGTAATGTAGCCATCCTCTGGCTGTGGCTCAATGTACAGTAGTAATGTAGCCATCCTCTGGCTGTGGTTCAATGTGGACTAGTAATGTAGCCATCCTCTGTGGTTCAATGTGGAGTAGTAATGTAGCCATCCTCTGTGGTTCAATGTACAGTAGTAATGTAGCCATCCTCTGGCTGTGGTTCAATGTACAGTAGTAATGTAGCCATCATCTGGCTCTGGTTCAATGTACAGTAGTAATGTAGCCATCCTCTGGCTGTGGTTCAATGAGGAGTAGTAATGTACCCATCCTCTGGCTGTGTTTCAATGAGGAGTAGTAATGTAGCCATCCTCTGGCTGTGGTTCAATGAGGAGCAGTAATGTAGCCATCCTAAGGCTGTGGTTCAATGTACAGTAGTAGTGTAGCCATCCTCTGGCTGTGGCTCAATGTACAGTAGTAATGTAGCCATCCTCTGGCTGTGGTTCAATGTACAGTAGTAAAGTAGCCATCCTCTGGCTGTGGTTCAATGTACAGTAGTAATGTAGCCATCCTCTGGCTGTGGCTCAATGAGGAGTAGTAATGTAGCCATCCTCTGGCTGTGGTTCAATGAGGAGTAGTAATGTAGCCATCCTCTGGCTGTGGTTCAATGTGGAGTAGTAATGTAGCCATCCTCTTGCTGTGGTTCAATGTACAGTAGTAATGTAGCCGTCCTCTGGCTGTGGCTCAATGTACAGTAGTAATGTAGCCATCCTCTGACTGTGGCTCAATGTACAGTAGTAATGTAACCATCCTCTGGCTGTGGTTCAATATTCAGTAGTAATGTAGCCATCCTCTGGCTGTGGTTCAATGTTCAGCAGTAATGTAGCCATCCTCTGGCTGTGGCTCAATATACAGTAGTAATGTAGCCATCCTCTGGCTGTGGCTCAATGTACAGTAGTAATGTAGCCATCCTCTGGCTGTGGTTCAATGAGGAGTAGTAATGTAGCCATCCTCTGGCTGTGGTTCAATGACGAGCAGTAATGTAGCCATCCTCTGGCTGTGGCTCAATGTGGAGTAGTAATGTAGCCATCCTCTGGCTGTGGTTCACTGTGGAGTAGTAATGTAGCCATCGTCTTGCTGTGGTTCAATGTACAGTAGTAATGTAGCCATCCACTGGCTGTGGCTCAATGTACAGTAGCAATGTAGCCATCCTCTGGCTGTGGTTCAATGAGGAGCAGTAATGTACCCATCCTCTGGCTGTGGTTCAATGAGGAGCAGTAATGTAGCCATCCTAAGGCTGTGGTTCAATGTACAGTAGTAATGTAGCCATCCTCTGGCTGTGGCTCAATGTACAGTAGTAATGTAGCCATCCTCTGGCTGTGGTTCAATGTGGACTAGTAATGTAGCCATCCTCTGTGGTTCAATGTGGAGTAGTAATGTAGCCATCCTCTGTGGTTCAATGTACAATTGTAATGTAGCCATCCTCTGGCTGTGGTTCAATGTACAGTAGTAATGTAGCCATCATCTGGCTGTGGTTCAATGTACAGTAGTAATGTAGCCATCCTCTGGCTGTGGTTCAATGTGGAGTAGTAATGTAGCCATCCTCTGGCTGTGGTTCAATGTACAGTAGTAATGTAGCCATCCTCTGGCTGTGGCTCAATGTACAGTAGCAATGTAGCCATCCTCTGGCTGTGGTTCAATGAGGAGCAGTAATGTAGGATCCTCTGGCTGTGGTTCAATGAGGAGCAGTAATGTACCCATCCTCTGGCTGTGGTTCAATGAGGAGTAGTAATGTAGCCATCCTCTGGCTGTGGTTCAATATACAGTAGTAATGTAGTCATCCTCTGGCTGTGGTTCAATGTACAGTAGTAATGTAGCCATCCTCTGGCTGTGGTTCAATGAGGAGCAGTAATGTAGCCATCCTAATGCTGTGGTTCAATGTACAGTAGTAATGTAGCCATCCTCTGGCTGTGGCTCAATGTACAGTAGTAATGTAGCCATCCTCTGGCTGTGGTTCAATGTGGACTATTAATGTAGCCATCCTCTGTGGTTCAATGTGGAGTAGTAATGTAGCCATCCTCTGTGGTTCAATGTACAGTAGTAATGTAGCCGTCCTCTGGCTGTGGTTCAATGTACAGTAGTAATGTAGCCATCATCTGGCTGTTGTTCAATGTACAGTAGTAATGTAGCCATCCTCTGGCTGTGGTTCAATGTGGAGTAGTAATGAAGCCATCCTCTGGCTGTGGTTCAATGTACAGTAGTAATGTAGCCATCCTCTAGCTGTGGCTCAATGTACAGTAGCAATGTAGCCATCCTCTGGCTGTGGCTCAATGAGGAGCAGTAATGTAGCCATCCTCTGGCTGTGGTTCAATGTACAGTAGTAATGTAGCCATCCTCTGGCTGTGGTTCAATGAGGAGTAGTAATGTAGCCATCCTCTGGCTGTGGCTCAATGTACAGTAGCAATGTAGCCATCCTCTGGCTGTGGCTCAATGTACAGTAGTAATGTAGCCATCCTCTGGCTGTGGTTCAATGAGGAGCAGTAATGTAGCCATCCTCTGGCTGTGGCTCAATGTACAGTAGTAATGTAGCCATCCTCTGGCTGTGGTTCAATGAGGAGTAGTAATGTAGCCATCCTCTGGCTGTGGTTCAATGAGGAGCAGTAATGTAGCCATCCTCTGGCTGTGGCTTAATGTGGAGTAGTAATGTAGCCATCCTCTGGCTGTGGTTCAATGAGGAGCAGTAATGTAGCCATCCTCTGGCTGTGGCTTAATGTGGAGTAGTAATGTAGCCATCCTCTGGCTGTGGTTCAATGAGGAGCAGTAATGTAGCCATCCTCTGGCTGTGGTTCAATGAGGAGCAGTAATGTACCCATCCTCTGGCTGTGGTTCAATGAGGAGTAGTAATGTAGCCATCCTCTGGCTGTGGTTCAATGAGGAGCAGTAATGTAGCCATCCTAAGGCTGTGGTTCAATATACAGTAGTAATGTAGCCATCCTCTGGCTGTGGCTCAATGTACAGTAGTAATGTAGCCATCCTCTGGCTGTGGTTCAATGTACAGTAGTAAAGTAGCCATCCTCTGGCTGTGGTTCAATGTACAGTAGTAATGTAGCCATCCTCTGGCTGTGGCTCAATGAGGAGTAGTAATGTAGCCATCCTCTGGCTGTGGTTCAATCAGGAGTAGTAATGTAGCCATCCTCTGGCTGTGGTTCAATGTGGAGTAGTAATGTAGCCATCCTCTGGCTGTGGTTCAATGTACAGTAGTAATGTAGCCGTCCTCTGGCTGTGGCTCAATGTACGGTAGTAATGTAGCCATCCTCTGACTGTGGCTCAATGTACAGTAGTAATGTAACCATCCTCTGGCTGTGGTTCAATGAGGAGCAGTAATGTAGCCATCCTAAGGCTGTGGTTCAATGTACAGTAGTAATGTAGCCATCCTCTGGCTGTGTCTCAATGTACAGTAGTAATGTAGCCATCCTCTGGCTGTGGTTCAATGTGGACTAGTAATGTAGTCATCCTCTGTGGTTCAATGTGGAGTAGTAATGTAGCCATCCTCTGTGGTTCAATGTACAGTAGTAATGTAGCCATCCTCTGGCTGTGGTTCAATGTACAGTAGTAATGTAGCCATCATCTGGCTGTGGTTCAATGTACAGTAGCAATGTAGCCATCCTCTGGCTGTGGCTCAATGAGGAGCAGTAATGTAGCCATCCTCTGGCTGTGGTTCAATGTACAGTAGTAATGTAGCCATCCTCTGGCTGTGGTTCAATGAGGAGTAGTAATGTAGCCATCCTCTGTGGTTCAATGTACAGTAGTAATGTAGCCATCCTCTGGCTGTGGTTCAATGTACAGTAGTAATGTAGCCATCATCTTGCTGTGGTTCAATGTACAGTAGTAATGTAGCCATCCTCTGGCTGTGGTTCAATGTGGAGTAGTAATGTAGCCATCCTCTGGCTGTGGTTCAATGTACAGTAGTAATGTAGCCATCCTCTGGCTGTGGCTCAATGAGGAGCAGTAATGTAGCCATCCTCTGGCTGTGGTTCAATGTACAGTAGTAATGTAACCATCCTCTGGCTGTGGTTCAATGAGGAGTAGTAATGTAGCCATCCTCTGGCTGTGGCTCAATGTACAGTAGCAATGTAGCCATCCTCTGGCTGTGGCTCAATGTACAGTAGTAATGTAGCCATCCTCTGGCTGTGGTTCAATGAGGAGCAGTAATGTAGCCATCCTCTGGCTGTGGCTCAATGTACAGTAGTAATGTAGCCATCCTCTGGCTGTGGTTCAATGAGGAGTAGTAATGTAGCCATCCTCTGGCTGTGGCTCAATGTACAGTAGCAATATAGCCATCCTCTGGCTGTGGTTCAATGAGGAGCAGTAATGTAGCCATCCTCTGGCTGTGGCTTAATGTGGAGTAGTAATGTAGCCATCCTCTGGCTGTGGTTCAATGAGGAGCAGTAATGTAGCCATCCTCTGGCTGTGGCTTAATGTGGAGTAGTAATGTAGCCATCCTCTGGCTGTGGTTCAATGAGGAGCAGTAATGTAGCCATCCTCTGGCTGTGGTTCAATGAGGAGCAGTAATGTACCCATCCTCTGGCTGTGGTTCAATGAGGAGTAGTAATGTAGCCATCCTCTGGCTGTGGTTCAATGAGGAGCAGTAATGTAGCCATCCTAAGGCTGTGGTTCAATATACAGTAGTAATGTAGCCATCCTCTGGCTGTGGCTCAATGTACAGTAGTAATGTAGCCATCCTCTGGCTGTGGTTCAATGTACAGTAGTAAAGTAGCCATCCTCTGGCTGTGGTTCAATGTACAGTAGTAATGTAGCCATCCTCTGGCTGTGGCTCAATGAGGAGTAGTAATGTAGCCATCCTCTGGCTGTGGTTCAATCAGGAGTAGTAATGTAGCCATCCTCTGGCTGTGGTTCAATGTGGAGTAGTAATGTAGCCATCCTCTGGCTGTGGTTCAATGTACAGTAGTAATGTAGCCGTCCTCTGGCTGTGGCTCAATGTACGGTAGTAATGTAGCCATCCTCTGACTGTGGCTCAATGTACAGTAGTAATGTAACCATCCTCTGGCTGTGGTTCAATGTTCAGTATTAATGTAGCCATCCTCTGGCTGTGGTTCAATGTTCAGTAGTAATGTAGCCATCCTCTGGCTGTGGTTCAATGTACGGTAGTAATGTAGCCATCCTCTGGCTGTGGTTCAATGAGGAGCAGTAATGTAGCCATCCTAAGGCTGTGGTTCAATGTACAGTAGTAATGTAGCCATCCTCTGGCTGTGTCTCAATGTACAGTAGTAATGTAGCCATCCTCTGGCTGTGGTTCAATGTGGAATAGTAATGTAGTCATCCTCTGTGGTTCAATGTGGAGTAGTAATGTAGCCATCCTCTGTGGTTCAATGTACAGTAGTAATGTAGCCATCCTCTGGCTGTGGTTCAATGTACAGTAGTAATGTAGCCATCCTCTGGCTGTGGTTCAATGAGGAGTAGTAATGTAGCCATCCTCTGTGGTTCAATGTACAGTAGTAATGTAGCCATCCTCTGGCTGTGGTTCAATGTACAGTAGTAATGTAGCCATCATCTTGCTGTGGTTCAATGTACAGTAGTAATGTAGCCATCCTCTGGCTGTGGTTCAATGTGGAGTAGTAATGTAGCCATCCTCCGGCTGTGGTTCAATGTACAGTAGTAATGTAGCCATCCTCTGGCTGTGGCTCAATGAGGAGCAGTAATGTAGCCATCCTCTGGCTGTGGTTCAATGTACAGTAGTAATGTAACCATCCTCTGGCTGTGGTTCAATGAGGAGTAGTAATGTAGCCATCCTCTGGCTGTGGCTCAATGTACAGTAGCAATGTAGCCATCCTCTGGCTGTGGCTCAATGTACAGTAGTAATGTAGCCATCCTCTGGCTGTGGTTCAATGAGGAGCAGTAATGTAGCCATCCTCTGGCTGTGGCTCAATGTACAGTAGTAATGTAGCCATCCTCTGGCTGTGGTTCAATGAGGAGTAGTAATGTAGCCATCCTCTGGCTGTGGTTCATTGAGGAGCAGTAATATAGCCATCCTCTGGCTGTGGCTCAATGTGGAGTAGTAATATAGCCATCCTCTGGCTGTGGTTCAATGTGGAGTAGTAATGTAGCCATCCTCTTGCTGTGGTTCAATGTACAGTAGTAATGTAGCCATCCACTGGCTGTGGCCCAATGTACAGTAGCAATATAGCCATCCTCTGGCTGTGGTTCAATGAGGAGCAGTAATGTAGCCATCCTCTGGCTGTGGCTTAATGTGGAGTAGTAATGTAGCCATCCTCTGGCTGTGGTTCAATGAGGAGCAGTAATGTAGCCATCCTCTGGCTGTGGCTTAATGTGGAGTAGTAATGTAGGCATCCTCTGGCTGTGGTTCAATGAGGAGTAGTAATGTAGCCATCCTCTGGCTGTGGCTCAATGTACAGTAGTAGTGTAGCCATCCTCTGGCTGTGGCTCAATGTACAGTAGTAATGTAGCCATCCTCTGGCTGTGGTTCAATGTACAGTAGTAAAGTAGCCATCCTCTGGCTGTGGTTCAATGTACAGTAGTAATGTAGCCATCCTCTGGCTGTGGCTCAATGAGGAGTAGTAATGTAGCCATCCTCTGGCTGTGGTTCAATGAGGAGTAGTAATGTAGCCATCCTCTGGCTGTGGTTCAATGTGGAGTAGTAATGTAGCCATCCTCTGGCTGTGGTTCAATGTACAGTAGTAATGTAGCCGTCCTCTGGCTGTGGCTCAATGTACGGTAGTAATGTAGCCATCCTCTGACTGTGGCTCAACGTACAGTAGTAATGTAACCATCCTCTGGTTGTGGTTCAATGTTCAGTAGTAATGTAGCCATCCTCTGGCTGTGGTTCAATGTTCAGCAGTAATGTAGCCATCCTCTGGCTGTGGCTCAATATACAGTAGTAATGTAGCCATCCTCTGGCTGTGGTTCAATGAGGAGTAGTAATGTAGCCATCCTCTGGCTGTGGTTCAATATACAGTAGTAATGTAGTCATCCTCTGGCTGTGGTTCAATGTACAGTAGTAATGTAGCCATCCTCTGGCTGTGGTTCAATGAGGAGCAGTAATGTAGCCATCCTAAGGCTGTGGTTCAATGTACAGTAGTAATGTAGCCATCCTCTGGCTGTGGCTCAATGTACAGTAGTAATGTAGCCATCCTCTGGCTGTGGTTCAATGTGGACTAGTAATGTAGCCATCCTCTGTGGTTCAATGAGGAGTAGTAATGTAGCCATCCTCTGGCTGTGGCTCAATGTACAGTAGCAATGTAGCCATCCTCTGGCTGTGGCTCAATGTACAGTAGTAATGTAGCCATCCTCTGGCTGTGGTTCAATGTGGAGTAGTAATGTAGCCATCCTCTGGCTGTGGTTCAATGTACAGTAGTAATGTAGCCATCCTCTAGCTGTGGCTCAATGTACAGTAGCAATGTAGCCATCCTCTGGCTGTGGCTCAATGAGGAGCAGTAATGTAGCCATCCTCTGGCTGTGGTTCAATGTACAGTAGTAATGTAGCCATCCTCTGGCTGTGGTTCAATGAGGAGTAGTAATGTAGCCATCCTCTGGCTGTGGCTCAATGTAGAGTAGCAATGTAGCCATCCTCTGGCTGTGGCTCAATGTACAGTAGTAATGTAGCCATCCTCTGGCTGTGGTTCAATGAGGAGCAGTATTGTAGCCATCCTCTGGCTGTGGCTCAATGTACAGTAGTAATGTAGCCATCCTCTGGCTGTGGTTCAATGAGGAGTAGTAATGTAGCCATCCTCTGGCTGTGGTTCAATGAGGAGCAGTAATGTAGCCATCCTCTGGCTGTGGCTTAATGTGGCGTAGTAATGTAGCCATCCTCTGGCTGTGGTTCAATGAGGAGCAGTAATGTAGC
Organism: Salmo salar; assembly: GCF_965601325.2. NCBI lineage: Eukaryota > Metazoa > Chordata > Actinopteri > Salmoniformes > Salmonidae > Salmo > Salmo salar. Next base: position 116,385,339 of record NC_138301.1, on the reverse strand, counting down.
CATCCTCTGGCTGTGGCTTAATGTGGAGTAGTAATGTAGCCATCCTCTGGCTGTGGTTCAATGAGGAGCAGTAATGTAGCCATCCTCTGGCTGTGGTTCAATGAGGAGCAGTAATGTACCCATCCTCTGGCTGTGGTTCAATGAGGAGTAGTAATGCAGCCGTCCTCTGGCTGTGGTTCAATGAGGAGCAGTAATGTAGCCATCCTAAGGCTGTGGTTCAATGTACAGTAGTAATGTAGCCATCCTCTGGCTGTGGCTCAATGTACAGTGGTAATGTAGCCATCCTCTGGCTGTGGTTCAATGTACAGTAGTAATGTAGCCATCCTCTGGCTGTGGTTCAATGAGGAGTAGTAATGTAGCCATCCTCTGGCTGTGGTTCAATGAGGAGCAGTAATGTAGCCATCATCTGGCTGTGGCTCAATGTGGAGTAGTAATATAGCCATCCTCTGGCTGTGGTTCAATGTGGAGTAGTAATGTAGCCATCCTCTTGCTGTGGTTCAATGTACAGTAGTAATGTAGCCATCCACTGGCTGTGGCTCAATGTACAGTAGCAATATAGCCATCCTCTGGCTGTGGTTCAATGAGGAGCAGTAATGTAGCCATCCTCTGGCTGTGGCTTAATGTGGAGTAGTAATGTAGCCATCCTCTGGCTGTGGTTCAATGAGGAGCAGTAATGTAGCCATCCTCTGGCTGTGGCTTAATGTGGAGTAGTAATGTAGCCATCCTCTGGCTGTGGTTCAATGAGGAGCAGTAATGTAGCCATCCTCTGGCTGTGGTTCAATGTTCAGTAGTAATGTAGCCATCCTCTGGCTGTGGTTCAATGTACGGTAGTAATGTAGCCATCCTCTGGCTGTGGCTCAATGTACAGTAGTAATGTAGCCATCCTCTGGCTGTGGTTCAATGTGGACTAGTAATGTAGTCATCCTCTGTGGTTCAATGTGGAGTAGTAATGTAGCCATCCTCTGTGGTTCAATGTACAGTAGTAATGTAGCCATCCTCTGGCTGTGGTTCAATGTACAGTAGTAATGTAGCCATCATCTGGCTGTGGTTCAATGTACAGTAGCAATGTAGCCATCCTCTGGCTGTGGCTCAATGAGGAGCAGTAATGTAGCCATCCTCTGGCTGTGGTTCAATGTACAGTAGTAATGTAGCCATCCTCTGGCTGTGGTTCAATGTACAGTAGTAATGTAGCCATCCTCTGGCTGTGGTTCAATGAGGAGTAGTAATGTAGCCATCCTCTGTGGTTCAATGTGGAGTAGTATTGTAGCCATCCTCTGTGGTTCAATGTACAGTAGTAATGTAGCCATCCTCTGGCTGTTGTTCAATGAGGAGTAGTAATGTAGCCATCCTCTGGCTGTGGTTCAATGAGGAGCAGTAATGTAGCCATCCTCTGGCTGTGGCTCAATGTGGAGTAGTAATATAGCCATCCTCTGGCTGTGGTTCAATGTACAGTAGTAATGTAGCCATCCTCTGGCTGTGGTTCAATGAGGAGTAGTAATGTAGCCATCCTCTGTGGTTCAATGTGGAGTAGTATTGTAGCCATCCTCTGTGGTTCAATGTACAGTAGTAATGTAGCCATCCTCTGGCTGTTGTTCAATGAGGAGTAGTAATGTAGCCGTCCTCTGGCTGTGGTTCAATGAGGAGCAGTAATGTAGCCATCCTAAGGCTGTGGTTCAATGTACAGTAGTAATGTAGCCATCCTCTGGCTGTGGCTCAATGTACAGTGGTAATGTAGCCATCCTCTGGCTGTGGTTCAATGTACAGTAGTAATGTAGCCATCCTCTGGCTGTGGTTCAATGAGGAGTAGTAATGTAGCCATCCTCTGGCTGTGGTTCAATGAGGAGCAGTAATGTAGCCATCATCTGGCTGTGGCTCAATGTGGAGTAGTAATATAGCCATCCTCTGGCTGTGGTTCAATGTGGAGTAGTAATGTAGCCATCCTCTTGCTGTGGTTCAATGTACAGTAGTAATGTAGCCATCCACTGGCTGTGGCTCAATGTACAGTAGCAATATAGCCATCCTCTGGCTGTGGTTCAATGAGGAGCAGTAATGTAGCCATCCTCTGGCTGTGGCTTAATGTGGAGTAGTAATGTAGCCATCCTCTGGCTGTGGTTCAATGAGGAGCAGTAATGTAGCCATCCTCTGGCTGTGGCTTAATGTGGAGTAGTAATGTAGCCATACTCTGGCTGTGGTTCAATGAGGAGCAGTAATGTAGCCATCCTCTGGCTGTGGTTCAATGTTCAGTAGTAATGTAGCCATCCTCTGGCTGTGGTTCAATGTACGGTAGTAATGTAGCCATCCTCTGGCTGTGGCTCAATGTACAGTAGTAATGTAGCCATCCTCTGGCTGTGGTTCAATGTGGACTAGTAATGTAGTCATCCTCTGTGGTTCAATGTGGAGTAGTAATGTAGCCATCCTCTGTGGTTCAATGTACAGTAGTAATGTAGCCATCCTCTGGCTGTGGTTCAATGTACAGTTGTAATGTAGCCATCATCTGGCTGTGGTTCAATGTACAGTAGCAATGTAGCCATCCTCTGGCTGTGGTTCAATGTACAGTAGTAATGTAGCCATCCTCTGGCTGTGGTTCAATGAGGAGTAGTAATGTAGCCATCCTCTGTGGTTCAATGTGGAGTAGTATTGTAGCCATCCTCTGTGGTTCAATGTACAGTAGTAATGTAGCCATCCTCTGGCTGTTGTTCAATGAGGAGTAGTAATGTAGCCATCCTCTGGCTGTGGTTCAATGAGGAGCAGTAATGTAGCCATCCTCTGGCTGTGGCTCAATGTGGAGTAGTAATATAGCCATCCTCTGGCTGTGGTTCAATGTACAGTAGTAATGTAGCCATCCTCTGGCTGTGGTTCAATGAGGAGTAGTAATGTAGCCATCCTCTGTGGTTCAATGTGGAGTAGTATTGTAGCCATCCTCTGTGGTTCAATGTACAGTAGTAATGTAGCCATCCTCTGGCTGTTGTTCAATGAGGAGTAGTAATGTAGCCGTCCTCTGGCTGTGGTTCAATGAGGAGCAGTAATGTAGCCATCCTAAGGCTGTGGTTCAATGTACAGTAGTAATGTAGCCATCCTCTGGCTGTGGCTCAATGTACAGTGGTAATGTAGCCATCCTCTGGCTGTGGTTCAATGTACAGTAGTAATGTAGCCATCCTCTGGCTGTGGTTCAATGAGGAGTAGTAATGTAGCCATCCTCTGGCTGTGGTTCAATGAGGAGCAGTAATGTAGCCATCATCTGGCTGTGGCTCAATGTGGAGTAGTAATATAGCCATCCTCTGGCTGTGGTTCAATGTGGAGTAGTAATGTAGCCATCCTCTTGCTGTGGTTCAATGTACACTAGTAATGTAGCCATCCACTGGCTGTGGCTCAATGTACAGTAGCAATATAGCCATCCTCTGGCTGTGGTTCAATGAGGAGCAGTAATGTAGCCATCCTCTGGCTGTGGCTTAATGTGGAGTAGTAATGTAGCCATCCTCTGGCTGTGGTTCAATGAGGAGCAGTAATGTAGCCATCCTCTGGCTGTGGTTCAATGTACGGTAGTAATGTAGCCATCCTCTGGCTGTGGCTCAATGTACAGTAGTAATGTAGCCATCCTCTGGCTGTGGTTCAATGTGGACTAGTAATGTAGTCATCCTCTGTGGTTCAATGTGGAGTAGTAATGTAGCCATCCTCTGTGGTTCAATGTACAGTAGTAATGTAGCCATCCTCTGGCTGTGGTTCAATGTACAGTTGTAATGTAGCCATCATCTGGCTGTGGTTCAATGTACAGTAGCAATGTAGCCATCCTCTGGCTGTGGTTCAATGTACAGTAGTAATGTAGCCATCCTCTGGCTGTGGTTCAATGAGGAGTAGTAATGTAGCCATCCTCTGTGGTTCAATGTGGAGTAGTATTGTAGCCATCCTCTGTGGTTCAATGTACAGTAGTAATGTAGCCATCCTCTGGCTGTTGTTCAATGAGGAGTAGTAATGTAGCCATCCTCTGGCTGTGGTTCAATGAGGAGCAGTAATGTAGCCATCCTCTGGCTGTGGCTCAATGTGGAGTAGTAATATAGCCATCCTCTGGCTGTGGTTCAATGTACAGTAGTAATGTAGCCATCCTCTGGCTGTGGTTCAATGAGGAGTAGTAATGTAGCCATCCTCTGTGGTTCAATGTGGAGTAGTATTGTAGCCATCCTCTGTGGTTCAATGTACAGTAGTAATGTAGCCATCCTCTGGCTGTTGTTCAATGAGGAGTAGTAATGTAGCCGTCCTCTGGCTGTGGTTCAATGAGGAGCAGTAATGTAGCCATCCTAAGGCTGTGGTTCAATGTACAGTAGTAATGTAGCCATCCTCTGGCTGTGGCTCAATGTACAGTGGTAATGTAGCCATCCTCTGGCTGTGGTTCAATGTACAGTAGTAATGTAGCCATCCTCTGGCTGTGGTTCAATGAGGAGTAGTAATGTAGCCATCCTCTGGCTGTGGTTCAATGAGGAGCAGTAATGTAGCCATCATCTGGCTGTGGCTCAATGTGGAGTAGTAATATAGCCATCCTCTGGCTGTGGTTCAATGTGGAGTAGTAATGTAGCCATCCTCTTGCTGTGGTTCAATGTACACTAGTAATGTAGCCATCCACTGGCTGTGGCTCAATGTACAGTAGCAATATAGCCATCCTCTGGCTGTGGTTCAATGAGGAGCAGTAATGTAGCCATCCTCTGGCTGTGGCTTAATGTGGAGTAGTAATGTAGCCATCCTCTGGCTGTGGTTCAATGAGGAGCAGTAATGTAGCCATCCTCTGGCTGTGGCTTAATGTGGAGTAGTAATGTAGCCATCCTCTGGCTGTGGTTCAATGAGGAGCAGTAATGTAGCCATCCTCTGGCTGTGGTTCAATGTTCAGTAGTAATGTAGCCATCCTCTGGCTGTGGTTCAATGTACGGTAGTAATGTAGCCATCCTCTGGCTGTGGCTCAATGTACAGTAGTAATGTAGCCATCCTCTGGCTGTGGTTCAATGTGGACTAGTAATGTAGTCATCCTCTTTGGTTCAATGTGGAGTAGTAATGTAGCCATCCTCTGTGGTTCAATGTACAGTAGTAATGTAGCCATCCTCTGGCTGTGGTTCAATGTACAGTAGTAATGTAGCCATCATCTGGCTGTGGTTCAATGTACAGTAGCAATGTAGCCATCCTCTGGCTGTGGCTCAATGAGGAGCAGTAATGTAGCCATCCTCTGGCTGTGGTTCAATGTACAGTAGTAATGTAGCCATCCTCTGGCTGTGGTTCAATGAGGAGTAGTAATGTAGCCATCCTCTGTGGTTCAATGTGGAGTAGTATTGTAGCCATCCTCTGTGGTTCAATGTACAGTAGTAATGTAGCCATCCTCTGGCTGTTGTTCAATGAGGAGTAGTAATGTAGCCATCCTCTGGCTGTGGTTCAATGAGGAGCAGTAATGTAGCCATCCTCTGGCTGTGGCTCAATGTGGAGTAGTAATATAGCCATCCTCTGGCTGTGGTTCAATGTGGAGTAGTAATGTAGCCATCCTCTTGCTGTGGTTCAATGTACAGTAGTAATGTAGCCATCCACTGGCTGTGGCTCAATGTACAGTAGCAATATAGCCATCCTCTGGCTGTGGTTCAATGAGGAGCAGTAATGTAGCCATCCTCTGGCTGTGACTTAATGTGGAGTAGTAATGTAGCCATCCTCTGGCTGTGGTTCAATGAGGAGCAGTAATGTAGCCATCCTCTGGCTGTGGCTTAATGTGGAGTAGTAATGTAGCCATCCTCTGGCTGTGGTTCAATGAGGAGCAGTAATGTAGCCATCCTCTGGCTGTGGTTCAATGTTCAGTAGTAATGTAGCCATCCTCTGGCTGTGGTTCAATGTACGGTAGTAATGTAGCCATCCTCTGGCTGTGGTTCAATGAGGAGCAGTAATGTAGCCATCCTAAGGCTGTGGTTCAATGTACAGTAGTAATGTAGCCATCCTCTGGCTGTGGCTCAATGTACAGTAGTAATGTAGCCATCCTCTGGCTGTGGTTCAATGTGGACTAGTAATGTAGTCATCCTCTGTGGTTCAATGTGGAGTAGTAATGTAGCCATCCTCTGTGGTTCAATGTACAGTAGTAATGTAGCCATCCTCTGGCTGTGGTTCAATGTACAGTAGTAATGTAGCCATCATCTGGCTGTGGTTCAATGTACAGTAGCAATGTAGCCATCCTCTGGCTGTGGCTCAATGAGGAGCAGTAATGTAGCCATCCTCTGGCTGTGGTTCAATGTACAGTAGTAATGTAGCCATCCTCTGGCTGTGGTTCAATGAGGAGTAGTAATGTAGCCATCCTCTGTGGTTCAATGTGGAGTAGTATTGTAGCCATCCTCTGTGGTTCAATGTACAGTAGTAATGTAGCCATCCTCTGGCTGTGGTTCAATGTACAGTAGTAATGTAGCCATCATCTTGCTGTGGTTCAATGTACAGTAGTAATGTAGCCATCCTCTGGCTGTGGTTCAATGTGGAGTAGTAATGTAGCCATCCTCTGGCTGTGGTTCAATGTACAGTAGTAATGTAGCCATCCTCTGGCTGTGGCTCAATGAGGAGCAGTAATGTAGCCATCCTCTGGCTGTGGTTCAATGTACAGTAGTAATGTAACCATCCTCTGGCTGTGGTTCAATGAGGAGTAGTAATGTAGCCATCCTCTGGCTGTGGCTCAATGTACAGTAGCAATGTAGCCATCCTCTGGCTGTGGCTCAATGTACAGTAGTAATGTAGCCATCCTCTGGCTGTGGTTCAATGAGGAGCAGTAATGTAGCCATCCTCTGGCTGTGGCTCAATGTACAGTAGTAATGTAGCCATCCTCTGGCTGTGGTTCAATGAGGAGTAGTAATGTAGCCATCCTCTGGCTGTGGTTCATTGAGGAGCAGTAATGTAGCCATCCTCTGGCTGTGGCTCAATGTGGAGTAGTAATATAGCCATCCTCTGGCTGTGGTTCAATGTGGAGTAGTAATGTAGCCATCCTCTTGCTGTGGTTCAATGTACAGTAGTAATGTAGCCATCCACTGGCTGTGGCTCAATGTACAGTAGCAATATAGCCATCCTCTGGCTGTGGTTCAATGAGGAGCAGTAATGTAGCCATCCTCTGGCTGTGGCTTAATGTGGAGTAGTAATGTAGCCATCCTCTGGCTGTGGTTCAATGAGGAGCAGTAATGTAGCCATCCTCTGGCTGTGGCTTAATGTGGAGTAGTAATGTAGGCATCCTCTGGCTGTGGTTCAATGAGGAGCAGTAATGTAGCCATCCTCTGGCTGTGGTTCAATGAGGAGTAGTAATGTACCCATCCTCTGGCTGTGGTTCAATGAGGAGTAGTAATGTAGCCATCCTCTGGCTGTGGTTCAATGAGGAGCAGTAATGTAGCCATCCTAAGGCTGTGGTTCAATGGACAGTAGTAGTGTAGCCATCCTCTGGCTGTGGCTCAATGTACAGTAGTAATGTGGCCATCCTCTGGCTGTGGTTCAATGTACAGTAGTAAAGTAGCCATCCTCTGGCTGTGGTTCAATGTACAGTAGTAATGTAGCCATCCTCTGGCTGTGGCTCAATGAGGAGTAGTAATGTAGCCATCCTCTGGCTGTGGTTCAATGAGGAGTAGTAATGTAGCCATCCTCTGGCTGTGGTTCAATGTGGAGTAGTAATGTAGCCATCCTCTGGCTGTGGTTCAATGTACAGTAGTAATGTAGCCGTCCTCTGGCTGTGGCTCAATGTACGGTAGTAATGTAGCCATCCTCTGACTGTGGCTCAATGTACAGTAGTAATGTAACCATCCTCTGGTTGTGGTTCAATGTTCAGTAGTAATGTAGCCATCCTCTGGCTGTGGTTCAATGTTCAGCAGTAATGTAGCCATCCTCTGGCTGTGGCTCAATATACAGTAGTAATGTAGCCATCCTCTGGCTGTGGCTCAATGTACAGTAGTAATGTAGCCATCCTCTGGCTGTGGTTCAATGAGGAGTAGTAATGTAGCCATCCTCTGGCTGTGGTTCAATGACGAGCAGTAATGTAGCCATCCTCTGGCTGGGGCTCAATGTGGAGTAGTAATGTAGCCATCCTCTGGCTGTGGTTCACTGTGGAGTAGTAATGTAGCCATCCTCTTGCTGTGGTTCAATGTACAGTAGTAATGTAGCCATCCACTGGCTGTGGCTCAATGTACAGTAGCAATGTAGCCATCCTCTGGCTGTGGTTCAATGAGGAGCAGTAATGTAGCCATCCTCTGGCTGTGGTTCAATGAGGAGCAGTAATGTAGCCATCCTCTGGCTGTGGTTCAGGGAGGAGCAGTAATGTAGCCATCCTAAGGCTGTGGTTCAATGTACAGTAGTAATGTAGCCATCCTCTGGCTGTGGCTCAATGTACAGTAGTAACGTAGCCATCCTCTGGCTGTGGTTCAATGTGGACTAGTAATGTAGCCATCCTCTGTGGTTCAATGTACAGTAGTAATGTAGCCATCCTCTGGCTGTGGTTCAATGAGGAGCAGTAATGTAGCCATCCTAAGGCTGTGGTTCAATGTACAGTAGTAATGTAGCCATCCTCTGGCTGTGGCTCAATGTACAGTAGTAATGTAGCCATCCTCTGGCTGTGGTTCAATGTGGACTATTAATGTAGCCATCCTCTGTGGTTCAATGTGGAGTAGTAATGTAGCCATCCTCTGTGGTTCAATGTACAGTAGTAATGTAGCCATCCTTTGGCTGTGGTTCAATGTACAGTAGTAATGTAGCCATCATCTGGCTGTGGTTCAATGTACAGTAGTAATGTAGCCATCCTCTGGCTGTGGTTCATTGTGGAGTAGTAATGTAGCCATCCTCTGGCTGTGGTTCAATGTACAGTAGTAATGTAGCCATCCTCTGGCTGTGGTTCAATGAGGAGCAGTAATGTAGCCATCCTAAGGCTGTGGTTCAATGTACAGTAGTAATGTAGCCATCCTCTGGCTGTGGCTCAATGTACAGTAGTAATGTAGCCATCCTCTGGCTGTGGTTCAATGTGGACTATTAATGTAGCCATCCACTGTGGTTCAATGTGGAGTAGTAATGTAGCCATCCTCTGTGGTTCAATGTACAGTAGTAATGTAGCCATCCTTTGGCTGTGGTTCAATGTACAGTAGTAATGTAGCCATCATCTGGCTGTGGTTCAATGTACAGTAGTAATGTAGCCATCCTCTGGCTGTGGTTCATTGTGGAGTAGTAATGTAGCCATCCTCTGGCTGTGGTTCAATGTACAGTAGTAATGTAGCCATCCTCTGGCTGTGGCTCAATGTACAGTAGCAATGTAGCCATCCTCTGGCTGTGGCTCAATGAGCAGCAGTAATGTAGCCATCCTCTGGCTGTGGTTCAATGTACAGTAGTAATGTAGCCATCCTCTGGCTGTGGTTCAATGAGGAGTAGTAATGTAGCCATCCTCTGGCTGTGGCTCAATGTACAGTAGCAATGTAGCCATCCTCTGGCTGTGGCTCAATGTACAGTAGTAATGTAGCCATCCTCTGGCTGTGGTTCAATGAGGAGCAGTAATGTAGCCATCCTCTGGCTGTGGCTCAATGTACAGTAGTAATGTAGCCATCCTCTGGCTGTGGTTCAATGAGGAGTAGTAATGTAGCCATCCTCTGGCTGTGGTTCAATGAGGAGCAGTAATTAGCCATCCTCTGGCTGTGGCTCAATGTGGAGTAGTAATATAGCCATCCTCTGGCTGTGGTTCAATGTGGAGTAGTAATGTAGCCATCCTCTTGCTGTGGTTCAATGTACAGTAGTAATGTAGCCATCCACTGGCTGTGGCTCAATGTACAGTAGCAATATAGCCATCCTCTGGCTGTGGTTCAATGAGGAGCAGTAATTAGCCATCCTCTGGCTGTGGCTCAATGTGGAGTAGTAATATAGCCATCCTCTGGCTGTGGTTCAATGTGGAGTAGTAATGTAGCCATCCTCTTGCTGTGGTTCAATGTACAGTAGTAATGTAGCCATCCACTGGCTGTGGCTCAATGTACAGTAGCAATATAGCCATCCTCTGGCTGTGGTTCAATGAGGAGCAGTAATGTAGCCATCCTCTGGCTGTGGCTTAATGTGGAGTAGTAATGTAGCCATCCTCTGGCTGTGGTTCAATGAGGAGCAGTAATGTAGCCATACTCTGGCTGTGGCTTAATGTGGAGTAGTAATGTAGCCATCCTCTGGCTGTGGTTCAATGAGGAACAGTAATGTAGCCATCCTCTGGCTATGGTTAAATGAGGAGCAGTAATGTACCCATCCTCTGGCTGTGGTTCAATGAGGAGTAGTAATGTAGCCATCCTCTGGCTGTGGTTCAATGAGGAGCAGTAATGTAGCCATCCTAAGGCTGTGGTTCAATGTACAGTAGTAATGTAGCCATCCTCTGGCTGTGGCTCAATGTACAGTAGTAATGTAGCCATCCTCTGGCTGTGGTTCAATGTACAGTAGTAATGTAGCAATCCTCTCGCTGTGGTTCAATGAGGAGTAGTAATGTAGCCATCCTCTGGCTGTGGTTCAATGAGGAGCAGTAATGTAGCCATCCTCTGGCTGTGGCTCAATGTGGAGTAGTAATGTAGCCATCCTCTGGCTGTGGTTCAATGTGGAGTATTAATGTAGCCATCCTCTGGCTGTGGTTCAATGTACAGTAGTAATGTAGCCGTCCTCTGGCTGTGGCTCAATGTACGGTAGTAATGTAGCCATCCTCTGACTGTGGCTCAATGTACAGTAGTAATGTAACCATCCTCTGGCTGTGGTTCAATGTTCAGCAGTAATGTAGCCATCCTCTGGCTGTGGCTCAATGTACAGTAGTAATGTAGCCATCCTCTGGCTGTGGTTGAATGAGGAGTAGTAATGTAGCCATCCTCTGGCTGTGGTTCAATGAGGAGCAGTAATTAGCCATCCTCTGGCTGTGGCTCAATGTGGAGTAGTAATATAGCCATCCTCTGGCTGTGGTTCAATGTGGAGTAGTAATGTAGCCATCCTCTTGCTGTGGTTCAATGTACAGTAGTAATGTAGCCATCCACTGGCTGTGGCTCAATGTACAGTATTAATATAGCCATCCTCTGGCTGTGGTTCAATGAGGAGCAGTAATGTAGCCATCCTCTGGCTGTGGCTTAATGTGGAGTAGTAATGTAGCCATCCTCTGGCTGTGGTTCAATGAGGAGCAGTAATGTAGCCATACTCTGGCTGTGGCTTAATGTGGAGTAGTAATGTAGCCATCCTCTGGCTGTGGTTCAATGAGGAAGAGTAATGTAGCCATCCTCTGGCTATGGTTAAATGAGGAGCAGTAATGTACCCATCCTCTGGCTGTGGTTCAATGAGGAGTAGTAATGTAGCCATCCTCTGGCTGTGGTTCAATGAGGTGCAGTAATGTAGCCATCCTAAGGCTGTGGTTCAATGTACAGTAGTAATGTAGCCATCCTCTGGCTGTGGCTCAATGTACAGTAGTAATGTAGCCATCCTCTGGCTGTGGTTCAATGTACAGTAGTAATGTAGCCATCCTCTCGCTGTGGTTCAATGAGGAGTAGTAATGTAGCCATCCTCTGGCTGTGGTTCAATGAGGAGCAGTAATCTAGCCATCCTCTGGCGGTGGCTCAATGTGGAGTAGTAATGTAGCCATCCTCTGGCTGTGGTTCAATGTGGAGTAGTAATGTAGCCATCCTCTGGCTGTGGTTCAATGTTCAGTAGTAATGTAGCCATCCTCTGGCTGTGGTTCAATGTTCAGTAGTAATGTAGCCATCCTCTGGCTGTGGTTCAATGTACGGTAGTAATGTAGCCATCCTCTGGCTGTGGTTCAATGAGGAGCAGTAATGTAGCCATCCTAAGGCTGTGGTTCAATGTACAGTAGTAATGTAGCCATCCTCTGGCTGTGATTCAATGTGGACTAGTAATGTAGTCATCCTCTGTGGTTCAATGTGGAGTAGTAATGTAGCCATCCTCTGGCTGTGGTTCATTGAGGAGCAGTAATGTAGCCATCCTCTGGCTGTGGCTCAATGTGGAGTAGTAATACAGCCATCCTCTGGCTGTGGTTCAATGTGGAGTAGTAATGTAGCCATCCTCTTGCTGTGGTTCAATGTACAGTAGTAATGTAGCCATCCACTGGCTGTGGCTCAATGTACAGTAGCAATATAGCCATCCTCTGGCTGTGGTTCAATGAGGAGCAGTAATGTAGCCATCCTCTGGCTGTGGCTTAATGTGGAGTAGTAATGTAGCCATCCTCTGGCTGTGGTTCAATGAGGAGCAGTAATGTAGCCATCCTCTGGCTGTGGCTTAATGTGGAGTAGTAATGTAGGCATCCTCTGGCTGTGGTTCAATGAGGAGCAGTAATGTAGCCATCCTCTGGCTGTGGTTCAATGAGGAGTAGTAATGTACCCATCCTCTGGCTGTGGTTCAATGAGGAGTAGTAATGTAGCCATCCTCTGGCTGTGGTTCAATGAGGAGCAGTAATGTAGCCATCCTAAGGCTGTGGTTCAATGTACAGTAGTAGTGTAGCCATCCTCAGGCTCTGGTTCAATGTACAGTAGTAATGTAGCCATCCTCTGGCTGTGGCTCAATGTACAGTAGTAATGTAGCCATCCTCTGGCTGTGGTTCAATGTGGACTAGTAATGTAGCCATCCTCTGTGGTTCAATGTGGAGTAGTAATGTAGCCATCCTCTGTGGTTCAATGTACAGTAGTAATGTAGCCATCCTCTGGCTGTGGTTCAATGTACAGTAGTAATGTAGCCATCATCTGGCTGTGGTTCAATGTACAGTAGTAATGTAGCCATCCTCTGGCTGTGGCTCAATGTACAGTAGCAATGTAGCCATCCTCTGGCTGTGGTTCAATGAGGAGCAGTAATGTAGCCATCCTCTGGCTGTGGTTCAATGAGGAGCAGTAATGTACCCATCCTCTGGCTGTGGTTCAATGAGGAGTAGTAATGTAGCCATCCTCTGGCTGTGGTTCAATGTTCAGTAGTAATGTAGCCATCCTCTGGCTGTGGTTCAATGTTCAGTAGTAATGTAGCCATCCTCTGGCTGTGGTTCAATGTACGGTAGTAATGTAGCCATCCTCTGGCTGTGGTTCAATGAGGAGCAGTAATGTAGCCATCCTAAGGCTGTGGTTCAATGTACAGTAGTAATGTAGCCATCCTCTGGCTGTGGCTCAATGTACAGTAGTAATGTAGCCATCCTCTGGCTGTGATTCAATGTGGACTAGTAATGTAGTCATCCTCTGTGGTTCAATGTGGAGTAGTAATGTAGCCATCCTCTGGCTGTGGTTCATTGAGGAGCAGTAATGTAGCCATCCTCTGGCTGTGGCTCAATGTGGAGTAGTAATACAGCCATCCTCTGGCTGTGGTTCAATGTGGAGTAGTAATGTAGCCATCCTCTTGCTGTGGTTCAATGTACAGTAGTAATGTAGCCATCCACTGGCTGTGGCTCAATGTACAGTAGCAATATAGCCATCCTCTGGCTGTGGTTCAATGAGGAGCAGTAATGTAGCCATCCTCTGGCTGTGGCTTAATGTGGAGTAGTAATGTAGCCATCCTCTGGCTGTGGTTCAATGAGGAGCAGTAATGTAGCCATCCTCTGGCTGTGGTTCAATGAGGAGTAGTAATGTACCCATCCTCTGGCTGTGGTTCAATGAGGAGTAGTAATGTAGCCATCCTCTGGCTGTGGTTCAATGAGGAGCAGTAATGTAGCCATCCTAAGGCTGTGGTTCAATGTACAGTAGTAGTGTAGCCATCCTCTGGCTGTGGCTCAATGTACAGTAGTAATGTAGCCATCCTCTGGCTGTGGTTCAATGTACAGTAGTAAAGTAGCCATCCTCTGGCTGTGGTTCAATGAGGAGCAGTAATGTAGCCATCCTAAGGCTCTGGTTCAATGTACAGTAGTAATGTAGCCATCCTCTGGCTGTGGCTCAATGTACAGTAGTAATGTAGCCATCCTCTGGCTGTGGTTCAATGTGGACTAGTAATGTAGCCATCCTCTGTGGTTCAATGTGGAGTAGTAATGTAGCCATCCTCTGTGGTTCAATGTACAGTAGTAATGTAGCCATCCTCTGGCTGTGGTTCAATGTACAGTAGTAATGTAGCCATCATCTGGCTGTGGTTCAATGTCCAGTAGTAATGTAGCCATCCTCTGGCTCTGGCTCAATGTACAGTAGCAATGTAGCCATCCTCTGGCTGTGGTTCAATGAGGAGCAGTAATGTAGCCATCCTCTGGCTGTGGTTCAATGAGGAGCAGTAATGTACCCATCCTCTGGCTGTGGTTCAATGAGGAGTAGTAATGTAGCCATCCTCTGGCTGTGGTTCAATGTTCAGTAGTAATGTAGCCATCCTCTGGCTGTGGTTCAATGTTCAGTAGTAATGTAGCCATCCTCTGGCTGTGGTTCAATGTACGGTAGTAATGTAGCCATCCTCTGGCTGTGGTTCAATGAGGAGCAGTAATGTAGCCATCCTAAGTCTGTGGTTCAATGTACAGTAGTAATGTAGCCATCCTCTGGCTGTGGCTCAATGTACAGTAGTAATGTAGCCATCCTCTGGCTGTGATTCAATGTGGACTAGTAATGTAGTCATCCTCTGTGGTTCAATGTGGAGTAGTAATGTAGCCATCCTCTGGCTGTGGTTCATTGAGGAGCAGTAATGTAGCCATCCTCTGGCTGTGGCTCAATGTGGAGTAGTAATACAGCCATCCTCTGGCTGTGGTTCAATGTGGAGTAGTAATGTAGCCATCCTCTTGCTGTGGTTCAATGTACAGTAGTAATGTAGCCATCCACTGGCTGTGGCTCAATGTGGAGTAGTAATGTAGCCATCCTCTGGCTGTGGTTCAATGTACAGTAGTAATGTAGCCATCCTCTGGCTGTGGCTCAATGTACAGTAGCAATGTAGCCATCCTCTGGCTGTGGCTCAATGAGGAGCAGTAATGTAGCCATCCTCTGGCTGTGGTTCAATGTACAGTAGTAATGTAGCCATCCTCTGGCTGTGGTTCAATGAGGAGTAGTAATGTAGCCATCCTCTGGCTGTGGCTCAATGTACAGTAGCAATGTAGCCATCCTCTGGCTGTGGCTCAATGTACAGTAGTAATGTAGCCATCCTCTGGCTGTGGTTCAATGAGGAGCAGTAATGTAGCCATCCTCTGGCTGTGGCTCAATGTACAGTAGTAATGTAGCCATCCTCTGGCTGTGGTTGAATGAGGAGTAGTAATGTAGCCATCCTCTGGCTGTGGTTCAATGAGGAGCAGTAATTAGCCATCCTCTGGCTGTGGCTCAATGTGGAGTAGTAATATAGCCATCCTCTGGCTGTGGTTCAATGTGGAGTAGTAATGTAGCCATCCTCTTGCTGTGGTTCAATGTACAGTAGTAATGTAGCCATCCACTGGCTGTGGCTCAATGTACAGTATTAATATAGCCATCCTCTGGCTGTGGTTCAATGAGGAGCAGTAATGTAGCCATCCTCTGGCTGTGGCTTAATGTGGAGTAGTAATGTAGCCATCCTCTGGCTGTGGTTCAATGAGGAGCAGTAATGTAGCCATACTCTGGCTGTGGCTTAATGTGGAGTAGTAATGTAGCCATCCTCTGGCTGTGGTTCAATGAGGAACAGTAATGTAGCCATCCTCTGGCTATGGTTAAATGAGGAGCAGTAATGTACCCATCCTCTGGCTGTGGTTCAATGAGGAGTAGTAATGTAGCCATCCTCTGGCTGTGGTTCAATGAGGTGCAGTAATGTAGCCATCCTAAGGCTGTGGTTCAATGTACAGTAGTAATGTAGCCATCCTCTGGCTGTGGCTCAATGTACAGTAGTAATGTAGCCATCCTCTGGCTGTGGTTCAATGTACAGTAGTAATGTAGCCATCCTCTCGCTGTGGTTCAATGAGGAGTAGTAATGTAGCCATCCTCTGGCTGTGGTTCAATGAGGAGCAGTAATCTAGCCATCCTCTGGCTGTGGCTCAATGTGGAGTAGTAATGTAGCCATCCTCTGGCTGTGGTTCAATGTGGAGTAGTAATGTAGCCATCCTCTGGCTGTGGTTCAATGTTCAGTAGTAATGTAGCCATCCTCTGGCTGTGGTTCAATGTTCAGTAGTAATGTAGCCATCCTCTGGCTGTGGTTCAATGTACGGTAGTAATGTAGCCATCCTCTGGCTGTGGTTCAATGAGGAGCAGTAATGTAGCCATCCTAAGGCTGTGGTTCAATGTACAGTAGTAATGTAGCCATCCTCTGGCTGTGATTCAATGTGGACTAGTAATGTAGTCATCCTCTGTGGTTCAATGTGGAGTAGTAATGTAGCCATCCTCTGGCTGTGGTTCATTGAGGAGCAGTAATGTAGCCATCCTCTGGCTGTGGCTCAATGTGGAGTAGTAATACAGCCATCCTCTGGCTGTGGTTCAATGTGGAGTAGTAATGTAGCCATCCTCTTGCTGTGGTTCAATGTACAGTAGTAATGTAGCCATCCACTGGCTGTGGCTCAATGTACAGTAGCAATATAGCCATCCTCTGGCTGTGGTTCAATGAGGAGCAGTAATGTAGCCATCCTCTGGCTGTGGCTTAATGTGGAGTAGTAATGTAGCCATCCTCTGGCTGTGGTTCAATGAGGAGCAGTAATGTAGCCATCCTCTGGCTGTGGCTTAATGTGGAGTAGTAATGTAGGCATCCTCTGGCTGTGGTTCAATGAGGAGCAGTAATGTAGCCATCCTCTGGCTGTGGTTCAATGAGGAGTAGTAATGTACCCATCCTCTGGCTGTGGTTCAATGAGGAGTAGTAATGTAGCCATCCTCTGGCTGTGGTTCAATGAGGAGCAGTAATGTAGCCATCCTAAGGCTGTGGTTCAATGTACAGTAGTAGTGTAGCCATCCTCAGGCTCTGGTTCAATGTACAGTAGTAATGTAGCCATCCTCTGGCTGTGGCTCAATGTACAGTAGTAATGTAGCCATCCTCTGGCTGTGGTTCAATGTGGACTAGTAATGTAGCCATCCTCTGTGGTTCAATGTGGAGTAGTAATGTAGCCATCCTCTGTGGTTCAATGTACAGTAGTAATGTAGCCATCCTCTGGCTGTGGCTCAATGTACAGTAGTAATGTAGCCATCCTCTGGCTGTGGTTGAATGAGGAGTAGTAATGTAGCCATCCTCTGGCTGTGGTTCAATGAGGAGCAGTAATTAGCCATCCTCTGGCTGTGGCTCAATGTGGAGTAGTAATATAGCCATCCTCTGGCTGTGGTTCAATGTGGAGTAGTAATGTAGCCATCCTCTTGCTGTGGTTCAATGTACAGTAGTAATGTAGCCATCCACTGGCTGTGGCTCAATGTACAGTATTAATATAGCCATCCTCTGGCTGTGGTTCAATGAGGAGCAGTAATGTAGCCATCCTCTGGCTGTGGCTTAATGTGGAGTAGTAATGTAGCCATCCTCTGGCTGTGGTTCAATGAGGAGCAGTAATGTAGCCATACTCTGGCTGTGGCTTAATGTGGAGTAGTAATGTAGCCATCCTCTGGCTGTGGTTCAATGAGGAACAGTAATGTAGCCATCCTCTGGCTATGGTTAAATGAGGAGCAGTAATGTACCCATCCTCTGGCTGTGGTTCAATGAGGAGTAGTAATGTAGCCATCCTCTGGCTGTGGTTCAATGAGGTGCAGTAATGTAGCCATCCTAAGGCTGTGGTTCAATGTACAGTAGTAATGTAGCCATCCTCTGGCTGTGGCTCAATGTACAGTAGTAATGTAGCCATCCTCTGGCTGTGGTTCAATGTACAGTAGTAATGTAGCCATCCTCTCGCTGTGGTTCAATGAGGAGTAGTAATGTAGCCATCCTCTGGCTGTGGTTCAATGAGGAGCAGTAATCTAGCCATCCTCTGGCGGTGGCTCAATGTGGAGTAGTAATGTAGCCATCCTCTGGCTGTGGTTCAATGTGGAGTAGTAATGTAGCCATCCTCTGGCTGTGGTTCAATGTTCAGTAGTAATGTAGCCATCCTCTGGCTGTGGTTCAATGTTCAGTAGTAATGTAGCCATCCTCTGGCTGTGCTTCAATGTACGGTAGTAATGTAGCCATCCTCTGGCTGTGGTTCAATGAGGAGCAGTAATGTAGCCATCCTAAGGCTGTGGTTCAATGTACAGTAGTAATGTAGCCATCCTCTGGCTGTGATTCAATGTGGACTAGTAATGTAGTCATCCTCTGTGGTTCAATGTGGAGTAGTAATGTAGCCATCCTCTGGCTGTGGTTCATTGAGGAGCAGTAATGTAGCCATCCTCTGGCTGTGGCTCAATGTGGAGTAGTAATACAGCCATCCTCTGGCTGTGGTTCAATGTGGAGTAGTAATGTAGCCATCCTCTTGCTGTGGTTCAATGTACAGTAGTAATGTAGCCATCCACTGGCTGTGGCTCAATGTACAGTAGCAATATAGCCATCCTCTGGCTGTGGTTCAATGAGGAGCAGTAATGTAGCCATCCTCTGGCTGTGGCTTAATGTGGAGTAGTAATGTAGCCATCCTCTGGCTGTGGTTCAATGAGGAGCAGTAATGTAGCCATCCTCTGGCTGTGGCTTAATGTGGAGTAGTAATGTAGGCATCCTCTGGCTGTGGTTCAATGAGGAGCAGTAATGTAGCCATCCTCTGGCTGTGGTTCAATGAGGAGTAGTAATGTACCCATCCTCTGGCTGTGGTTCAATGAGGAGTAGTAATGTAGCCATCCTCTGGCTGTGGTTCAATGAGGAGCAGTAATGTAGCCATCCTAAGGCTGTGGTTCAATGTACAGTAGTAGTGTAGCCATCCTCAGGCTCTGGTTCAATGTACAGTAGTAATGTAGCCATCCTCTGGCTGTGGCTCAATGTACAGTAGTAATGTAGCCATCCTCTGGCTGTGGTTCAATGTGGACTAGTAATGTAGCCATCCTCTGTGGTTCAATGTGGAGTAGTAATGTAGCCATCCTCTGTGGTTCAATGTACAGTAGTAATGTAGCCATCCTCTGGCTGTGGTTCAATGTACAGTAGTAATGTAGCCATCATCTGGCTGTGGTTCAATGTACAGTAGTAATGTAGCCATCCTCTGGCTGTGGCTCAATGTACAGTAGCAATGTAGCCATCCTCTGGCTGTGGTTCAATGAGGAGCAGTAATGTAGCCATCCTCTGGCTGTGGTTCAATGAGGAGCAGTAATGTACCCATCCTCTGGCTGTGGTTCAATGAGGAGTAGTAATGTAGCCATCCTCTGGCTGTGGTTCAATGTTCAGTAGTAATTTAGCCATCCTCTGGCTGTGGTTCAATGTTCAGTAGTAATGTAGCCATCCTCTGGCTGTGGTTCAATGTACGGTAGTAATGTAGCCATCCTCTGGCTGTGGTTCAATGAGGAGCAGTAATGTAGCCATCCTAAGGCTGTGGTTCAATGTACAGTAGTAATGTAGCCATCCTCTGGCTGTGGCTCAATGTACAGTAGTAATGTAGCCATCCTCTGGCTGTGATTCAATGTGGACTAGTAATGTAGTCATCCTCTGTGGTTCAATGTGGAGTAGTAATGTAGCCATCCTCTGGCTGTGGTTCATTGAGGAGCAGTAATGTAGCAATCCTCTGGCTGTGGCTCAATGTGGAGTAGTAATACAGCCATCCTCTGGCTGTGGTTCAATGTGGAGTAGTAATGTAGCCATCCTCTTGCTGTGGTTCAATGTACAGTAGTAATGTAGCCATCCACTGGCTGTGGCTCAATGTACAGTAGCAATATAGCCATCCTCTGGCTGTGGTTCAATGAGGAGCAGTAATGTAGCCATCCTCTGGCAGTGGCTTAATGTGGAGTAGTAATGTAGCCATCCTCTGGCTGTGGTTCAATGAGGAGCAGTAATGTAGCCATCCTCTGGCTGTGGTTCAATGAGGAGTAGTAATGTACCCATCCTCTGGCTGTGGTTCAATGAGGAGTAGTAATGTAGCCATCCTCTGGCTGTGGTTCAATGAGGAGCAGTAATGTAGCCATCCTAAGGCTGTGGTTCAATGTACAGTAGTAGTGTAGCCATCCTCTGGCTGTGGCTCAATGTACAGTAGTAATGTAGCCATCCTCTGGCTGTGGTTCAATGTACAGTAGTAAAGTAGCCATCCTCTGGCTGTGGTTCAATGAGGAGCAGTAATGTAGCCATCCTAAGGCTCTGGTTCAATGTACAGTAGTAATGTAGCCATCCTCTGGCTGTGGCTCAATGTACAGTAGTAATGTAGCCATCCTCTGGCTGTGGTTCAATGTGGACTAGTAATGTAGCCATCCTCTGTGGTTCAATGTGGAGTAGTAATGTAGCCATCCTCTGTGGTTCAATGTACAGTAGTAATGTAGCCATCCTCTGGCTGTGGTTCAATGTACAGTAGTAATGTAGCCATCATCTGGCTGTGGTTCAATGTCCAGTAGTAATGTAGCCATCCTCTGGCTCTGGCTCAATGTACAGTAGCAATGTAGCCATCCTCTGGCTGTGGTTCAATGAGGAGCAGTAATGTAGCCATCCTCTGGCTGTGGTTCAATGAGGAGCAGTAATGTACCCATCCTCTGGCTGTGGTTCAATGAGGAGTAGTAATGTAGCCATCCTCTGGCTGTGGTTCAATGTTCAGTAGTAATGTAGCCATCCTCTGGCTGTGGTTCAATGTTCAGTAGTAATGTAGCCATCCTCTGGCTGTGGTTCAATGTACGGTAGTAATGTAGCCATCCTCTGGCTGTGGTTCAATGAGGAGCAGTAATGTAGCCATCCTAAGTCTGTGGTTCAATGTACAGTAGTAATGTAGCCATCCTCTGGCTGTGGCTCAATGTACAGTAGTAATGTAGCCATCCTCTGGCTGTGATTCAATGTGGACTAGTAATGTAGTCATCCTCTGTGGTTCAATGTGGAGCAGTAATGTAGCCATCCTCTGGCAGTGGCTTAATGTGGAGTAGTAATGTAGCCATCCTCTGGCTGTGGTTCAATGAGGAGCAGTAATGTAGCCATCCTCTGGCTGTGGTTCAATGAGGAGTAGTAATGTACCCATCCTCTGGCTGTGGTTCAATGAGGAGTAGTAATGTAGCCATCCTCTGGCTGTGGTTCAATGAGGAGCAGTAATGTAGCCATCCTAAGGCTGTGGTTCAATGTACAGTAGTAGTGTAGCCATCCTCTGGCTGTGGCTCAATGTACAGTAGTAATGTAGCCATCCTCTGGCTGTGGTTCAATGTACAGTAGTAAAGTAGCCATCCTCTGGCTGTGGTTCAATGAGGAGCAGTAATGTAGCCATCCTAAGGCTCTGGTTCAATGTACAGTAGTAATGTAGCCATCCTCTGGCTGTGGCTCAATGTACAGTAGTAATGTAGCCATCCTCTGGCTGTGGTTCAATGTGGACTAGTAATGTAGCCATCCTCTGTGGTTCAATGTGGAGTAGTAATGTAGCCATCCTCTGTGGTTCAATGTACAGTAGTAATGTAGCCATCCTCTGGCTGTGGTTCAATGTACAGTAGTAATGTAGCCATCATCTGGCTGTGGTTCAATGTCCAGTAGTAATGTAGCCATCCTCTGGCTCTGGCTCAATGTACAGTAGCAATGTAGCCATCCTCTGGCTGTGGTTCAATGAGGAGCAGTAATGTAGCCATCCTCTGGCTGTGGTTCAATGAGGAGCAGTAATGTACCCATCCTCTGGCTGTGGTTCAATGAGGAGTAGTAATGTAGCCATCCTCTGGCTGTGGTTCAATGTTCAGTAGTAATGTAGCCATCCTCTGGCTGTGGTTCAATGTTCAGTAGTAATGTAGCCATCCTCTGGCTGTGGTTCAATGTACGGTAGTAATGTAGCCATCCTCTGGCTGTGGTTCAATGAGGAGCAGTAATGTAGCCATCCTAAGTCTGTGGTTCAATGTACAGTAGTAATGTAGCCATCCTCTGGCTGTGGCTCAATGTACAGTAGTAATGTAGCCATCCTCTGGCTGTGATTCAATGTGGACTAGTAATGTAGTCATCCTCTGTGGTTCAATGTGGAGTAGTAATGTAGCCATCCTCTGGCTGTGGTTCATTGAGGAGCAGTAATGTAGCCATCCTCTGGCTGTGGCCACCTGACAACCAGGTGGCGAATCGCATCTCTGCATGTCTGGCAGACATATCAGTGTGGATGACGGATCACCACCTCAAGCTGAACCTCGGCAAGACGGAGCTGCTCTTCCTCCCGGGGAAGGACTGCCCGTTCCATGATCTCGCCATCACGGTTGACAACTCCCTTGTGTCCTCCTCCCAGAGTGCTAAGAGCCTTGGCGTGACCCTGGACAACACCCTGTCGTTCTCCACCAACATCAAGGCGGTGACCCGATCCTGCAGGTTCATGCTCTACAACATTCGCAGAGTACGACCCTGCCTCACACAGGAAGCGGCGCAGGTCCTAATCCAGGCACTTGTCATCTCCCGTCTGGATTACTGCAACTCGCTGTTGGCTGGGCTCCCTGCCTGTGCCATTAAACCCCTACAACTCATCCAGAACGCCGCAGCCCGTCTGGTGTTCAACCTTCCCAAGTTCTCTCACGCCACCCCGCTCCTCCGCTCTCTCCACTGGCTTCCAGTCGAAGCTCGCATCCGCTACAAGACCATGGTGCTTGCCTACGGAGCTGTTAGGGGAACGGCACCTCCGTACCTTCAGGCTCTGATCAGGCCCTACACCCAAACAAGGGCACTCCGTTCATCCACCTCTGGCCTGCTCGCCTCCCTACCTCTGAGGAAGCACAGTTCCCGCTCAGCCCAGTCAAAACTGTTCGCTGCTCTGGCACCCCAATGGTGGAACAAGCTCCCTCACGACGCCAGGACAGCGGAGTCAATCACCACCTTCCGGAGACACCTGAAACCCCACCTCTTCAAGGAATACCTGGGTTAGGATAAGGTAATCCTTCGAACCCCCCCCCCTTAAAAGATTTAGATGCACTATTGTAAAGTGGTTGTTCCACTGGATATTATAGGTGAATGCACCAATTTGTAAGTCGCTCTGGATAAGAGCGTCTGCTAAATGGCTAAAATGTAATGTAAATGTAATGTAAATGAGTAGTAATACAGCCATCCTCTGGCTGTCGTTCAATGTGGAGTAGTAATGTAGCCATCCTCTTGCTGTGGTTCAATGTACAGTAGTAATGTAGCCATCCACTGGCTGTGGCTCAATGTACAGTAGCAATATAGCCATCCTCTGGCTGTGGTTCAATGAGGAGCAGTAATGTAGCCATCCTCTGGCTGTGGCTTAATGTGGAGTAGTAATGTAGCCATCCTCTGGCTGTGGTTCAATGAGGAGCAGTAATGTAGCCATCCTCTGGCTGTGGCTTAATGTGGAGTAGTAATGTAGGCATCCTCTGGCTGTGGTTCAATGAGGAGCAGTAATGTAGCCATCTTCTGGCAGTGGTTCAATGAGGAGTAGTAATGTACCCATCCTCTGGCTGTGGTTCAATGAGGAGTAGTAATGTAGCCATCCTCTGGCTGTGGTTCAATGAGGAGCAGTAATGTAGCCATCCTAAGGCTGTGGTTCAATGTACAGTAGTAGTGTAGCCATCCTCTGGCTGTGGCTCAATGTACAGTAGTAATGTAGCCATCCTCTGGCTGTGGTTCAATGTACAGTAGTAAAGTAGCCATCCTCTGGCTGTGGTTCAATGTACAGTAGTAATGTAGCCATCCTCTGGCTGTGGCTCAATGAGGAGTAGTAATGTAGCCATCCTCTGGCTGTGGTTCAATGAGGAGTAGTAATGTAGCCATCCTCTGGCTGTGGTTCAATGTGGAGTAGTAATGTAGCCATCCTCTGGCTGTGGTTCAATGTACAGTAGTAATGTAGAAGTCCTCTGGCTGTGGCTCAATGTACGGTAGTAATGTAGCCATCCTCTGACTGTGGCTCAATGTACAGTAGTAATGTAACCATCCTCTGGCTGTGGTTTAATATTCAGTAGTAATGTAGCCATCCTCTGGCTGTGGTTCAATGTTCAGCAGTAATGTAGCCATCCTCTGGCTGTGGCTCAATATACAGTAGTAATGTAGCCATCCTCTGGCTGTGGCTCAATGTACAGTAGTAATGTAGCCATCCTCTGGCTGTGGTTCAATGAGGAGTAGTAATGTAGCCATCCTCTGGCTGTGGTTCAATGACGAGCAGTAATGTAGCCATCCTCTGGCTGTGGCTCAATGTGGAGTAGTAATGTAGCCATCCTCTGGCTGTGGTTCACTGTGGAGTAGTAATGTAGCCATCCTCTTGCTGTGGTTCAATGTACAGTAGTAATGTAGCCATCCACTGGCTGTGGCTCAATGTACAGTAGCAATGTAGCCATCCTCTGGCTGTGGTTCAATGAGGAGCAGTAATGTAGCCATCCTCTGGCTGTTGTTCAATGAGGAGCAGTAATGTACCCATCCTCTGGCTGTGGTTCAATGAGGAGTAGTAATGTAGCCATCCTCTGGCTGTGGTTCAATATACAGTAGTAATGTAGCCATCCTCTGGCTGTGGTTCAATGAGGAGCAGTAATGTAGCCATCCTAAGGCTGTGGTTCAATGTACAGTAGTAATGTAGCCATCCTCTGGCTGTGGCTCAATGTACAGTAGTAATGTAGCCATCCTCTGGCTGTGGTTCAATGTGGACTAGTAATGTAGCCATCCTCTTGCTGTGGTTCAATGTACAGTAGTAATGTAGCCATCCACTGGCTGTGGCTCAATGAACAGTAGCAATATAGCCATCCTCTGGCTGTGGTTCAATGAGGAGCAGTAATGTAGCCATCCTCTGGCTGTGGCTTAATGTGGAGTAGTAATGTAGCCATCCTCTGGCTGTGGTTCAATGAGGAGCAGTAATGTAGCCATCCTCTGGCTGTGGCTTAATGTGGAGTAGTAATGTAGGCATCCTCTGGCTGTGGTTCAATGAGGAGCAGTAATGTAGCCATCCTCTGGCTGTGGTTCAATGAGGAGTAGTAATGTACCCATCCTCTGGCTGTGGTTCAATGAGGAGTAGTAATGTAGCCATCCTCTGGCTGTGGTTCAATGAGGAGCAGTAATGTAGCCATCCTAAGGCTGTGGTTCAATGTACAGTAGTAGTGTAGCCATCCTCTGGCTGTGGCTCAATGTACAGTAGTAATGTAGCCATCCTCTGGCTGTGGTTCAATGTACAGTAGTAAAGTAGCCATCCTCTGGCTGTGGTTCAATGAGGAGCAGTAATGTAGCCATCCTAAGGCTCTGGTTCAATGTACAGTAGTAATGTAGCCATCCTCTGGCTGTGGCTCAATGTACAGTAGTAATGTAGCCATCCTCTGGCTGTGGTTCAATGTGGACTAGTAATGTAGCCATCCTCTGTGGTTCAATGTGGAGTAGTAATGTAGCCATCCTCTGTGGTTCAATGTACAGTAGTAATGTAGCCATCCTCTGGCTGTGGTTCAATGTACAGTAGTAATGTAGCCATCATCTGGCTGTGGTTCAATGTACAGTAGTAATGTAGCCATCCTCTGGCTGTGGCTCAATGTACAGTAGCAATGTAGCCATCCTCTGGCTGTGGTTCAATGAGGAGCAGTAATGTAGCCATCCTCTGGCTGTGGTTCAATGAGGAGCAGTAATGTACCCATCCTCTGGCTGTGGTTCAATGAGGAGTAGTAATGTAGCCATCCTCTGGCTGTGGTTCAATGTTCAGTAGTAATGTAGCCATCCTCTGGCTGTGGTTCAATGTTCAGTAGTAATGTAGCCATCCTCTGGCTGTGGTTCAATGTACGGTAGTAATGTAGCCATCCTCTGGCTGTGGTTCAATGAGGAGCAGTAATGTAGCCATCCTAAGGCTGTGGTTCAATGTACAGTAGTAATGTAGCCATCCTCTGGCTGTGGCTCAATGTACAGTAGTAATGTAGCCATCCTCTGGCTGTGATTCAATGTGGACTAGTAATGTAGTCATCCTCTGTGGTTCAATGTGGAGTAGTAATGTAGCCATCCTCTGGCTGTGGTTCATTGAGGAGCAGTAATGTAGCCATCCTCTGGCTGTGGCTCAATGTGGAGTAGTAATACAGCCATCCTCTGGCTGTGGTTCAATGTGGAGTAGTAATGTAGCCATCCTCTTGCTGTGGTTCAATGTACAGTAGTAATGTAGCCATCCACTGGCTGTGGCTCAATGTACAGTAGCAATATAGCCATCCTCTGGCTGTGGTTCAATGAGGAGCAGTAATGTAGCCATCCTCTGGCTGTGGCTTAATGTGGAGTAGTAATGTAGCCATCCTCTGGCTGTGGTTCAATGAGGAGTAGTAATGTAGCCATCCTCTGGCTGTGGTTCAATGAGGAGCAGTAATGTAGCCATCCTAAGGCTGTGGTTCAATGTACAGTAGTAGTGTAGCCATCCTCTGGCTGTGGCTCAATGTACAGTAGTAATGTAGCCATCCTCTGGCTGTGGTTCAATGTACAGTAGTAAAGTAGCCATCCTCTGGCTGTGGTTCAATGTACAGTAGTAATGTAGCCATCCTCTGGCTGTGGCTCAATGAGGAGTAGTAATGTAGCCATCCTCTGGCTGTGGTTCAATGAGGAGTAGTAATGTAGCCATCCTCTGGCTGTGGTTCAATGTGGAGTAGTAATGTAGCCATCCTCTGGCTGTGGTTCAATGTACAGTAGTAATGTAGAAGTCCTCTGGCTGTGGCTCAATGTACGGTAGTAATGTAGCCATCCTCTGACTGTGGCTCAATGTACAGTAGTAATGTAACCATCCTCTGGCTGTGGTTTAATATTCAGTAGTAATGTAGCCATCCTCTGGCTGTGGTTCAATGTTCAGCAGTAATGTAGCCATCCTCTGGCTGTGGCTCAATATACAGTAGTAATGTAGCCATCCTCTGGCTGTGGTTCAATGAGGAGTAGTAATGTAGCCATCCTCTGGCTGTGGTTCAATGACGAGCAGTAATGTAGCCATCCTCTGGCTGTGGCTCAATGTGGAGTAGTAATGTAGCCATCCTCTGGCTGTGGTTCACTGTGGAGTAGTAATGTAGCCATCCTCTTGCTGTGGTTCAATGTACAGTAGTAATGTAGCCATCCACTGGCTGTGGCTCAATGTACAGTAGCAATGTAGCCATCCTCTGGCTGTGGTTCAATGAGGAGCAGTAATGTAGCCATCCTCTGGCTGTTGTTCAATGAGGAGCAGTAATGTACCCATCCTCTGGCTGTGGTTCAATGAGGAGTAGTAATGTAGCCATCCTCTGGCTGTGGTTCAATATACAGTAGTAATGTAGCCATCCTCTGGCTGTGGTTCAATGAGGAGCAGTAATGTAGCCATCCTAAGGCTGTGGTTCAATGTACAGTAGTAATGTAGCCATCCTCTGGCTGTGGCTCAATGTACAGTAGTAATGTAGCCATCCTCTGGCTGTGGTTCAATGTGGACTAGTAATGTAGCCATCCTCTTGCTGTGGTTCAATGTACAGTAGTAATGTAGCCATCCACTGGCTGTGGCTCAATGAACAGTAGCAATATAGCCATCCTCTGGCTGTGGTTCAATGAGGAGCAGTAATGTAGCCATCCTCTGGCTGTGGCTTAATGTGGAGTAGTAATGTAGCCATCCTCTGGCTGTGGTTCAATGAGGAGCAGTAATGTAGCCATCCTCTGGCTGTGGCTTAATGTGGAGTAGTAATGTAGGCATCCTCTGGCTGTGGTTCAATGAGGAGCAGTAATGTAGCCATCCTCTGGCTGTGGTTCAATGAGGAGTAGTAATGTACCCATCCTCTGGCTGTGGTTCAATGAGGAGTAGTAATGTAGCCATCCTCTGGCTGTGGTTCAATGAGGAGCAGTAATGTAGCCATCCTAAGGCTGTGGTTCAATGTACAGTAGTAGTGTAGCCATCCTCTGGCTGTGGCTCAATGTACAGTAGTAATGTAGCCATCCTCTGGCTGTGGTTCAATGTACAGTAGTAATGTAGCCATCCTCTGGCTTTGGTTCAATGAGGAGCAGTAATGTAGCCATCCTAAGGCTCTGGTTCAATGTACAGTAGTAATGTAGCCATCCTCTGGCTGTGGCTCAATGTACAGTAGTAATGTAGCCATCCTCTGGCTGTGGTTCAATGTGGACTAGTAATGTAGCCATCCTCTGTGGTTCAATGTGGAGTAGTAATGTAGCCATCCTCTGTGGTTCAATGTACAGTAGTAATGTAGCCATCCTCTGGCTGTGGTTCAATGTACAGTAGTAATGTAGCCATCATCTGGCTGTGGTTCAATGTACAGTAGTAATGTAGCCATCCTCTGGCTGTGGCTCAATGTACAGTAGCAATGTAGCCATCCTCTGGCTGTGGTTCAATGAGGAGCAGTAATGTAGCCATCCTCTGGCTGTGGTTCAATGAGGAGCAGTAATGTACCCATCCTCTGGCTGTGGTTCAATGAGGAGTAGTAATGTAGCCATCCTCTGGCTGTGGTTCAATGTTCAGTAGTAATGTAGCCATCCTCTGGCTGTGGTTCAATGTTCAGTAGTAATGTAGCCATCCTCTGGCTGTGGTTCAATGTACGGTAGTAATGTAGCCATCCTCTGGCTGTGGTTCAATGAGGAGCAGTAATGTAGCCATCCTAAGGCTGTGGTTCAATGTACAGTAGTAATGTAGCCATCCTCTAGCTGTGGCTCAATGTACAGTAGTAATGTAGCCATCCTCTGGCTGTGATTCAATGTGGACTAGTAATGTAGTCATCCTCTGTGGTTCAATGTGGAGTAGTAATGTAGCCATCCTCTGGCTGTGGTTCATTGAGGAGCAGTAATGTAGCCATCCTCTGGCTGTGGCTCAATGTGGAGTAGTAATACAGCCATCCTCTGGCTGTGGTTCAATGTGGAGTAGTAATGTAGCCATCCTCTTGCTGTGGTTCAATGTACAGTAGTAATGTAGCCATCCACTGGCTGTGGCTCAATGTACAGTAGCAATATAGCCATCCTCTGGCTGTGGTTCAATGAGGAGCAGTAATGTAGCCATCCTCTGGCTGTGGCTTAATGTGGAGTAGTAATGTAGCCATCCTCTGGCTGTGGTTCAATGAGGAGCAGTAATGTAGCCATCCTCTGGCTGTGGCTTAATGTGGAGTAGTAATGTAGGCATCCTCTGGCTGTGGTTCAATGAGGAGCAGTAATGTAGCCATCTTCTGGCTGTGGTTCAATGAGGAGTAGTAATGTACCCATCCTCTGGCTGTGGTTCAATGAGGAGTAGTAATGTAGCCATCCTCTGGCTGTGGTTAAATGAGGAGCAGTAATGTAGCCATCCTAAGGCTGTGGTTCAATGTACAGTAGTAGTGTAGCCATCCTCTGGCTGTGGCTCAATGTACAGTAGTAATGTAGCCATCCTCTGGCTGTGGCTCAATATACAGTAGTAATGTAGCCATCCTCTGGCTGTGGCTCAATGTACAGTAGTAATGTAGCCATCCTCTGGCTGTGGTTCAATGAGGGGTAGTAATGTAGCCATCCTCTGGCTGTGGTTCAATGACGAGCAGTAATGTAGCCATCCTCTGGCTGTGGCTCAATGTGGAGTAGTAATGTAGCCATCCTCTGGCTGTGGTTCACTGTGGAGTAGTAATGTAGCCATCCTCTTGCTGTGGTTCAATGTACAGTAGTAATGTAGCCATCCACTGGCTGTGGCTCAATGTACAGTAGCAATGTAGCCATCCTCTGGCTGTGGTTCAATGAGGAGCAGTAATGTAGCCATCCTCTGGCTGTTGTTCAATGAGGAGCAGTAATGTACCCATCCTCTGGCTGTGGTTCAATGAGGAGTAGTAATGTAGCCATCCTCTGGCTGTGGTTCAATATACAGTAGTAATGTAGCCATACTCTGGCTGTGGTTCAATGAGGAGCAGTAATGTAGCCATCCTAAGGCTGTGGTTCAATGTACAGTAGTAATGTAGCCATCCTCTGGCTGTGGCTCAATGTACAGTAGTAATGTAGCCATCCTCTGGCTGTGGTTCAATGTGGACTAGTAATGTAGCCATCCTCTTGCTGTGGTTCAATGTACAGTAGTAATGTAGCCATCCACTGGCTGTGGCTCAATGTACAGTAGCAATATAGCCATCCTCTGGCTGTGGTTCAATGAGGAGCAGTAATGTAGCCATCCTCTGGCTGTGGCTTAATGTGGAGTAGTAATGTAGCCATCCTCTGGCTGTGGTTCAATGAGGAGCAGTAATGTAGCCATCCTCTGGCTGTGGCTTAATGTGGAGTAGTAATGTAGGCATCCTCTGGCTGTGGTTCAATGAGGAGCAGTAATGTAGCCATCCTCTGGCTGTGGTTCAATGAGGAGTAGTAATGTACCCATCCTCTGGCTGTGGTTCAATGAGGAGTAGTAATGTAGCCATCCTCTGGCTGTGGTTCAATGAGGAGCAGTAATGTAGCCATCCTAAGGCTGTGGTTCAATGTACAGTAGTAGTGTAGCCATCCTCTGGCTGTGGCTCAATGTACAGTAGTAATGTAGCCATCCTCTGGCTGTGGTTCAATGTACAGTAGTAAAGTAGCCATCCTCTGGCTGTGGTTCAATGAGGAGCAGTAATGTAGCCATCCTAAGGCTCTGGTTCAATGTACAGTAGTAATGTAGCCATCCTCTGGCTGTGGCTCAATGTACAGTAGTAATGTAGCCATCCTCTGGCTGTGGTTCAATGTGGACTAGTAATGTAGCCATCCTCTGTGGTTCAATGTGGAGTAGTAATGTAGCCATCCTCTGTGGTTCAATGTACAGTAGTAATGTAGCCATCCTCTGGCTGTGGTTCAATGTACAGTAGTAATGTAGCCATCATCTGGCTGTGGTTCAATGTACAGTAGTAATGTAGCCATCCTCTGGCTGTGGCTCAATGTACAGTAGCAATGTAGCCATCCTCTGGCTGTGGTTCAATGAGGAGCAGTAATGTAGCCATCCTCTGGCTGTGGTTCAATGAGGAGCAGTAATGTACCCATCCTCTGGCTGTGGTTCAATGAGGAGTAGTAATGTAGCCATCCTCTGGCTGTGGTTCAATATACAGTAGTAATGTAGTCATCCTCTGGCTGTGGTTCAATGTACAGAAGTAATGTAGCTATCCTCTGGCTGTGGTTCAATGAGGAGCAGTAATGTAGCCATCCTAAGGCTGTGGTTCAATGTACAGTAGTAATGTAGCCATCCTCTGGCTGTGGCTCAATGTACAGTAGTAATGTAGCCATCCTCTGGCTGTGGTTCAATGTGGACTAGTAATGTAGCCATCCTCTGTGGTTCAATGTGGAGTAGTAATGTAGCCATCCTCTGTGGTTCAATGTACAGTAGTAATGTAGCCATCCTCTGGCTGTGGTTCAATGTACAGTAGTAATGTAGCCATCATCTGGCTCTGGTTCAATGTACAGTAGTAATGTAGCCATCCTCTGGCTGTGGTTCAATGTGGAGTAGTAATGTAGCCATCCTCTGTGGTTCAATGTGGAATAGTATTGTAGCCATCCTCTGTGGTTCAATATACAGTAGTAATGTAGCCATCCTCTGGCTGTGGTTCAATGTACAGTAGTAATGTAGCCATCATCTTGCTGTGGTTCAATGTGCAGTAGTAATGTAGCCATCCTCTGGCTGTGGTTCAATGTGGAGTAGTAATGTAGCCATCCTCTGGCTGTGGTTCCATGTACAGTAGTAATGTAGCCATCCTCTGGCTGTGGCTCAATGAGGAGCAGTAATGTAGCCATCCTCTGGCTGTGGTTCAATGTACAGTAGTAATGTAGCCATCCTCTGGCTGTGGTTCAATGAGGAGTAGTAATGTAGCCATCCTCTGGCTGTGGCTCAATGTACAGTAGCAATGTAGCCATCCTCTGGCTGTGGCTCAATGTACAGTAGTAATGTTGCCATCCTCTGGCTGTGGTTCAATGAGGAGCAGTAATGTAGCCATCCTTTGGCTGTGGCTCAATGTACAGTAGTAATGTAGCCATCCTCTGGCTGTGGTTCAATGAGGAGTAGTAATGTAGCCATCCTCTGGCTGTGGTTCAATGAGGAGAAGTAATGTAGCCATCCTCTGGCTGTGGCTCAATGTGGAGTAGTAATGTAGCCATCCTCTGGCTGTGGTTCAATGAGGAGCAGTAATGTAGCCATCCTAAGGCTCTGGTTCAATGTACAGTAGTAATGTAGCCATCCTCTGGCTGTGGCTCAATGTACAGTAGTAATGTAGCCATCCTCTGGCTGTGGTTCAATGTGGACTAGTAATGTAGCCATCCTCTGTGGTTCAATGTGGAGTAGTAATGTAGCCATCCTCTGTGGTTCAATGTACAGTAGTAATGTAGCCATCCTCTGGCTGTGGTTCAATGTACAGTAGTAATGTAGCCATCATCTGGCTGTGGTTCAATGTACAGTAGTAATGTAGCCATCCTCTGGCTGTGGCTCAATGTACAGTAGCAATGTAGCCATCCTCTGGCTGTGGTTCAATGAGGAGCAGTAATGTAGCCATCCTCTGGCTGTGGTTCAATGAGGAGCAGTAATGTACCCATCCTCTGGCTGTGGTTCAATGAGGAGTAGTAATGTAGCCATCCTCTGGCTGTGGTTCAATGTTCAGTAGTAATGTAGCCATCCTCTGGCTGTGGTTCAATGTTCAGTAGTAATGTAGCCATCCTCTGGCTGTGGTTCAATGTACGGTAGTAATGTAGCCATCCTCTGGCTGTGGTTCAATGAGGAGCAGTAATGTAGCCATCCTAAGGCTGTGGTTCAATGTACAGTAGTAATGTAGCCATCCTCTGGCTGTGGCTCAATGTACAGTAGTAATGTAGCCATCCTCTGGCTGTGATTCAATGTGGACTAGTAATGTAGTCATCCTCTGTGGTTCAATGTGGAGTAGTAATGTAGCCATCCTCTGGCTGTGGTTCATTGAGGAGCAGTAATGTAGCCATCCTCTGGCTGTGGCTCAATGTGGAGTAGTAATACAGCCATCCTCTGGCTGTGGTTCAATGTGGAGTAGTAATGTAGCCATCCTCTTGCTGTGGTTCAATGTACAGTAGTAATGTAGCCATCCACTGGCTGTGGCTCAATGTACAGTAGCAATATAGCCATCCTCTGGCTGTGGTTCAATGAGGAGCAGTAATGTAGCCATCCTCTGGCTGTGGCTTAATGTGGAGTAGTAATGTAGCCATCCTCTGGCTGTGGTTCAATGAGGAGTAGTAATGTAGCCATCCTCTGGCTGTGGTTCAATGAGGAGCAGTAATGTAGCCATCCTAAGGCTGTGGTTCAATGTACAGTAGTAGTGTAGCCATCCTCTGGCTGTGGCTCAATGTACAGTAGTAATGTAGCCATCCTCTGGCTGTGGTTCAATGTACAGTAGTAAAGTAGCCATCCTCTGGCTGTGGTTCAATGTACAGTAGTAATGTAGCCATCCTCTGGCTGTGGCTCAATGAGGAGTAGTAATGTAGCCATCCTCTGGCTGTGGTTCAATGAGGAGTAGTAATGTAGCCATCCTCTGGCTGTGGTTCAATGTGGAGTAGTAATGTAGCCATCCTCTGGCTGTGGTTCAATGTACAGTAGTAATGTAGAAGTCCTCTGGCTGTGGCTCAATGTACGGTAGTAATGTAGCCATCCTCTGACTGTGGCTCAATGTACAGTAGTAATGTAACCATCCTCTGGCTGTGGTTTAATATTCAGTAGTAATGTAGCCATCCTCTGGCTGTGGTTCAATGTTCAGCAGTAATGTAGCCATCCTCTGGCTGTGGCTCAATATACAGTAGTAATGTAGCCATCCTCTGGCTGTGGTTCAATGAGGAGTAGTAATGTAGCCATCCTCTGGCTGTGGTTCAATGACGAGCAGTAATGTAGCCATCCTCTGGCTGTGGCTCAATGTGGAGTAGTAATGTAGCCATCCTCTGGCTGTGGTTCACTGTGGAGTAGTAATGTAGCCATCCTCTTGCTGTGGTTCAATGTACAGTAGTAATGTAGCCATCCACTGGCTGTGGCTCAATGTACAGTAGCAATGTAGCCATCCTCTGGCTGTGGTTCAATGAGGAGCAGTAATGTAGCCATCCTCTGGCTGTTGTTCAATGAGGAGCAGTAATGTACCCATCCTCTGGCTGTGGTTCAATGAGGAGTAGTAATGTAGCCATCCTCTGGCTGTGGTTCAATATACAGTAGTAATGTAGCCATCCTCTGGCTGTGGTTCAATGAGGAGCAGTAATGTAGCCATCCTAAGGCTGTGGTTCAATGTACAGTAGTAATGTAGCCATCCTCTGGCTGTGGCTCAATGTACAGTAGTAATGTAGCCATCCTCTGGCTGTGGTTCAATGTGGACTAGTAATGTAGCCATCCTCTTGCTGTGGTTCAATGTACAGTAGTAATGTAGCCATCCACTGGCTGTGGCTCAATGAACAGTAGCAATATAGCCATCCTCTGGCTGTGGTTCAATGAGGAGCAGTAATGTAGCCATCCTCTGGCTGTGGCTTAATGTGGAGTAGTAATGTAGCCATCCTCTGGCTGTGGTTCAATGAGGAGCAGTAATGTAGCCATCCTCTGGCTGTGGCTTAATGTGGAGTAGTAATGTAGGCATCCTCTGGCTGTGGTTCAATGAGGAGCAGTAATGTAGCCATCCTCTGGCTGTGGTTCAATGAGGAGTAGTAATGTACCCATCCTCTGGCTGTGGTTCAATGAGGAGTAGTAATGTAGCCATCCTCTGGCTGTGGTTCAATGAGGAGCAGTAATGTAGCCATCCTAAGGCTGTGGTTCAATGTACAGTAGTAGTGTAGCCATCCTCTGGCTGTGGCTCAATGTACAGTAGTAATGTAGCCATCCTCTGGCTGTGGTTCAATGTACAGTAGTAAAGTAGCCATCCTCTGGCTGTGGTTCAATGAGGAGCAGTAATGTAGCCATCCTAAGGCTCTGGTTCAATGTACAGTAGTAATGTAGCCATCCTCTGGCTGTGGCTCAATGTACAGTAGTAATGTAGCCATCCTCTGGCTGTGGTTCAATGTGGACTAGTAATGTAGCCATCCTCTGTGGTTCAATGTGGAGTAGTAATGTAGCCATCCTCTGTGGTTCAATGTACAGTAGTAATGTAGCCATCCTCTGGCTGTGGTTCAATGTACAGTAGTAATGTAGCCATCATCTGGCTGTGGTTCAATGTACAGTAGTAATGTAGCCATCCTCTGGCTGTGGCTCAATGTACAGTAGCAATGTAGCCATCCTCTGGCTGTGGTTCAATGAGGAGCAGTAATGTAGCCATCCTCTGGCTGTGGTTCAATGAGGAGCAGTAATGTACCCATCCTCTGGCTGTGGTTCAATGAGCAGTAGTAATGTAGCCATCCTCTGGCTGTGGTTCAATGTTCAGTAGTAATGTAGCCATCCTCTGGCTGTGGTTCAATGTTCAGTAGTAATGTAGCCATCCTCTGGCTGTGGTTCAATGTACGGTAGTAATGTAGCCATCCTCTGGCTGTGGTTCAATGAGGAGCAGTAATGTAGCCATCCTAAGGCTGTGGTTCAATGTACAGTAGTAATGTAGCCATCCTCTAGCTGTGGCTCAATGTACAGTAGTAATGTAGCCATCCTCTGGCTGTGATTCAATGTGGACTAGTAATGTAGTCATCCTCTGTGGTTCAATGTGGAGTAGTAATGTAGCCATCCTCTGGCTGTGGTTCATTGAGGAGCAGTAATGTAGCCATCCTCTGGCTGTGGCTCAATGTGGAGTAGTAATACAGCCATCCTCTGGCTGTGGTTCAATGTGGAGTAGTAATGTAGCCATCCTCTTGCTGTGGTTCAATGTACAGTAGTAATGTAGCCATCCACTGGCTGTGGCTCAATGTACAGTAGCAATATAGCCATCCTCTGGCTGTGGTTCAATGAGGAGCAGTAATGTAGCCATCCTCTGGCTGTGGCTTAATGTGGAGTAGTAATGTAGCCATCCTCTGGCTGTGGTTCAATGAGGAGCAGTAATGTAGCCATCCTCTGGCTGTGGCTTAATGTGGAGTAGTAATGTAGGCATCCTCTGGCTGTGGTTCAATGAGGAGCAGTAATGTAGCCATCTTCTGGCTGTGGTTCAATGAGGAGTAGTAATGTACCCATCCTCTGGCTGTGGTTCAATGAGGAGTAGTAATGTAGCCATCCTCTGGCTGTGGTTCAATGAGGAGCAGTAATGTAGCCATCCTAAGGCTGTGGTTCAATGTACAGTAGTAGTGTAGCCATCCTCTGGCTGTGGCTCAATGTACAGTAGTAATGTAGCCATCCTCTGGCTGTGGCTCAATATACAGTAGTAATGTAGCCATCCTCTGGCTGTGGCTCAATGTACAGTAGTAATGTAGCCATCCTCTGGCTGTGGTTCAATGAGGGGTAGTAATGTAGCCATCCTCTGGCTGTGGTTCAATGACGAGCAGTAATGTAGCCATCCTCTGGCTGTGGCTCAATGTGGAGTAGTAATGTAGCCATCCTCTGGCTGTGGTTCACTGTGGAGTAGTAATGTAGCCATCCTCTTGCTGTGGTTCAATGTACAGTAGTAATGTAGCCATCCACTGGCTGTGGCTCAATGTACAGTAGCAATGTAGCCATCCTCTGGCTGTGGTTCAATGAGGAGCAGTAATGTAGCCATCCTCTGGCTGTTGTTCAATGAGGAGCAGTAATGTACCCATCCTCTGGCTGTGGTTCAATGAGGAGTAGTAATGTAGCCATCCTCTGGCTGTGGTTCAATATACAGTAGTAATGTAGCCATACTCTGGCTGTGGTTCAATGAGGAGCAGTAATGTAGCCATCCTAAGGCTGTGGTTCAATGTACAGTAGTAATGTAGCCATCCTCTGGCTGTGGCTCAATGTACAGTAGTAATGTAGCCATCCTCTGGCTGTGGTTCAATGTGGACTAGTAATGTAGCCATCCTCTTGCTGTGGTTCAATGTACAGTAGTAATGTAGCCATCCACTGGCTGTGGCTCAATGTACAGTAGCAATATAGCCATCCTCTGGCTGTGGTTCAATGAGGAGCAGTAATGTAGCCATCCTCTGGCTGTGGCTTAATGTGGAGTAGTAATGTAGCCATCCTCTGGCTGTGGTTCAATGAGGAGCAGTAATGTAGCCATCCTCTGGCTGTGGCTTAATGAGGAGCAGTAATGTAGGCATCCTCTGGCTGTGGTTCAATGAGGAGCAGTAATGTAGCCATCCTCTGGCTGTGGTTCAATGAGGAGTAGTAATGTACCCATCCTCTGGCTGTGGTTCAATGAGGAGTAGTAATGTAGCCATCCTCTGGCTGTGGTTCAATGAGGAGCAGTAATGTAGCCATCCTAAGGCTGTGGTTCAATGTACAGTAGTAGTGTAGCCATCCTCTGGCTGTGGCTCAATGTACAGTAGTAATGTAGCCATCCTCTGGCTGTGGTTCAATGTACAGTAGTAAAGTAGCCATCCTCTGGCTGTGGTTCAATGAGGAGCAGTAATGTAGCCATCCTAAGGCTCTGGTTCAATGTACAGTAGTAATGTAGCCATCCTCTGGCTGTGGCTCAATGTACAGTAGTAATGTAGCCATCCTCTGGCTGTGGTTCAATGTGGACTAGTAATGTAGCCATCCTCTGTGGTTCAATGTGGAGTAGTAATGTAGCCATCCTCTGTGGTTCAATGTACAGTAGTAATGTAGCCATCCTCTGGCTGTGGTTCAATGTACAGTAGTAATGTAGCCATCATCTGGCTGTGGTTCAATGTACAGTAGTAATGTAGCCATCCTCTGGCTGTGGCTCAATGTACAGTAGCAATGTAGCCATCCTCTGGCTGTGGTTCAATGAGGAGCAGTAATGTAGCCATCCTCTGGCTGTGGTTCAATGAGGAGCAGTAATGTACCCATCCTCTGGCTGTGGTTCAATGAGGAGTAGTAATGTAGCCATCCTCTGGCTGTGGTTCAATATACAGTAGTAATGTAGTCATCCTCTGGCTGTGGTTCAATGTACAGAAGTAATGTAGCTATCCTCTGGCTGTGGTTCAATGAGGAGCAGTAATGTAGCCATCCTAAGGCTGTGGTTCAATGTACAGTAGTAATGTAGCCATCCTCTGGCTGTGGCTCAATGTACAGTAGTAATGTAGCCATCCTCTGGCTGTGGTTCAATGTGGACTAGTAATGTAGCCATCCTCTGTGGTTCAATGTGGAGTAGTAATGTAGCCATCCTCTGTGGTTCAATGTACAGTAGTAATGTAGCCATCCTCTGGCTGTGGTTCAATGTACAGTAGTAATGTAGCCATCATCTGGCTCTGGTTCAATGTACAGTAGTAATGTAGCCATCCTCTGGCTGTGGTTCAATGTGGAGTAGTAATGTAGCCATCCTCTGTGGTTCAATGTGGAATAGTATTGTAGCCATCCTCTGTGGTTCAATATACAGTAGTAATGTAGCCATCCTCTGGCTGTGGTTCAATGTACAGTAGTAATGTAGCCATCATCTTGCTGTGGTTCAATGTGCAGTAGTAATGTAGCCATCCTCTGGCTGTGGTTCAATGTGGAGTAGTAATGTAGCCATCCTCTGGCTGTGGTTCCATGTACAGTAGTAATGTAGCCATCCTCTGGCTGTGGCTCAATGAGGAGCAGTAATGTAGCCATCCTCTGGCTGTGGTTCAATGTACAGTAGTAATGTAGCCATCCTCTGGCTGTGGTTCAATGAGGAGTAGTAATGTAGCCATCCTCTGGCTGTGGCTCAATGTACAGTAGCAATGTAGCCATCCTCTGGCTGTGGCTCAATGTACAGTAGTAATGTTGCCATCCTCTGGCTGTGGTTCAATGAGGAGCAGTAATGTAGCCATCCTTTGGCTGTGGCTCAATGTACAGTAGTAATGTAGCCATCCTCTGGCTGTGGTTCAATGAGGAGTAGTAATGTAGCCATCCTCTGGCTGTGGTTCAATGAGGAGCAGTAATGTAGCCATCCTCTGGCTGTGGCTCAATGTGGAGTAGTAATGTAGCCATCCTCTGGCTGTGGTTCAATGTGGAGTAGTAATGTAGCCATCCTCTTGCTGTGGTTCAATGTACAGTAGTAATGTAGCCATCCACTGGCTGTGGCTCAATGTACAGTAGCAATATAGCCATCCTCTGGCTGTGGTTCAATGAGGAGCAGTAATGTAGCCAACCTCTGGCTGTGGCTTAATGTGGAGTAGTAATGTAGCCATCCTCTGGCTGTGGTTCAATGAGGAGCAGTAATGTAGCCATCCTCTGGCTGTGGCTTAATGTGGAGTAGTAATGTAGCCATCCTCTGGCTGTGGTTCAATGAGGAGCAGTAATGTAGCCATCCTCTGGCTGTGGTTCAATGAGGAGTAGTAATGTACCCATCCTCTGGCTGTGGTTCAATGAGGAATAGTAATGTAGCCATCCTCTGGCTGTGGTTCAATGAGGAGCAGTAATGTAGCCATCCTAAGGCTGTGGTTCAATGTACAGTAGTAGTGTAGCCATCCTCTGGCTGTGGCTCAATGTACAGTAGTAATGTAGCCATCCTCTGGCTGTGGTTCAATGTACAGTAGTAATGTAACCATCCTCTGGCTGTGGTTCAATATTCAGTAGTAATGTAGCCATCCTCTGGCTGTGGTTCAATGTTCAGCAGTAAT
Source organism: Salmo salar (assembly GCF_965601325.2). Classification (NCBI taxonomy): domain Eukaryota; kingdom Metazoa; phylum Chordata; class Actinopteri; order Salmoniformes; family Salmonidae; genus Salmo; species Salmo salar. Next base: position 116,346,006 of record NC_138301.1, on the reverse strand, counting down.
GTAGCCATCCTCTGGCTGTGGCTCAATATACAGTAGTAATGTAGCCATCCTCTGGCTGTGGCTCAATGTACAGTAGTAATGTAGCCATCCTCTGGCTGTGGTTCAATGAGGAGTAGTAATGTAGCCATCCTCTGGCTGTGGTTCAATGACGAGCAGTAATGTAGCCATCCTCTGGCTGTGGCTCAATGTACAGTAGTAATGTAGCCATCCTCTGGCTGTGGTTCACTGTGGAGTAGTAATGTAGCCATCCTCTTGCTGTGGTTCAATGTACAGTAGTAATGTAGCCATCCACTGGCTGTGGCTCAATGTACAGTAGCAATGTAGCCATCCTCTGGCTGTGGTTCAATGAGGAGCAGTAATGTAGCCATCCTCTGGCTGTTGTTCAATGAGGAGCAGTAATGTACCCATCCTCTGGCTGTGGTTCAATGAGGAGTAGTAATGTAGCCATCCTCTGGCTGTGGTTCAATATACAGTAGTAATGTAGCCATCCTCTGGCTGTGGTTCAATGAGGAGCAGTAATGTAGCCATCCTAAGGCTGTGGTTCAATGTACAGTAGTAATGTAGCCATCCTCTGGCTGTGGCTCAATGTACAGTAGTAATGTAGCCATCCTCTGGCTGTGGTTCAATGTGGACTAGTAATGTAGCCATCCTCTTGCTGTGGTTCAATGTACAGTAGTAATGTAGCCATCCACTGGCTGTGGCTCAATGTACAGTAGCAATATAGCCATCCTCTGGCTGTGGTTCAATGAGGAGCAGTAATGTAGCCATCCTCTGGCTGTGGCTTAATGTGGAGTAGTAATGTAGCCATCCTCTGGCTGTGGTTCAATGAGGAGCAGTAATGTAGCCATCCTCTGGCTGTGGCTTAATGTGGAGTAGTAATGTAGGCATCCTCTGGCTGTGGTTCAATGAGGAGCAGTAATGTAGCCATCCTCTGGCTGTGGTTCAATGAGGAGTAGTAATGTACCCATCCTCTGGCTGTGGTTCAATGAGGAGTAGTAATGTAGCCATCCTCTGGCTGTGGTTCAATGAGGAGCAGTAATGTAGCCATCCTAAGGCTGTGGTTCAATGTACAGTAGTAGTGTAGCCATCCTCTGGCTGTGGCTCAATGTACAGTAGTAATGTAGCCATCCTCTGGCTGTGGTTCAATGTACAGTAGTAAAGTAGCCATCCTCTGGCTGTGGTTCAATGTACAGTAGTAATGTAGCCATCCTCTGGCTGTGGCTCAATGAGGAGTAGTAATGTAGCCATCCTCTGGCTGTGGTTCAATGAGGAGTAGTAATGTAGCCATCCTAAGGCTGTGGTTCAATGTACAGTAGTAGTGTAGCCATCCTCTGGCTGTGGCTCAATGTACAGTAGTAATGTAGCCATCCTCTGGCTGTGGTTCAATGTACAGTAGTAAAGTAGCCATCCTCTGGCTGTGGTTCAATGTACAGTAGTAATGTAGCCATCCTCTGGCTGTGGCTCAATGAGGAGTAGTAATGTAGCCATCCTCTGGCTGTGGTTCAATGAGGAGTAGTAATGTAGCCATCCTCTGGCTGTGGTTCAATGTGGAGTAGTAATGTAGCCATCCTCTGGCTGTGGTTCAATGTACAGTAGTAATGTAGCCGTCCTCTGGCTGTGGCTCAATGTACGGTAGTAATGTAGCCATCCTCTGACTGTGGCTCAATGTACAGTAGTAATGTAACCATCCTCTGGCTGTGGTTCAATATTCAGTAGTAATGTAGCCATCCTCTGGCTGTGGTTCAATGTTCAGCAGTAATGTAGCCATCCTCTGGCTGTGGCTCAATATACAGTAGTAATGTAGCCATCCTCTGGCTGTGGCTCAATGTACAGTAGTAATGTAGCCATCCTCTGGCTGTGGTTCAATGAGGAGTAGTAATGTAGCCATCCTCTGGCTGTGGTTCAATGACGAGCAGTAATGTAGCCATCCTCTGGCTGTGGCTCAATGTGGAGTAGTAATGTAGCCATCCTCTGGCTGTGGTTCACTGTGGAGTAGTAATGTAGCCATCCTCTTGCTGTGGTTCAATGTACAGTAGTAATGTAGCCATCCACTGGCTGTGGCTCAATGTACAGTAGCAATGTAGCCATCCTCTGGCTGTGGTTCAATGAGGAGCAGTAATGTAGCCATCCTCTGGCTGTTGTTCAATGAGGAGCAGTAATGTACCCATCCTCTGGCTGTGGTTCAATGAGGAGTAGTAATGTAGCCATCCTCTGGCTGTGGTTCAATATACAGTAGTAATGTAGCCATCCTCTGGCTGTGGTTCAATGAGGAGCAGTAATGTAGCCATCCTAAGGCTGTGGTTCAATGTACAGTAGTAATGTAGCCATCCTCTGGCTGTGGCTCAATGTACAGTAGTAATGTAGCCATCCTCTGGCTGTGGTTCAATGTGGACTAGTAATGTAGCCATCCTCTTGCTGTGGTTCAATGTACAGTAGTAATGTAGCCATCCACTGGCTGTGGCTCAATGTACAGTAGCAATATAGCCATCCTCTGGCTGTGGTTCAATGAGGAGCAGTAATGTAGCCATCCTCTGGCTGTGGCTTAATGTGGAGTAGTAATGTAGCCATCCTCTGGCTGTGGTTCAATGAGGAGCAGTAATGTAGCCATCCTCTGGCTGTGGCTTAATGTGGAGTAGTAATGTAGGCATCCTCTGGCTGTGGTTCAATGAGGAGCAGTAATGTAGCCATCCTCTGGCTGTGGTTCAATGAGGAGTAGTAATGTACCCATCCTCTGGCTGTGGTTCAATGAGGAGTAGTAATGTAGCCATCCTCTGGCTGTGGTTCAATGAGGAGCAGTAATGTAGCCATCCTAAGGCTGTGGTTCAATGTACAGTAGTAGTGTAGCCATCCTCTGGCTGTGGCTCAATGTACAGTAGTAATGTAGCCATCCTCTGGCTGTGGTTCAATGTACAGTAGTAAAGTAGCCATCCTCTGGCTGTGGTTCAATGAGGAGCAGTAATGTAGCCATCCTAAGGCTCTGGTTCAATTTACAGTAGTAATGTAGCCATCCTCTGGCTGTGGCTCAATGTACAGTAGTAATGTAGCCATCCTCTGGCTGTGGTTCAATGTGGACTAGTAATGTAGCCATCCTCTGTGGTTCAATGTGGAGTAGTAATGTAGCCATCCTCTGTGGTTCAATGTACAGTAGTAATGTAGCCATCCTCTGGCTGTGGTTCAATGTAAGTAGTAATGTAGCCATCATCTGGCTGTGGTTCAATGTACAGTAGTAATGTAGCCATCCTCTGGCTGTGGCTCAATGTACAGTAGCAATGTAGCCATCCTCTGGCTGTGGTTCAATGAGGAGCAGTAATGTAGCCATCCTCTGGCTGTGGTTCAATGAGGAGCAGTAATGTACCCATCCTCTGGCTGTGGTTCAATGAGGAGTAGTAATGTAGCCATCCTCTGGCTGTGGTTCAATATACAGTAGTAATGTAGTCATCCTCTGGCTGTGGTTCAATGTACAGAAGTAATGTAGCTATCCTCTGGCTGTGGTTCAATGAGGAGCAGTAATGTAGCCATCCTAAGGCTGTGGTTCAATGTACAGTAGTAATGTAGCCATCCTCTGGCTGTGGCTCAATGTACAGTAGTAATGTAGCCATCCTCTGGCTGTGGTTCAATGTGGACTAGTAATGTAGCCATCCTCTGTGGTTCAATGTGGAGTAGTAATGTAGCCATCCTCTGTGGTTCAATGTACAGTAGTAATGTAGCCATCCTCTGGCTGTGGTTCAATGTACAGTAGTAATGTAGCCATCATCTGGCTCTGGTTCAATGTACAGTAGTAATGTAGCCATCCTCTGGCTGTGGTTCAATGTGGAGTAGTAATGTAGCCATCCTCTGTGGTTCAATGTGGAATAGTATTGTAGCCATCCTCTGTGGTTCAATATACAGTAGTAATGTAGCCATCCTCTGGCTGTGGTTCAATGTACAGTAGTAATGTAGCCATCATCTTGCTGTGGTTCAATGTGCAGTAGTAATGTAGCCATCCTCTGGCTGTGGTTCAATGTGGAGTAGTAATGTAGCCATCCTCTGGCTGTGGTTCCATGTACAGTAGTAATGTAGCCATCCTCTGGCTGTGGCTCAATGAGGAGCAGTAATGTAGCCATCCTCTGGCTGTGGTTCAATGTACAGTAGTAATGTAGCCATCCTCTGGCTGTGGTTCAATGAGGAGTAGTAATGTAGCCATCCTCTGGCTGTGGCTCAATGTACAGTAGCAATGTAGCCATCCTCTGGCTGTGGCTCAATGTACAGTAGTAATGTTGCCATCCTCTGGCTGTGGTTCAATGAGGAGCAGTAATGTAGCCATCCTTTGGCTGTGGCTCAATGTACAGTAGTAATGTAGCCATCCTCTGGCTGTGGTTCAATGAGGAGTAGTAATGTAGCCATCCTCTGGCTGTGGTTCAATGAGGAGCAGTAATGTAGCCATCCTCTGGCTGTGGCTCAATGTGGAGTAGTAATATAGCCATCCTCTGGCTGTGGTTCAATGTGGAGTAGTAATGTAGCCATCCTCTTGCTGTGGTTCAATGTACAGTAGTAATGTAGCCATCCACTGGCTGTGGCTCAATGTACAGTAGCAATATAGCCATCCTCTGGCTGTGGTTCAATGAGGAGCAGTAATGTAGCCAACCTCTGGCTGTGGCTTAATGTGGAGTAGTAATGTAGCCATCCTCTGGCTGTGGTTCAATGAGGAGCAGTAATGTAGCCATCCTCTGGCTGTGGCTTAATGTGGAGTAGTAATGTAGCCATCCTCTGGCTGTGGTTCAATGAGGAGCAGTAATGTAGCCATCCTCTGGCTGTGGTTCAATGAGGAGTAGTAATGTACCCATCCTCTGGCTGTGGTTCAATGAGGAATAGTAATGTAGCCATCCTCTGGCTGTGGTTCAATGAGGAGCAGTAATGTAGCCATCCTAAGGCTGTGGTTCAATGTACAGTAGTAGTGTAGCCATCCTCTGGCTGTGGCTCAATGTACAGTAGTAATGTAGCCATCCTCTGGCTGTGGTTCAATGTACAGTAGTAAAGTAGCCATCCTCTGGCTGTGGTTCAATGAGGAGCAGTAATGTAGCCATCCTCTGTGGTTCAATGTGGAGTAGTAATGTAGCCATCCTCTGTGGTTCAATGTACAGTAGTAATGTAGCCATCCTCTGGCTGTGGTTCAATGTACAGTAGTAATGTAGCCATCATCTGGCTGTGGTTCAATGTCCAGTAGTAATGTAGCCATCCTCTGGCTGTGGCTCAATGTACAGTAGCAATGTAGCCATCCTCTGGCTGTGGTTCAATGAGGAGCAGTAATGTAGCCATCCTCTGGCTGTGGTTCAATGAGGAGCAGTAATGTACCCATCCTCTGGCTGTGGTTCAATGAGGAGTAGTAATGTAGCCATCCTCTGGCTGTGGTTCAATGTTCAGTAGTAATGTAGCCATCCTCTGGCTGTGGTTCAATGTTCAGTAGTAATGTAGCCATCCTCTGGCTGTGGTTCAATGTACGGTAGTAATGTAGCCATCCTCTGGCTGTGGTTCAATGAGGAGCAGTAATGTAGCCATCCTAAGGCTGTTGTTCAATGTACAGTAGTAATGTAGCCATCCTCTGGCTGTGGCTCAATGTACAGTAGTAATGTAGCCATCCTCTGGCTGTGATTCAATGTGGACTAGTAATGTAGTCATCCTCTGTGGTTCAATGTGGAGTAGTAATGTAGCCATCCTCTGGCTGTGGTTCATTGAGGAGCAGTAATGTAGCCATCCTCTGGCTGTGGCTCAATGTGGAGTAGTAATACAGCCATCCTCTGGCTGTGGTTCAATGAGGAGCAGTAATGTAGCCATCCTCTGGCTGTGGCTTAATGTGGAGTAGTAATGTAGGCATCCTCTGGCTGTGGTTCAATGAGGAGCAGTAATGTAGCCATCTTCTGGCTGTGGTTCAATGAGGAGTAGTAATGTACCCATCCTCTGGCTGTGGTTCAATGAGGAGTAGTAATGTAGCCATCCTCTGGCTGTGGTTCAATGAGGAGCAGTAATGTAGCCATCCTAAGGCTGTGGTTCAATGTACAGTAGTAGTGTAGCCATCCTCTGGCTGTGGCTCAATGTACAGTAGTAATGTAGCCATCCTCTGGCTGTGGTTCAATGTACAGTAGTAAAGTAGCCATCCTCTGGCTGTGGTTCAATGTACAGTAGTAATGTAGCCATCCTCTGGCTGTGGCTCAATGAGGAGTAGTAATGTAGCCATCCTCTGGCTGTGGTTCAATGAGGAGTAGTAATGTAGCCATCCTCTGGCTGTGGTTCAATGTGGAGTAGTAATGTAGCCATCCTCTGGCTGTGGTTCAATGTACAGTAGTAATGTAGCCGTCCTCTGGCTGTGGCTCAATGTACGGTAGTAATGTAGCCATCCTCTGACTGTGGCTCAATGTACAGTAGTAATGTAACCATCCTCTGGCTGTGGTTTAATATTCAGTAGTAATGTAGCCATCCTCTGGCTGTGGTTCAATGTTCAGCAGTAATGTAGCCATCCTCTGGCTGTGGCTCAATATACAGTAGTAATGTAGCCATCCTCTGGCTGTGGCTCAATGTACAGTAGTAATGTACCCATCCTCTGGCTGTGGTTCAATGAGGAGTAGTAATGTAGCCATCCTCTGGCTGTGGTTCAATATACAGTAGTAATGTAGCCATCCTCTGGCTGTGGTTCAATGAGGAGCAGTAATGTAGCCATCCTAAGGCTGTGGTTCAATGTACAGTAGTAATGTAGCCATCCTCTGGCTGTGGCTCAATGTACAGTAGTAATGTAGCCATCCTCTGGCTGTGGTTCAATGTGGACTAGTAATGTAGCCATCCTCTTGCTGTGGTTCAATGTACAGTAGTAATGTAGCCATCCACTGGCTGTGGCTCAATGTACAGTAGCAATATAGCCATCCTCTGGCTGTGGTTCAATGAGGAGCAGTAATGTAGCCATCCTCTGGCTGTGGCTTAATGTGGAGTAGTAATGTAGCCATCCTCTGGCTGTGGTTCAATGAGGAGCAGTAATGTAGCCATCCTCTGGCTGTGGCTTAATGTGGAGTAGTAATGTAGGCATCCTCTGGCTGTGGTTCAATGAGGAGCAGTAATGTAGCCATCCTCTGGCTGTGGTTCAATGAGGAGTAGTAATGTACCCATCGTCTGGCTGTGGTTCAATGAGGAGCAGTAATGTAGCCATCCTAAGGCTGTGGTTCAATGTACAGTAGTAGTGTAGCCATCCTCTGGCTGTGGCTCAATGTACAGTAGTAATGTAGCCATCCTCTGGCTGTGGTTCAATGTACAGTAGTAAAGTAGCCATCCTCTGGCTGTGGTTCAATGAGGAGCAGTAATGTAGCCATCCTAAGGCTCTGGTTCAATGTACAGTAGTAATGTAGCCATCCTCTGGCTGTGGCTCAATGTACAGTAGTAATGTAGCCATCCTCTGGCTGTGGTTCATTGTGGACTAGTAATGTAGCCATCCTCTGTGGTTCAATGTGGAGTAGTAATGTAGCCATCCTCTGTGGTTCAATGTACAGTAGTAATGTAGCCATCCTCTGGCTGTGGTTCAATGTACAGTAGTAATGTAGCCATCATCTGGCTGTGGTTCAATGTACAGTAGTAATGTAGCCATCCTCTGGCTGTGGCTCAATGTACAGTAGCAATGTAGCCATCCTCTGGCTGTGGTTCAATGAGGAGCAGTAATGTAGCCATCCTGTGGCTGTGGTTCAATGAGGAGCAGTAATGTACCCATCCTCTGGCTGTGGTTCAATGAGGAGTAGTAATGTAGCCATCCTCTGGCTGTGGTTCAATGTTCAGTAGTAATGTAGCCATCCTCTGGCTGTGGTTCAATGTTCAGTAGTAATGTAGCCATCCTCTGGCTGTGGTTCAATGTACGGTAGTAATGTAGCCATCCTCTGGCTGTGGTTCAATGAGGAGCAGTAATGTAGCCATCCTAAGGCTGTGGTTCAATGTACAGTAGTAATGTAGCCATCCTCTGGCTGTGGCTCAATGTACAGTAGTAATGTAGCCATCCTCTGGCTGTGATTCAATGTGGACTAGTAATGTAGTCATCCTCTGTGGTTCAATGTGGAGTAGTAATGTAGCCATCCTCTGGCTGTGGTTCATTGAGGAGCAGTAATGTAGCCATCCTCTGGCTGTGGCTCAATGTGGAGTAGTAATACAGCCATCCTCTGGCTGTGGTTCAATGTGGACTAGTAATGTAGCCATCCTCTGTGGTTCAATGTGGAGTAGTAATGTAGCCTTCCTCTGTGGTTCAATGTACAGTAGTAATGTAGCCATCCTCTGGCTGTGGTTCAATGTACAGTAGTAATGTAGCCATCATCTGGCTGTGGTTCAATGTACAGTAGTAATGTAGCCATCCTCTGGCTGTGGCTCAATGTACAGTAGCAATGTAGCCATCCTCTGGCTGTGGTTCAATGAGGAGCAGTAATGTAGCCATACTCTGGCTGTGGTTCAATGAGGAGCAGTAATGTACCCATCCTCTGGCTGTGGTTCAATGAGGAGTAGTAATGTAGCCATCCTCTGGCTGTGGTTCAATATACAGTAGTAATGTAGTCATCCTCTGGCTGTGGTTCAATGTACAGAAGTAATGTAGCTATCCTCTGGCTGTGGTTCAATGAGGAGCAGTAATGTAGCCATCCTAAGGCTGTGGTTCAATGTACAGTAGTAATGTAGCCATCCTCTGGCTGTGGCTCAATGTACAGTAGTAATGTAGCCATCCTCTGGCTGTGGTTCAATGTGGACTAGTAATGTAGCCATCCTCTGTGGTTCAATGTGGAGTAGTAATGTAGCCATCCTCTGTGGTTCAATGTACAGTAGTAATGTAGCCATCCTCTGGCTGTGGTTCAATGTACAGTAGTAATGTAGCCATCATCTGGCTCTGGTTCAATGTACAGTAGTAATGTAGCCATCCTCTGGCTGTGGTTCAATGTGGAGTAGTAATGTAGCCATCCTCTGTGGTTCAATGTGGAATAGTATTGTAGCCATCCTCTGTGGTTCAATATACAGTAGTAATGTAGCCATCCTCTGGCTGTGGTTCAATGTACAGTAGTAATGTAGCCATCATCTTGCTGTGGTTCAATGTGCAGTAGTAATGTAGCCATCCTCTGGCTGTGGTTCAATGTGGAGTAGTAATGTAGCCATCCTCTGGCTGTGGTTCCATGTACAGTAGTAATGTAGCCATCCTCTGGCTGTGGTTCAATGAGGAGTAGTAATGTAGCCATCCTCTGGCTGTGGCTCAATGTACAGTAGCAATGTAGCCATCCTCTGGCTGTGGCTCAATGTACAGTAGTAATGTTGCCATCCTCTGGCTGTGGTTCAATGAGGAGCAGTAATGTAGCCATCCTCTGGCTGTGGCTCAATGTACAGTAGTAATGTAGCCATCCTCTGGCTGTGGTTCAATGAGGAGTAGTAATGTAGCCATCCTCTGGCTGTGGTTCAATGAGGAGCAGTAATGTAGCCATCCTCTGGCTGTGGCTCAATGTGGAGTAGTAATATAGCCATCCTCTGGCTGTGGTTCAATGTGGAGTAGTAATGTAGCCATCCTCTTGCTGTGGTTCAATGTACAGTAGTAATGTAGCCATCCACTGGCTGTGGCTCAATGTACAGTAGCAATATAGCCATCCTCTGGCTGTGGTTCAATGAGGAGCAGTAATGTAGCCAACCTCTGGCTGTGGCTTAATGTGGAGTAGTAATGTAGCCATCCTCTGGCTGTGGTTCAATGAGGAGCAGTAATGTAGCCATCCTCTGGCTGTGGCTTAATGTGGAGTAGTAATGTAGCCATCCTCTGGCTGTGGTTCAATGAGGAGCAGTAATGTAGCCATCCTCTGGCTGTGGTTCAATGAGGAGTAGTAATGTACCCATCCTCTGGCTGTGGTTCAATGAGGAATAGTAATGTAGCCATCCTCTGGCTGTGGTTCAATGAGGAGCAGTAATGTAACCATCCTAAGGCTGTGGTTCAATGTACAGTAGTAGTGTAGCCATCCTCTGGCTGTGGCTCAATGTACAGTAGTAATGTAGCCATCCTCTGGCTGTGGTTCAATGTACAGTAGTAAAGTAGCCATCCTCTGGCTGTGGTTCAATGTACAGTAGTAATGTAGCCATCCTCTGGCTGTGGCTCAATGAGGAGTAGTAATGTAGCCATCCTCTGGCTGTGGTTCAATGAGGAGTAGTAATGTAGCCATCCTCTGGCTGTGGTTCAATGTGGAGTAGTAATGTAGCCATCCTCTGGCTGTGGTTCAATGTACAGTAGTAATGTAGCCGTCCTCTGGCTGTGGCTCAATGTACGGTAGTAATGTAGCCATCCTCTGACTGTGGCTCAATGTACAGTAGTAATGTAACCATCCTCTGGCTGTGGTTCAATATTCAGTAGTAATGTAGCCATCCTCTGGCTGTGGTTCAATGTTCAGCAGTAATGTAGCCATCCTCTGGCTGTGGCTCAATATACAGTAGTAATGTAGCCATCCTCTGGCTGTGGCTCAATGTACAGTAGTAATGTAGCCATCCTCTGGCTGTGGTTCAATGAGGAGTAGTAATGTAGCCATCCTCTGGCTGTGGTTCAATGTTGAGCAGTAATGTAGCCATCCTCTGGCTGTGGCTCAATGTGGAGTAGTAATGTAGCCATCCTCTGGCTGTGGTTCACTGTGGAGTAGTAATGTAGCCATCCTCTTGCTGTGGTTCAATGTACAGTAGTAATGTAGCCATCCACTGGCTGTGGCTCAATGTACAGTAGCAATGTAGCCATCCTCTGGCTGTGGTTCAATGAGGAGCAGTAATGTAGCCATCCTCTGGCTGTGGTTCAATGAGGAGCAGTAATGTACCCATCCTCTGGCTGTGGTTCAATGAGGAGTAGTAATGTAGCCATCCTCTGGCTGTGGTTCAATATACAGTAGTAATGTAGCCATCCTCTGGCTGTGGTTCAATGAGGAGCAGTAATGTAGCCATCCTAAGGCTGTGGTTCAATGTACAGTAGTAATGTAGCCATCCTCTGGCTGTGGCTCAATGTACAGTAGTAATGTAGCCATCCTCTGGCTGTGGTTCAATGTGGACTAGTAATGTAGCCATCCTCTGTGGTTCAATGTGGAGTAGTAATGTAGCCATCCTCTGTGGTTCAATGTACAATTGTAATGTAGCCATCCTCTGGCTGTGGTTCAATGTACAGTAGTAATGTAGCCATCATCTGGCTGTGGTTCAATGTACAGTAGTAATGTAGCCATCCTCTGGCTGTGGTTCAATGTGGAGTAGTAATGTAGCCATCCTCTGGCTGTGGTTCAATGTACAGTAGTAATGTAGCCATCCTCTGGCTGTGGCTCAATGTACAGTAGCAATGTAGCCATCCTCTGGCTGTGGTTCAATGAGGAGCAGTAATGTAGCCATCCTCTGGCTGTGGTTCAATGAGGAGCAGTAATGTACCCATCCTCTGGCTGTGGTTCAATGAGGAGTAGTAATGTAGCCATCCTCTGGCTGTGGTTCAATATACAGTAGTAATGTAGTCATCCTCTGGCTGTGGTTCAATGTACAGTAGTAATGTAGCCATCGTCTGGCTGTGGTTCAATGAGGAGCAGTAATGTAGCCATCCTAATGCTGTGGTTCAATGTACAGTAGTAATGTAGCCATCCTCTGGCTGTGGCTCAATGTACAGTAGTAATGTAGCCATCCTCTGGCTGTGGTTCAATGTGGACTATTAATGTAGCCATCCTCTGTGGTTCAATGTGAAGTAGTAATGTAGCCATCCTCTGTGGTTCAATGTACAGTAGTAATGTAGCCATCCTCTGGCTGTGGTTCAATGTACAGTAGTAATGTAGCCATCATCTGGCTGTGGTTCAATGTACAGTAGTAATGTAGCCATCCTCTGGCTGTGGTTCAATGTGGAGTAGTAATGTAGCCATCCTCTGGCTGTGGTTCAATGTACAGTAGTAATGTAGCCATCCTCTAGCTGTGGCTCAATGTACAGTAGCAATGTAGCCATCCTCTGGCTGTGGCTCAATGAGGAGCAGTAATGTAGCCATCCTCTGGCTGTGGTTCAATGTACAGTAGTAATGTAGCCATCCTCTGGCTGTGGTTCAATGAGGAGTAGTAATGTAGCCATCCTCTGGCTGTGGCTCAATGTACAGTAGCAATGTAGCCATCCTCTGGCTGTGGCTCAATGTACAGTAGTAATGTAGCCATCCTCTGGCTGTGGTTCAATGAGGAGCAGTAATGTAGCCATCCTCTGGCTGTGGCTCAATGTACAGTAGTAATGTAGCCATCCTCTGGCTGTGGTTCAATGAGGAGTAGTAATGTAGCCATCCTCTGGCTGTGGTTCAATGAGGAGCAGTAATGTAGCCATCCTCTGGCTGTGGCTTAATGTGGAGTAGTAATGTAGCCATCCTCTGGCTGTGGTTCAATTAGGAGCAGTAATGTAGCCATCCTCTGGCTGTGGCTTAATGTGGAGTAGTAATGTAGCCATCCTCTGGCTGTGGTTCAATGAGGAGCAGTAATGTAGCCATCCTCTGGCTGTGGTTCAATGAGGAGCAGTAATGTACCCATCCTCTGGCTGTGGTTCAATGAGGAGTAGTAATGTAGCCGTCCTTTGGCTGTGGTTCAATGAGGAGCAGTAATGTAGCCATCCTAAGGCTGTGGTTCAATGTACAGTAGTAATGTAGCCATCCTCTGGCTGTGGCTCAATGTACAGTAGTAATGTAGCCATCCTCTGGCTGTGGTTCAATGTACAGTAGTAATGTAGCCATCCTCTGGCTGTGGTTCAATGAGGAGTAGTAATGTAGCCATCCTCTGGCTGTGGTTCAATGAGGAGCAGTAATGTAGCCATCCTCTGGCTGTGGCACAATGTGGAGTAGTAATATAGCCATCCTCTGACTGTGGTTCAATGTGGAGTAGTAATGTAGCCATCCTCTTGCTGTGGTTCAATGTACAGTAGTAATGTAGCCATCCACTGGCTGTGGCTCAATGTACAGTAGCAATTTAGCCATCCTCTGGCTGTGGTTCAATGAGGAGCAGTAATGTAGCCATCCTCTGGCTGTGGCTTAATGTGGAGTAGTAATGTAGCCATCCTCTGGCTGTGGTTCAATGAGGAGCAGTAATGTAGCCATCCTCTGGCTGTGGCTTAATGTGGAGTAGTAATGTAGCCATCCTCTGGCTGTGGTTCAATGAGGAGCAGTAATGTAGCCATCCTCTGGCTGTGGTTCAATGAGGAGCAGTAATGTACCCATCCTCTGGCTGTGGTTCAATGAGGAGTAGTAATGTAGCCATCCTCTGGCTGTGGTTCAATGAGGAGCAGTAATGTAGCCATCCTCTTGCTGTGGCTCAATGTACAGTAGTAATGTAGCCATCCTCTGGCTGTGGTTCAATGTACAGTAGTAAAGTAGCCATCCTCTGGCTGTGGTTCAATGTACAGTAGTAATGTAGCCATCCTCTGGCTGTGGCTCAATGAGGAGTAGTAATGTAGCCATCCTCTGGCTGTGGTTCAATCAGGAGTAGTAATGTAGCCATCCTCTGGCTGTGGTTCAATGTGGAGTAGTAATGTAGCCATCCTCTGGCTGTGGTTCAATGTACAGTAGTAATGTAGCCGTCCTCTGGCTGTGGCTCAATGTACGGTAGTAATGTAGCCATCCTAAGACTGTGGCTCAATGTACAGTAGTAATGTAACCATCCTCTGGCTGTGGTTCAATGTTCAGTAGTAATGTAGCCATCCTCTGGCTGTGGTTCAATGTTCAGTAGTAATGTAGCCATCCTCTGGCTGTGGTTCAATGTACGGTAGTAATGTAGCCATCCTCTGGCTGTGGTTCAATGAGGAGCAGTAATGTAGCCATCCTAAGGCTGTGGTTCAATGTACAGTAGTAATGTAGCCATCCTCTGGCTGTGGCTCAATGTACAGTAGTAATGTAGCCATCCTCTGGCTGTGGTTCAATGTGGACTAGTAATGTAGTCATCCTCTGTGGTTCAATGTGGAGTAGTAATGTAGCCATCCTCTGTGGCTCAATGTACGGTAGTAATGTAGCCATCCTAAGGCTGTGGCTCAATGTACAGTAGTAATGTAGCCATCCTCTGGCTGTGGTTCAATGTTCAGTAGTAATGTAGCCATCATCTGGCTGTGGTTCAATGTACAGTAGCAATGTAGCCATCCTCTGGCTGTGGCTCAATGAGGAGCAGTAATGTAGCCATCCTCTGGCTGTGGTTCAATGTACAGTAGTAATGTAGCCATCCTCTGGCTGTGGTTCAATGAGGAGTAGTAATGTAGCCATCCTCTGTGGTTCAATGTGGAGTAGTATTGTAGCCATCCTCTGTGGTTCAATGTACAGTAGTAATGTAGCCATCCTCTGGCTGTGGTTCAATGTACAGTAGTAATGTAGCCATCATCTTGCTGTGGTTCAATGTACAGTAGTAATGTAGCCATCCTCTGGCTGTGGTTCAATGTGGAGTAGTAATGTAGCCATCCTCTGGCTGTGGTTCAATGTACAGTAGTAATGTAGCCATCCTCTGGCTGTGGCTCAATGAGGAGCAGTAATGTAGCCATCCTCTGGCTGTGGTTCAATGTACAGTAGTAATGTAGCCATCCTCTGGCTGTGGTTCAATGAGGAGTAGTAATGTAGCCATCCTCTGGCTGTGGCTCAATGTACAGTAGCAATGTAGCCATCCTCTGGCTGTGGCTCAATGTACAGTAGTAATGTAGCCATCCTCTGGCTGTGGTTCAATGAGGAGCAGTAATGTAGCCATCCTCTGGCTGTGGCTCAATGTACAGTAGTAATGTAGCCATCCTCTGGCTGTGGTTCAATGAGGAGTAGTAATGTAGCCATCCTCTGGCTGTGGTTCATTGAGGAGCAGTAATATAGCCATCCTCTGGCTGTGGCTCAATGTGGAGTAGTAATATAGCCATCCTCTGGCTGTGGTTCAATGTGGAGTAGTAATGTAGCCATCCTCTGGCTGTGGTTCAATGTGGACTAGTAATGTAGCCATCCTCTGTGGTTCAATGTGGAGTAGTAATGTAGCCATCCTCTGTGGTTCAATGTACAGTAGTAATGTAGCCATCCTCTGGCTGTGGTTCAATGTACAGTAGTAATGTAGCCATCATCTGGCTGTGGTTCAATGTACAGTAGTAATGTAGCCATCCTCTGGCTGTGGCTTAATGTGGAGTAGTAATGTAGGCATCCTCTGGCTGTGGTTCAATGAGGAGCAGTAATGTAGCCATCCTCTGGCTGTGGTTCAATGAGGAGTAGTAATGTACCCATCCTCTGGCTGTGGTTCAATGAGGAGTAGTAATGTAGCCATCCTCTGGCTGTGGCTCAATGTACAGTAGTAGTGTAGCCATCCTCTGGCTGTGACTCAATGTACAGTAGTAATGTAGCCATCCTCTGGCTGTGGGTCAATGTACAGTAGTAAAGTAGCCATCCTCTGGCTGTGGTTCAATGTACAGTAGTAATGTAGCCATCCTCTGGCTGTGGCTCAATGAGGAGTAGTAATGTAGCCATCCTCTGGCTGTGGTTCAATGAGGAGTAGTAATGTAGCCATCCTCTGGCTGTGGTTCAATGTGGAGTAGTAATGTAGCCATCCTCTGGCTGTGGTTCAATGTACAGTAGTAATGTAGCCGTCCTCTGGCTGTGGCTCAATGTACGGTAGTAATGTAGCCATCCTCTGACTGTGGCTCAACGTACAGTAGTAATGTAACCATCCTCTGGTTGTGGTTCAATGTTCAGTAGTAATGTAGCCATCCTCTGGCTGTGGTTCAATGTTCAGTAGTAATGTAGCCATCCTCTGGCTGTGGCTCAATATACAGTAGTAATGTAGCCATCCTCTGGCTGTGGTTCAATGAGGAGTAGTAATGTAGCCATCCTCTGGCTGTGGTTCAATATACAGTAGTAATGTAGTCATCCTCTGACTGTGGTTCAATGTACAGTAGTAATGTAGCCATCCTCTGGCTGTGGTTCAATGAGGAGCAGTAATGTAGCCATCCTAAGGCTGTGGTTCAATGTACAGTAGTAATGTAGCCATCCTCTGGCTGTGGCTCAATGTACAGTAGTAATGTAGCCATCCTCTGGCTGTGGTTCAATGTGGACTAGTAATGTAGCCATCCTCTGTGGTTCAATGTGGAGTAGTAATGTAGCCATCCTCTGTGGTTCAATGTACAGTAGTAATGTAGCCATCCTCTGGCTGTGGTTCAATGTACAGTAGTAATGTAGCCATCATCTGGCTGTGGTTCAATGTACAGTAGTAATGTAGCCATCCTCTGGCTGTGGTTCAATGTGGAGTAGTAATGTAGCCATCCTCTGGCTGTGGTTCAATGTACAGTAGTAATGTAGCCATCCTCTAGCTGTGGCTCAATGTACAGTAGCAATGTAGCCATCCTCTGGCTGTGGCTCAATGAGGAGCAGTAATGTAGCCATCCTCTGGCTGTGGTTCAATGTACAGTAGTAATGTAGCCATCCTCTGGCTGTGGTTCAATGAGGAGTAGTAATGTAGCCATCCTCTGGCTGTGGCTCAATGTAGAGTAGCAATGTAGCCATCCTCTGGCTGTGGCTCAATGTACAGTAGTAATGTAGCCATCCTCTGGCTGTGGTTCAATGAGGAGCAGTAATGTAGCCATCCTCTGGCTGTGGCTCAATGTACAGTAGTAATGTAGCCATCCTCTGGCTGTGGTTCAATGAGGAGTAGTAATGTAGCCATCCTCTGGCTGTGGTTCAGTGAGGAGCAGTAATGTAGCCATCCTCTGGCTGTGGCTTAATGTGGAGTAGTAATGTAGCCATCCTCTGGCTGTGGTTCAATGAGGAGCAGTAATGTAGCCATCCTCTGGCTGTGGCTTAATGTGGAGTAGTAATGTAGCCATCCTCTGGCTGTGGTTCAATGAGGAGCAGTAATGTAGCCATCCTCTGGCTGTGGTTCAATGAGGAGCAGTAATGTACCCATCCTCTGGCTGTGGTTCAATGAGGAGTAGTAATGTAGCCGTCCTCTGGCTGTGGTTCAATGAGGAGCAGTAATGTAGCCATCCTAAGGCTGTGGTTCAATGTACAGTAGTAATGTAGCCATCCTCTGGCTGTGGCTCAATGTACAGTAGTAATGTAGCCATCCTCTGGCTGTGGTTCAATGTACAGTAGTAATGTAGCCATCCTCTGGCTGTGGCTCAATGTACAGTAGTAATGTAGCCATCCTCTGGCTGTGGTTCAATGTACAGTAGTAATGTAGCCATCCTCTGGCTGTGGTTCAATGAGGAGCAGTAATGTAGCCATCCTCTGGCTGTGGCTCAATGTGGAGTAGTAATATAGCCATCCTAAGGCTGTGGTTCAATGTACAGTAGTAATGTAGCCATCCTCTGGCTGTGGCTCAATGTACAGTAGTAATGTAGCCATCCTCTGGCTGTGATTCAATGAGGAGTAGTAATGTAGCCATCCTCTGGCTGTGGTTCAATGAGGAGCAGTAATGTAGCCATCCTCTGGCTGTGGCTCAATGTGGAGTAGTAATATAGCCATCCTCTGGCTGTGGTTCAATGTGGAGTAGTAATGTAGCCATCCTCTTGCTGTGGTTCAATGTACAGTAGTAATGTAGCCATCCTCTGGCTGTGGCTTAATGTGGAGTAGTAATGTAGCCATCCTCTGGCTGTGGTTCAATGAGGAGCAGTAATGTAGCCATCCTCTGGCTGTGGCTTAATGTGGAGTAGTAATGTAGCCATCCTCTGGCTGTGGTTCAATGAGGAGCAGTAATGTAGCCATCCTCTGGCTGTGGTTCAATGTTCAGTAGTAATGTAGCCATCCTCTGGCTGTGGTTCAATGTACGGTAGTAATGTAGCCATCCTCTGGCTGTGGTTCAATGAGGAGCAGTAATGTAGCCATCCTAAGGCTGTGGTTCAATGTACAGTAGTAATGTAGCCATCCTCTGGCTGTGGCTCAATGTACAGTAGTAATGTAGCCATCCTCTGGCTGTGGTTCAATGTGGACTAGTAATGTAGTCATCCTCTGTGGTTCAATGTGGAGTAGTAATGTAGCCATCCTCTGTGGTTCAATGTACAGTAGTAATGTAACCATCCTCTGGCTGTGGTTCAATGTACGAGTAGTAATGTAGCTCATCACTCTGGCTGTGGTTCAATGTACAGTAGCTAATGTAGCCATCCTCTGGCTGTGGTTCAATGAGGAGTAGTAATGTAGCCATCCTCTGTGGTTCAATGTGGAGTAGTATTGTAGCCATCCTCTGTGGTTCAATGTACAGTAGTAATGTAGCCATCCTCTGGCTGTGGTTCAATGAGGAGTAGTAATGTAGCCATCCTCTGGCTGTGGTTCAATGAGGAGTAGTAATGTAGGCATCCTCTGGCTGTGGTTCAATGAGGAGCAGTAATGTAGCCATCCTCTGGCTGTGGTTCAATGAGGAGTAGTAATGTACCCATCCTCTGGCTGTGGTTCAATGAGGAGTAGTAATGTAGCCATCCTCTGGCTGTGGCTCAATGTACAGTAGTAGTGTAGCCATCCTCTGGCTGTGACTCAATGTACAGTAGTAATGTAGCCATCCTCTGGCTGTGGTTCAATGTACAGTAGTAAAGTAGCCATCCTCTGGCTGTGGTTCAATGTACAGTAGTAATGTAGCCATCCTCTGGCTGTGGCTCAATGAGGAGTAGTAATGTAGCCATCCTCTGGCTGTGGTTCAATGAGGAGTAGTAATGTAGCCATCCTCTGGCTGTGGTTCAATGAGGAGTAGTAATGTAGCCATCCTCTGGCTGTGGTTCAATGTGGAGTAGTAATGTAGCCATCCTTTGGCTGTGGTTCAATGTACAGTAGTAATGTAGCCGTCCTCTGGCTGTGGCTCAATGTACGGTAGTAATGTAGCCATCCTCTGACTGTGGCTCAACGTACAGTAGTAATGTAACCATCCTCTGGTTGTGGTTCAATGTTCAGTAGTAATGTAGCCATCCTCTGGCTGTGGTTCAATGTTCAGCAGTAATGTAGCCATCCTCTGGCTGTGGCTCAATATACAGTAGTAATGTAGCCATCCTCTGGCTGTGGTTCAATGAGGAGTAGTAATGTAGCCATCCTCTGGCTGTGGTTCAATATACAGTAGTAATGTAGTCATCCTCTGGCTGTGGTTCAATGTACAGTAGTAATGTAGCCATCCTCTGGCTGTGGTTCAATGAGGAGCAGTAATGTAGCCATCCTAAGGCTGTGGTTCAATGTACAGTAGTAATGTAGCCATCCTCTGGCTGTGGTTCAATGTACAGTAGTAATGTAGCCATCCTCTGGCTGTGGTTCAATGTGGACTAGTAATGTAGCCATCCTCTGTGGTTCAATGTGGAGTAGTAATGTAGCCATCCTCTGTGGTTCAATGTACAGTAGTAATGTAGCCATCCTCTGGCTGTGGTTCAATGTACAGTAGTAATGTAGCCATCATCTGGCTGTGGTTCAATGTACAGTAGTAATGTAGCCATCCTCTGGCTGTGGTTCAATGTGGAGTAGTAATGTAGCCATCCTCTGGCTGTGGTTCAATGTACAGTAGTAATGTAGCCATCCTCTAGCTGTGGCTCAATGTACAGTAGCAATGTAGCCATCCTCTGGCTGTGGCTCAATGAGGAGCAGTAATGTAGCCATCCTCTGGCTGTGGTTCAATGTACAGTAGTAATGTAGCCATCCTCTGGCTGTGGTTCAATGAGGAGTAGTAATGTAGCCATCCTCTGGCTGTGGCTCAATGTAGAGTAGCAATGTAGCCATCCTCTGGCTGTGGCTCAATGTACAGTAGTAATGTAGCCATCCTCTGGCTGTGGTTCAATGAGGAGCAGTAATGTAGCCATCCTCTAGCTGTGGCTCAATGTACAGTAGTAATGTAGCCATCCTCTGGCTGTGGTTCAATGAGGAGTAGTAATGTAGCCATCCTCTGGCTGTGGTTCAGTGAGGAGCAGTAATGTAGCCATCCTCTGGCTGTGGCTTAATGTGGAGTAGTAATGTAGCCATCCTCTGGCTGTGGTTCAATGAGGAGCAGTAATGTAGCCATCCTCTGGCTGTGTCTTAATGTGGAGTAGTAATGTAGCCATCCTCTGGCTGTGGTTCAATGAGGAGCAGTAATGTAGCCATCCTAAGGCTGTGGTTCAATGTACAGTAGTAATGTAGCCATCCTCTGGCTGTGGCTCAATGTACAGTAGTAATGTAGCCATCCTCTGGCTGTGGTTCAATGTGGAGTAGTAATGTAGCCATCCTCTGTGGTTCAATGTACAGTAGTAATGTAGCCATCCTCTGGCTGTGGTTCAATGTACAGTAGTAATGTAGCCATCATCTGGCTGTGGTTCAATGTACAGTAGTAATGTAGCCATCCTCTGGCTGTGGTTCAATGAGGAGCAGTAATGTAGCCATCCTAAGGCTGTGGTTCAATGTACAGTAGTAATGTAGCCATCCTCTGGCTGTGGCTCAATGTACAGTAGTAATGTAGCCATCCTCTGGCTGTGGTTCAATGTACAGTAGTAATGTAGCCATCCTCTGGCTGTGGTTCAATGAGGAGCAGTAATGTAGCCATCCTCTGGCTGTGGCTCAATGTGGAGTAGTAATATAGCCATCCTAAGGCTGTGGTTCAATGTACAGTAGTAATGTAGCCATCCTCTGGCTGTGGCTCAATGTACAGTAGTAATGTAGCCATCCTCTGGCTGTGGTTCAATGAGGAGTAGTAATGTAGCCATCCTCTGGCTGTGGTTCAATGAGGAGCAGTAATGTAGCCATCCTCTGGCTGTGGCTCAATGTGGAGTAGTAATATAGCCATCCTCTGGCTGTGGTTCAATGTGGAGTAGTAATGTAGCCATCCTCTGGCTGTGGTTCAATGTACAGTAGTAATGTAGCCGTCCTCTGGCTGTGGCTCAATGTACGGTAGTAATGTAGCCATCCTCTGACTGTGGCTCAATGTACAGTAGTAATGTAACCATCCTCTGGCTGTGGTTCAATGTTCAGTAGTAATGTAGCCATCCTCTGGCTGTGGTTCAATGTTCAGTAGTAATGTAGCCATCCTCTGGCTGTGGTTCAATGTACGGTAGTAATGTAGCCATCCTCTGGCTGTGGTTCAATGAGGAGCAGTAATGTAGCCATCCTAAGGCTGTGGTTCAATGTACAGTAGTAATGTAGCCGTCCTCTGGCTGTGGCTCAATGTACGGTAGTAATGTAGCCATCCTCTGACTGTGGCTCAATGTACAGTAGTAATGTAACCATCCTCTGGCTGTGGTTCAATGTTCAGTAGTAATGTAGCCATCCTCTGGCTGTGGTTCAATGTTCAGTAGTAATGTAGCCATCCTCTGGCTGTGGTTCAATGTACGGTAGTAATGTAGCCATCCTCTGGCTGTGGTTCAATGAGGAGCAGTAATGTAGCCATCCTAAGGCTGTGGTTCAATGTACAGTAGTAATGTAGCCATCCTCTGGCTGTGGCTCAATGTACAGTAGTAATGTAGCCATCCTCTGGCTGTGGTTCAATGTGGACTAGTAATGTAGTCATCCTCTGTGGTTCAATGTGGAGTAGTAATGTAGCCATCCTCTGTGGTTCAATGTACAGTAGTAATGTAGCCATCCTCTGGCTGTGGTTCAATGTACAGTAGTAATGTAGCCATCATCTGGCTGTGGTTCAATGTACAGTAGCAATGTAGCCATCCTCTGGCTGTGGCTCAATGAGGAGCAGTAATGTAGCCATCCTCTGGCTGTGGTTCAATATACAGTAGTAATGTAGCCATCCTCTGGCTGTGGTTCAATGAGGAGTAGTAATGTAGCCATCCTCTGTGGTTCAATGTGGAGTAGTATTGTAGCCATCCTCTGTGGTTCAATGTACAGTAGTAATGTAGCCATCCTCTGGCTGTGGTTCAATGTACAGTAGTAATGTAGCCATCATCTTGCTGTGGTTCAATGTACAGTAGTAATGTAGCCATCCTCTGGCTGTGGTTCAATGTGGAGTAGTAATGTAGCCATCCTCTGGCTGTGGTTCAATGTACAGTAGTAATGTAGCCATCCTCTGGCTGTGGCTCAATGAGGAGCAGTAATGTAGCCATCCTCTGGCTGTGGTTCAATGTACAGTAGTAATGTAGCCATCCTCTGGCTGTGGTTCAATGAGGAGTAGTAATGTAGCCATCCTCTGGCTGTGGCTCAATGTACAGTAGCAATGTAGCCATCCTCTGGCTGTGGCTCAATGTACAGTAGTAATGTAGCCCATCCTCTGGCTGTGGTTCAATGAGGAGCAGTAATGTAGCCATCCTCTGGCTGTGGCTCAATGTACAGTAGTAATGTAGCCATCCTCTGGCTGTGGTTCAATGAGGAGTAGTAATGTAGCCATCCTCTGGCTGTGGTTCATTGAGGAGCAGTAATATAGCCATCCTCTGGCTGTGGCTCAATGTGGAGTAGTAATATAGCCATCCTCTGGCTGTGGTTCAATGTGGAGTAGTAATGTAGCCATCCTCTTGCTGTGGTTCAATGTACAGTAGTAATGTAGCCATCCACTGGCTGTGGCTCAATGTACAGTAGCAATATAGCCATCCTCTGGCTGTGGTTCAATGAGGAGCAGTAATGTAGCCATCCTCTGGCTGTGGCTTAATGTGGAGTAGTAATGTAGGCATCCTCTGGCTGTGGTTCAATGAGGAGCAGTAATGTAGCCATCCTCTGGCTGTGGTTCAATGAGGAGTAGTAATGTACCCATCCTCTGGCTGTGGTTCAATGAGGAGTAGTAATGTAGCCATCCTCTGGCTGTGGCTCAATGTACAGTAGTAGTGTAGCCATCCTCTGGCTGTGACTCAATGTACAGTAGTAATGTAGCCATCCTCTGGCTGTGGTTCAATGTACAGTAGTAAAGTAGCCATCCTCTGGCTGTGGTTCAATGTACAGTAGTAATGTAGCCATCCTCTGGCTGTGGCTCAATGAGGAGTAGTAATGTAGCCATCCTCTGGCTGTGGTTCAATGAGGAGTAGTAATGTAGCCATCCTCTGGCTGTGGTTCAATGTGGAGTAGTAATGTAGCCATCCTCTGGCTGTGGTTCAATGTACAGTAGTAATGTAGCCGTCCTCTGGCTGTGGCTCAATGTACGGTAGTAATGTAGCCATCCTCTGACTGTGGCTCAACGTACAGTAGTAATGTAACCATCCTCTGGTTGTGGTTCAATGTTCAGTAGTAATGTAGCCATCCTCTGGCTGTGGTTCAATGTTCAGCAGTAATGTAGCCATCCTCTGGCTATGGCTTAATATACAGTAGTAATGTAGCCATCCTCTGGCTGTGGTTCAATGAGGAGTAGTAATGTAGCCATCCTCTGGCTGTGGTTCAATATACAGTAGTAATGTAGTCATCCTCTGGCTGTGGTTCAATGTACAGTAGTAATGTAGCCATCCTCTGGCTGTGGTTCAATGAGGAGCAGTAATGTAGCCATCCTAAGGCTGTGGTTCAATGTACAGTAGTAATGTAGCCATCCTCTGGCTGTGGCTCAATGTAAAGTAGTAATGTAGCCATCCTCTGGCTGTGGTTCAATGTGGACTAGTAATGTAGCCATCCTCTGTGGTTCAATGTGGAGTAGTAATGTAGCCATCCTCTGTGGTTCAATGTACAGTAGTAATGTAGCCATCCTCTGGCTGTGGTTCAATGTACAGTAGTAATGTAGCCATCATCTGGCTGTGGTTCAATGTACAGTAGTAATGTAGCCATCCTCTGGCTGTGGTTCAATGTGGAGTAGTAATGTAGCCATCCTCTGGCTGTGGTTCAATGTACAGTAGTAATGTAGCCATCCTCTAGCTGTGGCTCAATGTACAGTAGCAATGTAGCCATCCTCTGGCTGTGGCTCAATGAGGAGCAGTAATGTAGCCATCCTCTGGCTGTGGTTCAATGTACAGTAGTAATGTAGCCATCCTCTGGCTGTGGTTCAATGAGGAGTAGTAATGTAGCCATCCTCTGGCTGTGGCTCAATGTAGAGTAGCAATGTAGCCATCCTCTGGCTGTGGCTCAATGTACAGTAGTAATGTAGCCATCCTCTGGCTGTGGTTCAATGAGGAGCAGTAATGTAGCCATCCTCTGGCTGTGGCTCAATGTACAGTAGTAATGTAGCCATCCTCTGGCTGTGGTTCAATGAGGAGTAGTAATGTAGCCATCCT
Organism: Salmo salar; assembly: GCF_965601325.2. Classification (NCBI taxonomy): domain Eukaryota; kingdom Metazoa; phylum Chordata; class Actinopteri; order Salmoniformes; family Salmonidae; genus Salmo; species Salmo salar. Next base: position 116,321,963 of record NC_138301.1, on the reverse strand, counting down.
CTGGCTGTGGTTCAGTGAGGAGCAGTAATGTAGCCATCCTCTGGCTGTGGCTTAATGTGGAGTAGTAATGTAGCCATCCTCTGGCTGTGGTTCAATGTACAGTAGTAATGTAGCCATCCTCTGGCTGTGGTTCAATGAGGAGCAGTAATGTAGCCATCCTCTGGCTGTGGCTCAATGTGGAGTAGTAATATAGCCATCCTAAGGCTGTGGTTCAATGTACAGTAGTAATGTAGCCATCCTCTGGCTGTGGCTCAATGTACAGTAGTAATGTAGCCATCCTCTGGCTGTGGTTCAATGAGGAGTAGTAATGTAGCCATCCTCTGGCTGTGGTTCAATGAGGAGCAGTAATGTAGCCATCCTCTGGCTGTGGCTCAATGTGGAGTAGTAATATAGCCATCCTCTGGCTGTGGTTCAATGTGGAGTAGTAATGTAGCCATCCTCTTGCTGTGGTTCAATGTACAGTAGTAATGTAGCCATCCACTGGCTGTGGCTCAATGTACAGTAGCAATATAGCCATCCTCTGGCTGTGGTTCAATGAGGAGCAGTAATGTAGCCATCCTCTGGCTGTGTCTTAATGTGGAGTAGTAATGTAGCCATCCTCTGGCTGTGGTTCAATGAGGAGCAGTAATGTAGCCATCCTCTGGCTGTGGCTTAATGTGGAGTAGTAATGTAGCCATCCTCTGGCTGTGGTTCAATGAGGAGCAGTAATGTAGCCATCCTCTGGCTGTGGTTCAATGTTCAGTAGTAATGTAGCCATCCTCTGGCTGTGGTTCAATGTACGGTAGTAATGTAGCCATCCTCTGGCTGTGGTTCAATGAGGAGCAGTAATGTAGCCATCCTAAGGCTGTGGTTCAATGTACAGTAGTAATGTAGCCATCCTCTGGCTGTGGCTCAATGTACAGTAGTAATGTAGCCATCCTCTGGCTGTGGTTCAATGTGGACTAGTAATGTAGTCATCCTCTGTGGTTCAATGTGGAGTAGTAATGTAGCCATCCTCTGTGGTTCAATGTACAGTAGTAATGTAACCATCCTCTGGCTGTGGTTCAATGTACAGTAGTAATGTAGCCATCATCTGGCTGTGGTTCAATGTACAGTAGCAATGTAGCCATCCTCTGGCTGTGGCTCAATGAGGAGCAGTAATGTAGCTATCCTCTGGCTGTGGTTCAATGTACAGTAGTAATGTAGCCATCCTCTGGCTGTGGTTCAATGAGGAGTAGTAATGTAGCCATCCTCTGTGGTTCAATGTGGAGTAGTATTGAAGCCATCCACTGTGGTTCAATGTACAGTAGTAATGTAGCCATCCTCTGGCTGTGGTTCAATGAGGAGTAGTAATGTAGCCATCCTCTGGCTGTGGTTCAATGAGGAGTAGTAATGTAGGCATCTGGCTGTGGCTCAATGTACAGTAGTAGTGTAGCCATCCTCTGGCTGTGACTCAATGTACAGTAGTAATGTAGCCATCCTCTGGCTGTGGTTCAATGTACAGTAGTAAAGTAGCCATCCTCTGGCTGTGGTTCAATGTACAGTAGTAATGTAGCCATCCTCTGGCTGTGGCTCAATGAGGAGTAGTAATGTAGCCATCCTCTGACTGTGGTTCAATGAGGAGTAGTAATGTAGCCATCCTCTGGCTGTGGTTCAATGAGGAGTAGTAATGTAGCCATCCTCTGGCTGTGGTTCAATGTGGAGTAGTAATGTAGCCATCCTCTGGCTGTGGTTCAATGTACAGTAGTAATGTAGCCGTCCTCTGGCTGTGGCTCAATGTACGGTAGTAATGTAGCCATCCTCTGTCTGTGGCTCAACGTACAGTAGTAATGTAACCATCCTCTGGTTGTGGTTCAATGTTCAGTAGTAATGTAGCCATCCTCTGGCTGTGGTTCAATGTTCAGCAGTAATGTAGCCATCCTCTGGCTGTGGCTCAATATACAGTAGTAATGTAGCCATCCTCTGGCTGTGGTTCAATGAGGAGTAGTAATGTAGCCATCCTCTGGCTGTGGTTCAATATACAGTAGTAATGTAGTCATCCTCTGGCTGTGGTTCAATGTACAGTAGTAATGTAGCCATCCTCTGGCTGTGGTTCAATGAGGAGCAGTAATGTAGCCATCCTAAGGCTGTGGTTCAATGTACAGTAGTAATGTAGCCATCCTCTGGCTGTGGCTCAATGTACAGTAGTAATGTAGCCATCCTCTGGCTGTGGTTCAATGTGGACTAGTAATGTAGCCATCCTCTGTGGTTCAATGTGGAGTAGTAATGTAGCCATCCTCTGTGGTTCAATGTACAGTAGTAATGTAGCCATCCTCTGGCTGTGGTTCAATGTACAGTAGTAATGTAGCCATCATCTGGCTGTGGTTCAATGTACAGTAGTAATGTAGCCATCCTCTGGCTGTGGTTCAATGTGGAGTAGTAATGTAGCCATCCTCTGGCTGTGGTTCAATGTACAGTAGTAATGTAGCCATCCTCTAGCTGTGGCTCAATGTACAGTAGCAATGTAGCCATCCTCTGGCTGTGGCTCAATGAGGAGCAGTAATGTAGCCATCCTCTGGCTGTGGTTCAATGTACAGTAGTAATGTAGCCATCCTCTGGCTGTGGTTCAATGAGGAGTAGTAATGTAGCCATCCTCTGGCTGTGGCTCAATGTGGAGTAGCAATGTAGCCATCCTCTGGCTGTGGCTCAATGTACAGTAGTAATGTAGCCATCCTCTGGCTGTGGTTCAATGAGGAGCAGTAATGTAGCCATCCTCTAGCTGTGGCTCAATGTACAGTAGTAATGTAGCCATCCTCTGGCTGTGGTTCAATGAGGAGTAGTAATGTAGCCATCCTCTGGCTGTGGTTCAGTGAGGAGCAGTAATGTAGCCATCCTCTGGCTGTGGCTTAATGTGGAGTAGTAATGTAGCCATCCTCTGGCTGTGGTTCAATGAGGAGCAGTAATGTAGCTATCCTCTGGCTGTGGCTTAATGTGGAGTAGTAATGTAGCCATCCTCTGGCTGTGGTTCAATGAGGAGCAGTAATGTAGCCATCCTCTGGCTGTGGTTCAATGAGGAGCAGTAATGTACCCATCCTCTGGCTGTGGTTCAATGAGGAGTAGTAATGTAGCCGTCCTCTGGCTGTGGTTCAATGAGGAGCAGTAATGTAGCCATCCTAAGGCTGTGGTTCAATGTACAGTAGTAATGTAGCCATCCTCTGGCTGTGGCTCAATGTACAGTAGTAATGTAGCCATCCTCTGGCTGTGGTTCAATGTACAGTAGTAATGTAGCCATCCTCTGGCTGTGGTTCAATGAGGAGCAGTAATGTAGCCATCCTCTGGCTGTGGCTCAATGTGGAGTAGTAATATAGCCATCCTAAGGCTGTGGTTCAATGTACAGTAGTAATGTAGCCATCCTCTGGCTGTGGTTCAATGTACAGTAGTAATGTAGCCATCCTCTGGCTGTGGTTCAATGAGGAGCAGTAATGTAGCCATCCTAAGGCTGTGGTTCAATGTACAGTAGTAATGTAGCCATCCTCTGGCTGTGGCTCAATGTACAGTAGTAATGTAGCCATCCTCTGGCTGTGGTTCAATGTGGAGTAGTAATGTAGCCATCCTCTGTGGTTCAATGTACAGTAGTAATGTAGCCATCCTCTGGCTGTGGTTCAATGTACAGTAGTAATGTAGCCATCATCTGGCTGTGGTTCAATGTACAGTAGTAATGTAGCCATCCTCTGGCTGTGGTTCAATGTGGAGTAGTAATGTAGCCATCCTCTGGCTGTGGTTCAATGTACAGTAGTAATGTAGCCATCCTCTAGCTGTGGCTCAATGTACAGTAGCAATGTAGCCATCCTCTGGCTGTGGCTCAATGAGGAGCAGTAATGTAGCCATCCTCTGGCTGTGGTTCAATGTACAGTAGTAATGTAGCCATCCTCTGGCTGTGGTTCAATGAGGAGTAGTAATGTAGCCATCCTCTGGCTGTGGCTCAATGTAGAGTAGCAATGTAGCCATCCTCTGGCTGTGGCTCAATGTACAGTAGTAATGTAGCCATCCTCTGGCTGTGGTTCAATGAGGAGCAGTAATGTAGCCATCCTCTGGCTGTGGCTCAATGTACAGTAGTAATGTAGCCATCCTCTGGCTGTGGTTCAATGAGGAGTAGTAATGTAGCCATCCTCTGGCTGTGGTTCAGTGAGGAGCAGTAATGTAGCCATCCTCTGGCTGTGGCTTAATGTGGAGTAGTAATGTAGCCATCCTCTGGCTGTGGTTCAATGAGGAGCAGTAATGTAGCCATCCTCTGGCTGTGGCTTAATGTGGATTAGTAATGTAGCCATCCTCTGGCTGTGGTTCAATGAGGAGCAGTAATGTAGCCATCCTCTGGCTGTGGTTCAATGAGGAGCAGTAATGTACCCATCCTCTGGCTGTGGTTCAATGAGGAGTAGTAATGTAGCCGTCCTCTGGCTGTGGTTCAATGAGGAGCAGTAATGTAGCCATCCTAAGGCTGTGGTTCAATGTACAGTAGTAATGTAGCCATCCTCTGGCTGTGGCTCAATGTACAGTAGTAATGTAGCCATCCTCTGGCTGTGGTTCAATGTACAGTAGTAATGTAGCCATCCTCTGGCTGTGGTTCAATGAGGAGCAGTAATGTAGCCATCCTCTGGCTGTGGCTCAATGTGGAGTAGTAATATAGCCATCCTAAGGCTGTGGTTCAATGTACAGTAGTAATGTAGCCATCCTCTGGCTGTGGCTCAATGTACAGTAGTAATGTAGCCATCCTCTGGCTGTGGTTCAATGAGGAGTAGTAATGTAGCCATCCTCTGGCTGTGGTTCAATGAGGAGCAGTAATGTAGCCATCCTCTGGCTGTGGCTCAATGTGGAGTAGTAATATAGCCATCCTCTGGCTGTGGTTCAATGTGGAGTAGTAATGTAGCCATCCTCTGGCTGTGGTTCAATGTACAGTAGTAATGTAGCCGTCCTCTGGCTGTGGCTCAATGTACGGTAGTAATGTAGCCATCCTCTGACTGTGGCTCAATGTACAGTAGTAATGTAACCATCCTCTGGCTGTGGTTCAATGTTCAGTAGTAATGTAGCCATCCTCTGGCTGTGGTTCAATGTTCAGTAGTAATGTAGCCATCCTCTGACTGTGGTTCAATGTACGGTAGTAATGTAGCCATCCTCTGGCTGTGGTTCAATGAGGAGCAGTAATGTAGCCATCCTAAGGCTGTGGTTCAATGTACAGTAGTAATGTAGCCATCCTCTGGCTGTGGCTCAATGTACAGTAGTAATGTAGCCATCCTCTGGCTGTGGTTCAATGTGGACTAGTAATGTAGTCATCCTCTGTGGTTCAATGTGGAGTAGTAATGTAGCCATCCTCTGTGGTTCAATGTACAGTAGTAATGTAGCCATCCTCTGGCTGTGGTTCAATGTACAGTAGTAATGTAGCCATCATCTGGCTGTGGTTCAATGTACAGTAGCAATGTAGCCATCCTCTGGCTGTGGCTCAATGAGGAGCAGTAATGTAGCCATCCTCTGGCTGTGGTTCAATATACAGTAGTAATGTAGCCATCCTCTGGCTGTGGTTCAATGAGGAGTAGTAATGTAGCCATCCTCTGTGGTTCAATGTGGAGTAGTATTGTAGCCATCCTCTGTGGTTCAATGTACAGTAGTAATGTAGCCATCCTCTGGCTGTGGTTCAATGTACAGTAGTAATGTAGCCATCATCTTGCTGTGGTTCAATGTACAGTAGTAATGTAGCCATCCTCTGGCTGTGGTTCAATGTGGAGTAGTAATGTAGCCATCCTCTGGCTGTGGTTCAATGTACAGTAGTAATGTAGCCATCCTCTGGCTGTGGCTCAATGAGGAGCAGTAATGTAGCCATCCTCTGGCTGTGGTTCAATGTACAGTAGTAATGTAGCCATCCTCTGGCTGTGGTTCAATGAGGAGTAGTAATGTAGCCATCCTCTGGCTGTGGCTCAATGTACAGTAGCAATGTAGCCATCCTCTGGCTGTGGCTCAATGTACAGTAGTAATGTAGCCATCCTCTGGCTGTGGTTCAATGAGGAGCAGTAATGTAGCCATCCTCTGGCTGTGGCTCAATGTACAGTAGTAATGTAGCCATCCTCTGGCTGTGGTTCAATGAGGAGTAGTAATGTAGCCATCCTCTGGCTGTGGTTCATTGAGGAGCAGTAATATAGCCATCCTCTGGCTGTGGCTCAATGTGGAGTAGTAATATAGCCATCCTCTGGCTGTGGTTCAATGTGGAGTAGTAATGTAGCCATCCTCTTGCTGTGGTTCAATGTACAGTAGTAATGTAGCCATCCACTGGCTGTGGCTCAATGTACAGTAGCAATATAGCCATCCTCTGGCTGTGGTTCAATGAGGAGCAGTAATGTAGCCATCCTCTGGCTGTGGCTTAATGTGGAGTAGTAATGTAGCCATCCTCTGGCTGTGGTTCAATGAGGAGCAGTAATGTAGCCATCCTCTGGCTGTGGCTTAATGTGGAGTAGTAATGTAGGCATCCTCTGGCTGTGGTTCAATGAGGAGCAGTAATGTAGCCATCCTCTGGCTGTGGTTCAATGAGGAGTAGTAATGTACCCATCCTCTGGCTGTGGTTCAATGAGGAGTAGTAATGTAGCCATCCTCTGGCTGTGGCTCAATGTACAGTAGTAGTGTAGCCATCCTCTGGCTGTGACTCAATGTACAGTAGTAATGTAGCCATCCTCTGGCTGTGGTTCAATGTACAGTAGTAAAGTAGCCATCCTCTGGCTGTGGTTCAATGTACAGTAGTAATGTAGCCATCCTCTGGCTGTGGCTCAATGAGGAGTAGTAATGTAGCCATCCTCTGGCTGTGGTTCAATGAGGAGTAGTAATGTAGCCATCCTCTGGCTGTGGTTCAATGTGGAGTAGTAATGTAGCCATCCTCTGGCTGTGGTTCAATGTACAGTAGTAATGTAGCCGTCCTCTGGCTGTGGCTCAATGTACGGTAGTAATGTAGCCATCCTCTGACTGTGGCTCAACGTACAGTAGTAATGTAACCATCCTCTGGTTGTGGTTCAATGTTCAGTAGTAATGTAGCCATCCTCTGGCTGTGGTTCAATGTTCAGCAGTAATGTAGCCATCCTCTGGCTATGGCTCAATGTACAGTAGTAATGTAGCCATCCTCTGGCTGTGGTTCAATGAGGAGCAGTAATGTAGCCATCCTAAGGCTGTGGTTCAATGTACAGTAGTAATGTAGCCATCCTCTGGCTGTGGCTCAATGTACAGTAGTAATGTAGCCATCCTCTGGCTGTGGTTCAATGTGGACTAGTAATGTAGCCATCCTCTGTGGTTCAATGTGGAGTAGTAATGTAGCCATCCTCTGTGGTTCAATGTACAGTAGTAATGTAGCCATTATCTGGCTGTGGTTCAATGTACAGTAGTAATGTAGCCATCCTCTGGCTGTGGTTCAATGTGGAGTAGTAATGTAGCCATCCTCTGGCTGTGGTTCAATGTACAGTAGTAATGTAGCCATCCTCTAGCTGTGGCTCAATGTACAGTAGCAATGTAGCCATCCTCTGGCTGTGGCTCAATGAGGAGCAGTAATGTAGCCATCCTCTGGCTGTGGTTCAATGAGGAGCAGTAATGTAGCCATCCTCTGGCTGTGGCTCAATGTACAGTAGTAATGTAGCCATCCTCTGGCTGTGGTTCAATGAGGAGTAGTAATGTAGCCATCCTCTGGCTGTGGTTCAGTGAGGAGCAGTAATGTAGCCATCCTCTGGCTGTGGCTTAATGTGGAGTAGTAATGTAGCCATCCTCTGGCTGTGGTTCAATGAGGAGCAGTAATGTAGCCATCCTCTGGCTGTGGCTTAATGTGGAGTAGTAATGTAGCCATCCTCTGGCTGTGGTTCAGTGAGGAGCAGTAATGTAGCCATCCTCTGGCTGTGGTTCAATGAGGAGCAGTAATGTACCCATCCTCTGGCTGTGGTTCAATGAGGAGTAGTAATGTAGCCGTCCTCTGGCTGTGGTTCAATGAGGAGCAGTAATGTAGCCATCCTAAGGCTGTGGTTCAATGTACAGTAGTAATGTAGCCATCCTCTGGCTGTGGCTCAATGTACAGTAGTAATGTAGCCATCCTCTGGCTGTGGTTCAATGTACAGTAGTAATGTAGCCATCCTCTGCCTGTGGTTCAATGAGGAGCAGTAATGTAGCCATCCTCTGGCTGTGGCTCAATGTGGAGTAGTAATATAGCCATCCTAAGGCTGTGGTTCAATGTACAGTAGTAATGTAGCCATCCTCTGGCTGTGGCTCAATGTACAGTAGTAATGTAGCCATCCTCTGGCTGTGGTTCAATGAGGAGTAGTAATGTAGCCATCCTCTGGCTGTGGTTCAATGAGGAGCAGTAATGTAGCCATCCTCTGGCTGTGGCTCAATGTGGAGTAGTAATATAGCCATCCTCTGGCTGTGGTTCAATGTGGAGTAGTAATGTAGCCATCCTCTTGCTGTGGTTCAATGTACAGTAGTAATGTAGCCATCCACTGGCTGTGGCTCAATGTACAGTAGCAATATAGCCATCCTCTGGCTGTTGATCAATGAGGAGCAGTAATGTAGCCATCCTCTGGCTGTGGCTTAATGTGGAGTAGTAATGTAGCCATCCTCTGGCTGTGGTTCAATGAGGAGCAGTAATGTAGCCATCCTCTGGCTGTGGCTTAATGTGGAGTAGTAATGTAGCCATCCTCTGGCTGTGGTTCAATGAGGAGCAGTAATGTAGCCATCCTCTGGCTGTGGTTCAATGTACGGTAGTAATGTAGCCATCCTCTGGCTGTGGTTCAATGAGGAGCAGTAATGTAGCCATCCTAAGGCTGTGGTTCAATGTACAGTAGTAATGTAGCCATCCTCTGGCTGTGGCTCAATGTACAGTAGTAATGTAGCCATCCTCTGGCTGTGGTTCAATGTGGACTAGTAATGTAGTCATCCTCTGTGGTTCAAGGTGGAGTAGTAATGTAGCCATCCTCTGTGGTTCAATGCACAGTAGTAATGTAACCATCCTCTGGCTGTGGTTCAATGTACAGTAGTAATGTAGCCATCATCTGGCTGTGGTTCAATGAGGAGCAGTAATGTAGCTATCCTCTGGCTGTGGTTCAATGTACAGTAGTAATGTAGCCATCCTCTGGCTGTGGTTCAATGAGGAGTAGTAATGTAGCCATCCTCTGTGGTTCAATGTGGAGTAGTATTGTAGCCATCCTCTGTGGTTCAATGTACAGTAGTAATGTAGCCATCCTCTGGCTGTGGTTCAATGAGGAGTAGTAATGTAGCCATCCTCTGGCTGTGGTTCAATGAGGAGTAGTAATGTAGGCATCCTCTGGCTGTGGTTCAATGAGGAGCAGTAATGTAGCCATCCTCTGGCTGTGGTTCAATGAGGAGTAGTAATGTACCCATCCTCTGGCTGTGGTTCAATGAGGAGTAGTAATGTAGCCATCCTCTGGCTGTGGCTCAATGTACAGTAGTAGTGTAGCCATCCTCTGGCTGTGACTCAATGTACAGTAGTAATGTAGCCATCCTCTGGCTGTGGTTCAATGTACAGTAGTAAAGTAGCCATCCTCTGGCTGTGGTTCAATGTACAGTAGTAATGTAGCCATCCTCTGGCTGTGGCTCAATGAGGAGTAGTAATGTAGCCATCCTCTGGCTGTGGTTCAATGAGGAGTAGTAATGTAGCTATCCTCTGGCTGTGGTTCAATGTGGAGTAGTAATGTAGCTTTCCTCTGGCTGTGGTTCAATGTACAGTAGTAATGTAGCCGTCCTCTGGCTGTGGCTCAATGTACGGTAGTAATGTAGCCATCCTCTGACTGTGGCTCAACGTACAGTAGTAATGTAACCATCCTCTGGTTGTGGTTCAATGTTCAGTAGTAATGTAGCCATCCTCTGGCTGTGGTTCAATGTTCAGCAGTAATGTAGCCATCCTCTGGCTGTGGCTCAATATACAGTAGTAATGTAGCCATCCTCTGGCTGTGGTTCAATGAGGAGTAGTAATGTAGCCATCCTCTGGCTGTGGTTCAATATACAGTAGTAATGTAGTCATCCTCTGGCTGTGGTTCAATGTACAGTAGTAATGTAGCCATCCTCTGGCTGTGGTTCAATGAGGAGCAGTAATGTAGCCATCCTAAGGCTGTGGTTCAATGTACAGTAGTAATGTAGCCATCCTCTGGCTGTGGCTCAATGTACAGTAGTAATGTAGCCATCCTCTGGCTGTGGTTCAATGTGGACTAGTAATGTAGCCATCCTCTGTGGTTCAATGTGGAGTAGTAATGTAGCCATCCTCTGTGGTTCAATGTACAGTAGTAATGTAGCCATCCTCTGGCTGTGGTTCAATGTACAGTAGTAATGTAGCCATCATCTGGCTGTGGTTCAATGTACAGTAGTAATGTAGCCATCATCTGGCTGTGGTTCAATGTGGAGTAGTAATGTAGCCATCCTCTGGCTGTGGTTCAATGTACAGTAGTAATGTAGCCATCCTCTAGCTGTGGCTCAATGTACAGTAGCAATGTAGCCATCCTCTGGCTGTGGCTCAATGAGGAGCAGTAATGTAGCCATCCTCTGGCTGTGGTTCAATGTACAGTAGTAATGTAGCCATCCTCTGGCTGTGGTTCAATGAGGAGTAGTAATGTAGCCATCCTCTGGCTGTGGCTCAATGTAGAGTAGCAATGTAGCCATCCTCTGGCTGTGGCTCAATGTACAGTAGTAATGTAGCCATCCTCTGGCTGTGGTTCAATGAGGAGCAGTAATGTAGCCATCCTCTGGCTGTGGCTCAATGTACAGTAGTAATGTAGCCATCCTCTGGCTGTGGTTCAATGAGGAGTAGTAATGTAGCCATCCTCTGGCTGTGGTTCAGTGAGGAGCAGTAATGTAGCCATCCTCTGGCTGTGGCTTAATGTGGAGTAGTAATGTAGCCATCCTCTGGCTGTGGTTCAATGAGGAGCAGTAATGTACCCATCCTCTGGCTGTGGTTCAATGAGGAGTAGTAATGTAGCCGTCCTCTGGCTGTGGTTCAATGAGGAGCAGTAATGTAGCCATCCTAAGGCTGTGGTTCAATGTACAGTAGTAATGTAGCCATCCTCTGGCTGTGGTTCAATGTTCAGTAGTAATGTAGCCATCCTCTGGCTGTGGTTCAATGTACGGTAGTAATGTAGCCATCCTCTGGCTGTGGTTCAATGAGGAGCAGTAATGTAGCCATCCTAAGGCTGTGGTTCAATGTACAGTAGTAATGTAGCCATCCTCTGGCTGTGGCTCAATGTACAGTAGTAATGTAGCCATCCTCTGGCTGTGGTTCAATGTGGACTAGTAATGTAGTCATCCTCTGTGGTTCAATGTAGAGTAGTAATGTAGCCATCCTCTGTGGTTCAATGTACAGTAGTAATGTAACCATCCTCTGGCTGTGGTTCAATGTACAGTAGTAATGTAGCCATCATCTGGCTGTGGTTCAATGTACAGTAGCAATGTAGCCATCCTCTGGCTGTGGCTCAATGAGGAGCAGTAATGTAGCTATCCTCTGGCTGTGGTTCAATGTACAGTAGTAATGTAGCCATCCTCTGGCTGTGGTTCAATGAGGAGTAGTAATGTAGCCATCCTCTGTGGTTCAATGTGGAGTAGTATTGTAGCCATCCTCTGTGGTTCAATGTACAGTAGTAATGTAGCCATCCTCTGGCTGTGGTTCAATGAGGAGTAGTAATGTAGCCATCCTCTGGCTGTGGTTCAATGAGGAGCAGTAATGTAGCCATCCTCTGGCTGTGGCTCAATGTGGAGTAGTAATGTAGCCATCCTCTGGCTGTGGTTCAATGTGGAGTAGTAATGTAGCCATCCTCTTGCTGTGGTTCAATGTACAGTAGTAATGTAGCCATCCACTGGCTGTGGCTCAATGTACACTAGCAATATAGCCATCCTCTGGCTGTGGTTCAATGAGGAGCAGTAATGTAGCCATCCTCTGGCTGTGGCTTAATGTGGAGTAGTAATGTAGCCATCCTCTGGCTGTGGTTCAATGAGGAGCAGTAATGTAGCCATCCTCTGGCTGTGGCTTAATGTGGAGTAGTAATGTAGCCATCCTCTGGCTGTGGTTCAATGAGGAGCAGTAATGTAGCCATCCTCTGGCTGTGGTTCAATGTTCAGTAGTAATGTAGCCATCCTCTGGCTGTGGTTCAATGTACGGTAGTAATGTAGCCATCCTCTGGCTGTGGTTCAATGAGGAGCAGTAATGTAGCCATCCTAAGGCTGTGGTTCAATGTACAGTAGTAATGTAGCCATCCTCTGGCTGTGGCTCAATGTACAGTAGTAATGTAGCCATCCTCTGGCTGTGGTTCAATGTGGACTAGTAATGTAGTCATCCTCTGTGGTTCAATGTGGAGTAGTAATGTAGCCTTCCTCTGTGGTTCAATGTACAGTAGTAATGTAGCCATCCTCTGGCTGTGGTTCAATGTACAGTAGTAATGTAGCCATCATCTGGCTGTGGTTCAATGTACAGTAGCAATGTAGCCATCCTCTGGCTGTGGCTCAATGAGGAGCAGTAATGTAGCCATCCTCTGGCTGTGGTTCAATGTACAGTAGTAATGTAGCCATCCTCTGGCTGTGGTTCAATGAGGAGTAGTAATGTAGCCATCCTCTGTGGTTCAATGTGGAGTAGTATTGTAGCCATCCTCTGTGGTTCAATGTACAGTAGTAATGTAGCCATCCTCTGGCTGTGGTTCAATGTACAGTAGCAATGTAGCCATCATCTTGCTGTGGTTCAATGTACAGTAGTAATGTAGCCATCCTCTGGCTGTGGTTCAATGTGGAGTAGTAATGTAGCCATCCTCTGGCTGTGGTTCAATGTACAGTAGTAATGTAGCCATCCTCTGGCTGTGGCTCAATGAGGAGCAGTAATGTAGCCATCCTCTGGCTGTGGTTCAATGTACAGTAGTAATGTAGCCATCCTCTGGCTGTGGTTCAATGAGGAGTAGTAATGTAGCCATCCTCTGGCTGTGGCTCAATGTACAGTAGCAATGTAGCCATCCTCTGGCTGTGGCTCAATGTACAGTAGTAATGTAGCCATCCTCTGGCTGTGGTTCAACGAGGAGCAGTAATGTAGCCATCCTCTGGCTTTGGCTCAATGTACAGTAGTAATGTAGCCATCCTCTGGCTGTGGTTCAATGAGGAGTAGTAATGTAGCCATCCTCTGGCTGTGGTTCATTGAGGAGCAGTAATGTAGCCATCCTCTGGCTGTGGCTCAATGTGGAGTAGTAATATAGCCATCCTCTGGCTGTGGTTCAATGTGGAGTAGTAATGTAGCCATCCTCTTGCTGTGGTTCAATGTACAGTAGTAATGTAGCCATCCACTGGCTGTGGCTCAATGTACAGTAGCAATATAGCCATCCTCTGGCTGTGGTTCAATGAGGAGCAGTAATGTAGCCATCCTCTGGCTGTGGCTTAATGTGGAGTAGTAATGTAGCCATCCTCTGGCTGTGGTTCAATGAGGAGCAGTAATATAGCCATCCTCTGGCTGTGACTTAATGTGGAGTAGTAATGTAGGCATCCTCTGGCTGTGGTTCAATGAGGAGCAGTAATGTAGCCATCCTCTGGCTGTGGTTCAATGAGGAGTAGTAATGTACCCATCCTCTGGCTGTGGTTCAATGAGGAGTAGTAATGTAGCCATCCTCTGGCTGTGGTTCAATGAGGAGCAGTAATGTAGCCATCCTAAGGCTGTGGTTCAATGTACAGTAGTAGTGTAGCCATCCTCTGGCTGTGGCTCAATGTACAGTAGTAATGTAGCCATCCTCTGGCTGTGGTTCAATGTACAGTAGTAAAGTAGCCATCCTCTGGCTGTGGTTCAATGTACAGTAGTAATGTAGCCATCCTCTGGCTGTGGCTCAATGAGGAGTAGTAATGTAGCCATCCTCTGGCTGTGGTTCAATGAGGAGTAGTAATGTAGCCATCCTCTGGCTGTGGTTCAATGTGGAGTAGTAATGTAGCCATCCTCTGGCTGTGGTTCAATGTACAGTAGTAATGTAGCCGTCCTCTGGCTGTGGCTCAATGTACGGTAGTAATGTAGCCATCCTCTGACTGTGGCTCAATGTACAGTAGTAATGTAACCATCCTCTGGTTGTGGTTCAATGTTCAGTAGTAATGTAGCCATCCTCTGGCTGTGGTTCAATGTTCAGCAGTAATGTAGCCATCCTCTGGCTGTGGCTCAATATACAGTAGTAATGTAGCCATCCTCTGGCTGTGGCTCAATGTACAGTAGTAATGTAGCCATCCTCTGGCTGTGGTTCAATGAGGAGTAGTAATGTAGCCATCCTCTGGCTGTGGTTCAATGACGAGCAGTAATGTAGCCATCCTCTGGCTGTGGCTCAATGTGGAGTAGTAATGTAGCCATCCTCTGGCTGTGGTTCACTGTGGAGTAGTAATGTAGCCATCCTCTTGCTGTGGTTCAATGTACAGTAGTAATGTAGCCATCATCTGGCTGTGGCTCAATGTACAGTAGCAATGTAGCCATCCTCTGGCTGTGGTTCAATGAGGAGCAGTAATGTAGCCATCCTCTGGCTGTGGTTCAATGAGGAGCAGTAATGTACCCATCCTCTGGCTGTGGTTCAATGAGGAGTAGTAATGTAGCCATCCTCTGGCTGTGGGTCAATATACAGTAGTAATGTAGTCATCCTCTGGCTGTGGTTCAATGTACAGTAGTAATGTAGCCATCCTCTGGCTGTGGTTCAATGAGGAGCAGTAATGTAGCAAATCCTAAGGCTGTGGTTCAATGTACAGTAGTAATGTAGCCATCCTCTGGCTGTGGCTCAATGTACAGTAGTAATGTAGCCATCCTCTGGCTGTGGTTCAATGTGGACTAGTAATGTAGCCATCCTCTGTGGTTCAATGTGGAGTAGTAATGTAGCCATCCTCTGTGGTTCAATGTACAGTAGTAATGTAGCCATCCTTTGGCTGTGGTTCAATATACAGTAGTAATGTAGCCATCCTCTGGCTGTGGTTCATTGAGGAGCAGTAATGTAGCCATCATCTGGCTGTGGTTCAATGTACAGTAGTAATGTAGCCATCCTCTGGCTGTGGTTCATTGTGGAGTAGTAATGTAGCCATCCTCTGGCTGTGGTTCAATGTACAGTAGTAATGTAGCCATCCTCTGGCTGTGGCTCAATGTACAGTAGCAATGTAGCCATCCTCTGGCTGTGGCTCAATGAGGAGCAGTAATGTAGCCATCCTCTGGCTGTGGTTCAATGTACAGTAGTAATGTAGCCATCCTCTGGCTGTGGTTCAATGAGGAGTAGTAATGTAGCCATCCTCTGGCTGTGGGTCAATATACAGTAGTAATGTAGTCATCCTCTGGCTGTGGTTCAATGTACAGTAGTAATGTAGCCATCCTCTGGCTGTGGTTCAATGAGGAGCAGTAATGTAGCAAATCCTAAGGCTGTGGTTCAATGTACAGTAGTAATGTAGCCATCCTCTGGCTGTGGCTCAATGTACAGTAGTAATGTAGCCATCCTCTGGCTGTGGTTCAATGTGGACTAGTAATGTAGCCATCCTCTGTGGTTCAATGTGGAGTAGTAATGTAGCCATCCTCTGTGGTTCAATGTACAGTAGTAATGTAGCCATCCTTTGGCTGTGGTTCAATATACAGTAGTAATGTAGCCATCCTCTGGCTGTGGTTCATTGAGGAGCAGTAATGTAGCCATCATCTGGCTGTGGTTCAATGTACAGTAGTAATGTAGCCATCCTCTGGCTGTGGTTCAATGTACAGTAGTAATGTAGCCATCCTCTGGCTGTGGCTCAATGTACAGTAGCAATGTAGCCATCCTCTGGCTGTGGCTCAATGAGGAGCAGTAATGTAGCCATCCTCTGGCTGTGGTTCAATGTACAGTAGTAATGTAGCCATCCTCTGGCTGTGGTTCAATGAGGAGTAGTAATGTAGCCATCCTCTGGCTGTGGCTCAATGTACAGTAGCAATGTAGCCATCCTCTGGCTGTGGCTCAATGTACAGTAGTAATGTAGCCATCCTCTGGCTGTGGTTCAATGAGGAGCAGTAATGTAGCCATCCTCTGGCTGTGGCTCAATGTACAGTAGTAATGTAGCCATCCTCTGGCTGTGGTTCAATGAGGAGTAGTAATGTAGCCATCCTCTGGCTGTGGTTCAATGAGGAGCAGTAATTAGCCATCCTCTGGCTGTGGCTCAATGTGGAGTAGTAATATAGCCATCCTCTGGCTGTGGTTCAATGTGGAGTAGTAATGTAGCCATCCTCTTGCTGTGGTTCAATGTACAGTAGTAATGTAGCCATCCACTGGCTGTGGCTCAATGTACAGTAGCAATATAGCCATCCTCTGGCTGTTGTTCAATGAGGAGCAGTAATGTAGCCATCCTCTGGCTGTGGCTTAATGTGGAGTAGTAATGTAGCCATCCTCTGGCTGTGGTTCAATGAGGAGCAGTAATGTACCCATCCTCTGGCTGTGGCTTAATGTGGAGTAGTAATGTAGCCATCCTCTGGCTGTGGTTCAATGAGGAACAGTAATGTAGCCATCCTCTGGCTATGGTTAAATGAGGAGCAGTAATGTACCCATCCTCTGGCTGTGGTTCAATGAGGAGTAGTAATGTAGCCATCCTCTGGCTGTGGTTCAATGAGGAGCAGTAATGTAGCCATCCTAAGGCTGTGGTTCAATGTACAGTAGTAATGTAGCCATCCTCTGGCTGTGGCTCAATGTACAGTAGTAATGTAGTAATCCTCTGGCTGTGGTTCAATGTACAGTAGTAATGTAGCCATCCTCTGGCTGTGGTTCAATGAGGAGTAGTAATGTAGCCATCCTCTGGCTGTGGTTCAATGAGGAGCAGTAATGTAGCCATCCTCTGGCTGTGGCTCAATGTGGAGTAGTAATGTAGCCATCCTCTGGCTGTGGTTCAATGTACAGTAGTAATGTAGCCGTCCTCTGGCTGTGGCTCAATGTACGGTAGTAATGTAGCCATCCTCTGACTGTGGCTCAATGTACAGTAGTAATGTAACCATCCTCTAGCTGTGGTTCAATGTTCAGTAGTAATGTAGCCATCCTCTGGCTGTGGTTCAATGTTCAGTAGTAATGTAGCCATCCTCTGGCTGTGGTTCAATGTACGGTAGTAATGTAGCCATCCTCTGGCTGTGTTTCAATGTACGGTAGTAATGTAGCCATCCTCTGGCTGTGGTTCAATGAGGAGCAGTAATGTAGCCATCCTCTGGCTGTGGCTCAATGTACAGTAGTAATGTAGCCATCCTCTGGCTGTGATTCAATGTGGACTAGTAATGTAGTCATCCTCTGTGGTTCAATGTGGAGTAGTAATGTAGCCATCCTCTGGCTGTGGTTCATTGAGGAGCAGTAATATTGCCATCCTCTGGCTGTGGCTCAATGTGGAGTAGTAATATAGCCATCCTCTGGCTGTGGTTCAATGTGGACTAGTAATGTAGCCATCCTCTGTGGTTCAATGTGGAGTAGTAATGTAGCCATCCTCTGTGGTTCAATGTACAGTAGTAATGTAGCCATCCTCTGGCTGTGGTTCAATGTACAGTAGTAATGTAGCCATCATCTGGCTGTGGTTCAATGTACAGTAGTAATGTAGCCATCATCTGGCTGTGGTTCAATGTGGAGTAGTAATGTAGCCATCCTCTGGCTGTGGTTCAATGTACAGTAGTAATGTAGCCATCCTCTAGCTGTGGCTCAATGTACAGTAGCAATGTAGCCATCCTCTGGCTGTGGCTCAATGAGGAGCAGTAATGTAGCCATCCTCTGGCTGTGGTTCAATGTACAGTAGTAATGTAGCCATCCTCTGGCTGTGGTTCAATGAGGAGTAGTAATGTAGCCATCCTCTGGCTGTGGCTCAATGTAGAGTAGCAATGTAGCCATCCTCTGGCTGTGGCTCAATGTACAGTAGTAATGTAGCCATCCTCTGGCTGTGGTTCAATGAGGAGCAGTAATGTAGCCATCCTCTGGCTGTGGCTCAATGTACAGTAGTAATGTAGCCATCCTCTGGCTGTGGTTCAATGAGGAGTAGTAATGTAGCCATCCTCTGGCTGTGGTTCAGTGAGGAGCAGTAATGTAGCCATCCTCTGGCTGTGGCTTAATGTGGAGTAGTAATGTAGCCATCCTCTGGCTGTGGTTCAATGAGGAGCAGTAATGTACCCATCCTCTGGCTGTGGTTCAATGAGGAGTAGTAATGTAGCCGTCCTCTGGCTGTGGTTCAATGAGGACCAGTAATGTAGCCATCCTAAGGCTGTGGTTCAATGTACAGTAGTAATGTAGCCATCCTCTGGCTGTGGTTCAATGTTCAGTAGTAATGTAGCCATCCTCTGGCTGTGGTTCAATGTACGGTAGTAATGTAGCCATCCTCTGGCTGTGGTTCAATGAGGAGCAGTAATGTAGCCATCCTAAGGCTGTGGTTCAATGTACAGTAGTAATGTAGCCATCCTCTGGCTGTGGCTCAATGTACAGTAGTAATGTAGCCATCCTCTGGCTGTGGTTCAATGTGGACTAGTAATGTAGTCATCCTCTGTGGTTCAATGTAGAGTAGTAATGTAGCCATCCTCTGTGGTTCAATGTACAGTAGTAATGTAACCATCCTCTGGCTGTGGTTCAATGTACAGTAGTAATGTAGCCATCATCTGGCTGTGGTTCAATGTACAGTAGCAATGTAGCCATCCTCTGGCTGTGGCTCAATGAGGAGCAGTAATGTAGCTATCCTCTGGCTGTGGTTCAATGTACAGTAGTAATGTAGCCATCCTCTGGCTGTGGTTCAATGAGGAGTAGTAATGTAGCCATCCTCTGTGGTTCAATGTGGAGTAGTATTGTAGCCATCCTCTGTGGTTCAATGTACAGTAGTAATGTAGCCATCCTCTGGCTGTGGTTCAATGAGGAGTAGTAATGTAGCCATCCTCTGGCTGTGGTTCAATGAGGAGCAGTAATGTAGCCATCCTCTGGCTGTGGCTCAATGTGGAGTAGTAATGTAGCCATCCTCTGGCTGTGGTTCAATGTGGAGTAGTAATGTAGCCATCCTCTTGCTGTGGTTCAATGTACAGTAGTAATGTAGCCATCCACTGGCTGTGGCTCAATGTACACTAGCAATATAGCCATCCTCTGGCTGTGGTTCAATGAGGAGCAGTAATGTAGCCATCCTCTGGCTGTGGCTTAATGTGGAGTAGTAATGTAGCCATCCTCTGGCTGTGGTTCAATGAGGAGCAGTAATGTAGCCATCCTCTGGCTGTGGCTTAATGTGGAGTAGTAATGTAGCCATCCTCTGGCTGTGGTTCAATGAGGAGCAGTAATGTAGCCATCCTCTGGCTGTGGTTCAATGTTCAGTAGTAATGTAGCCATCCTCTGGCTGTGGTTCAATGTACGGTAGTAATGTAGCCATCCTCTGGCTGTGGTTCAATGAGGAGCAGTAATGTAGCCATCCTAAGGCTGTGGTTCAATGTACAGTAGTAATGTAGCCATCCTCTGGCTGTGGCTCAATGTACAGTAGTAATGTAGCCATCCTCTGGCTGTGGTTCAATGTGGACTAGTAATGTAGTCATCCTCTGTGGTTCAATGTGGAGTAGTAATGTAGCCTTCCTCTGTGGTTCAATGTACAGTAGTAATGTAGCCATCCTCTGGCTGTGGTTCAATGTACAGTAGTAATGTAGCCATCATCTGGCTGTGGTTCAATGTACAGTAGCAATGTAGCCATCCTCTGGCTGTGGCTCAATGAGGAGCAGTAATGTAGCCATCCTCTGGCTGTGGTTCAATGTACAGTAGTAATGTAGCCATCCTCTGGCTGTGGTTCAATGAGGAGTAGTAATGTAGCCATCCTCTGTGGTTCAATGTGGAGTAGTATTGTAGCCATCCTCTGTGGTTCAATGTACAGTAGTAATGTAGCCATCCTCTGGCTGTGGTTCAATGTACAGTAGCAATGTAGCCATCATCTTGCTGTGGTTCAATGTACAGTAGTAATGTAGCCATCCTCTGGCTGTGGTTCAATGTGGAGTAGTAATGTAGCCATCCTCTGGCTGTGGTTCAATGTACAGTAGTAATGTAGCCATCCTCTGGCTGTGGCTCAATGAGGAGCAGTAATGTAGCCATCCTCTGGCTGTGGTTCAATGTACAGTAGTAATGTAGCCATCCTCTGGCTGTGGTTCAATGAGGAGTAGTAATGTAGCCATCCTCTGGCTGTGGCTCAATGTACAGTAGCAATGTAGCCATCCTCTGGCTGTGGCTCAATGTACAGTAGTAATGTAGCCATCCTCTGGCTGTGGTTCAACGAGGAGCAGTAATGTAGCCATCCTCTGGCTTTGGCTCAATGTACAGTAGTAATGTAGCCATCCTCTGGCTGTGGTTCAATGAGGAGTAGTAATGTAGCCATCCTCTGGCTGTGGTTCATTGAGGAGCAGTAATGTAGCCATCCTCTGGCTGTGGCTCAATGTGGAGTAGTAATATAGCCATCCTCTGGCTGTGGTTCAATGTGGAGTAGTAATGTAGCCATCCTCTTGCTGTGGTTCAATGTACAGTAGTAATGTAGCCATCCACTGGCTGTGGCTCAATGTACAGTAGCAATATAGCCATCCTCTGGCTGTGGTTCAATGAGGAGCAGTAATGTAGCCATCCTCTGGCTGTGGCTTAATGTGGAGTAGTAATGTAGCCATCCTCTGGCTGTGGTTCAATGAGGAGCAGTAATATAGCCATCCTCTGGCTGTGACTTAATGTGGAGTAGTAATGTAGGCATCCTCTGGCTGTGGTTCAATGAGGAGCAGTAATGTAGCCATCCTCTGGCTGTGGTTCAATGAGGAGTAGTAATGTACCCATCCTCTGGCTGTGGTTCAATGAGGAGTAGTAATGTAGCCATCCTCTGGCTGTGGTTCAATGAGGAGCAGTAATGTAGCCATCCTAAGGCTGTGGTTCAATGTACAGTAGTAGTGTAGCCATCCTCTGGCTGTGGCTCAATGTACAGTAGTAATGTAGCCATCCTCTGGCTGTGGTTCAATGTACAGTAGTAAAGTAGCCATCCTCTGGCTGTGGTTCAATGTACAGTAGTAATGTAGCCATCCTCTGGCTGTGGCTCAATGAGGAGTAGTAATGTAGCCATCCTCTGGCTGTGGTTCAATGAGGAGTAGTAATGTAGCCATCCTCTGGCTGTGGTTCAATGTGGAGTAGTAATGTAGCCATCCTCTGGCTGTGGTTCAATGTACAGTAGTAATGTAGCCGTCCTCTGGCTGTGGCTCAATGTACGGTAGTAATGTAGCCATCCTCTGACTGTGGCTCAATGTACAGTAGTAATGTAACCATCCTCTGGTTGTGGTTCAATGTTCAGTAGTAATGTAGCCATCCTCTGGCTGTGGTTCAATGTTCAGCAGTAATGTAGCCATCCTCTGGCTGTGGCTCAATATACAGTAGTAATGTAGCCATCCTCTGGCTGTGGCTCAATGTACAGTAGTAATGTAGCCATCCTCTGGCTGTGGTTCAATGAGGAGTAGTAATGTAGCCATCCTCTGGCTGTGGTTCAATGACGAGCAGTAATGTAGCCATCCTCTGGCTGTGGCTCAATGTGGAGTAGTAATGTAGCCATCCTCTGGCTGTGGTTCACTGTGGAGTAGTAATGTAGCCATCCTCTTGCTGTGGTTCAATGTACAGTAGTAATGTAGCCATCATCTGGCTGTGGCTCAATGTACAGTAGCAATGTAGCCATCCTCTGGCTGTGGTTCAATGAGGAGCAGTAATGTAGCCATCCTCTGGCTGTGGTTCAATGAGGAGCAGTAATGTACCCATCCTCTGGCTGTGGTTCAATGAGGAGTAGTAATGTAGCCATCCTCTGGCTGTGGGTCAATATACAGTAGTAATGTAGTCATCCTCTGGCTGTGGTTCAATGTACAGTAGTAATGTAGCCATCCTCTGGCTGTGGTTCAATGAGGAGCAGTAATGTAGCAAATCCTAAGGCTGTGGTTCAATGTACAGTAGTAATGTAGCCATCCTCTGGCTGTGGCTCAATGTACAGTAGTAATGTAGCCATCCTCTGGCTGTGGTTCAATGTGGACTAGTAATGTAGCCATCCTCTGTGGTTCAATGTGGAGTAGTAATGTAGCCATCCTCTGTGGTTCAATGTACAGTAGTAATGTAGCCATCCTTTGGCTGTGGTTCAATATACAGTAGTAATGTAGCCATCCTCTGGCTGTGGTTCATTGAGGAGCAGTAATGTAGCCATCATCTGGCTGTGGTTCAATGTACAGTAGTAATGTAGCCATCCTCTGGCTGTGGTTCATTGTGGAGTAGTAATGTAGCCATCCTCTGGCTGTGGTTCAATGTACAGTAGTAATGTAGCCATCCTCTGGCTGTGGCTCAATGTACAGTAGCAATGTAGCCATCCTCTGGCTGTGGCTCAATGAGGAGCAGTAATGTAGCCATCCTCTGGCTGTGGTTCAATGTACAGTAGTAATGTAGCCATCCTCTGGCTGTGGTTCAATGAGGAGTAGTAATGTAGCCATCCTCTGGCTGTGGGTCAATATACAGTAGTAATGTAGTCATCCTCTGGCTGTGGTTCAATGTACAGTAGTAATGTAGCCATCCTCTGGCTGTGGTTCAATGAGGAGCAGTAATGTAGCAAATCCTAAGGCTGTGGTTCAATGTACAGTAGTAATGTAGCCATCCTCTGGCTGTGGCTCAATGTACAGTAGTAATGTAGCCATCCTCTGGCTGTGGTTCAATGTGGACTAGTAATGTAGCCATCCTCTGTGGTTCAATGTGGAGTAGTAATGTAGCCATCCTCTGTGGTTCAATGTACAGTAGTAATGTAGCCATCCTTTGGCTGTGGTTCAATATACAGTAGTAATGTAGCCATCCTCTGGCTGTGGTTCATTGAGGAGCAGTAATGTAGCCATCATCTGGCTGTGGTTCAATGTACAGTAGTAATGTAGCCATCCTCTGGCTGTGGTTCAATGTACAGTAGTAATGTAGCCATCCTCTGGCTGTGGCTCAATGTACAGTAGCAATGTAGCCATCCTCTGGCTGTGGCTCAATGAGGAGCAGTAATGTAGCCATCCTCTGGCTGTGGTTCAATGTACAGTAGTAATGTAGCCATCCTCTGGCTGTGGTTCAATGAGGAGTAGTAATGTAGCCATCCTCTGGCTGTGGCTCAATGTACAGTAGCAATGTAGCCATCCTCTGGCTGTGGCTCAATGTACAGTAGTAATGTAGCCATCCTCTGGCTGTGGTTCAATGAGGAGCAGTAATGTAGCCATCCTCTGGCTGTGGCTCAATGTACAGTAGTAATGTAGCCATCCTCTGGCTGTGGTTCAATGAGGAGTAGTAATGTAGCCATCCTCTGGCTGTGGTTCAATGAGGAGCAGTAATTAGCCATCCTCTGGCTGTGGCTCAATGTGGAGTAGTAATATAGCCATCCTCTGGCTGTGGTTCAATGTGGAGTAGTAATGTAGCCATCCTCTTGCTGTGGTTCAATGTACAGTAGTAATGTAGCCATCCACTGGCTGTGGCTCAATGTACAGTAGCAATATAGCCATCCTCTGGCTGTTGTTCAATGAGGAGCAGTAATGTAGCCATCCTCTGGCTGTGGCTTAATGTGGAGTAGTAATGTAGCCATCCTCTGGCTGTGGTTCAATGAGGAGCAGTAATGTACCCATCCTCTGGCTGTGGCTTAATGTGGAGTAGTAATGTAGCCATCCTCTGGCTGTGGTTCAATGAGGAACAGTAATGTAGCCATCCTCTGGCTATGGTTAAATGAGGAGCAGTAATGTACCCATCCTCTGGCTGTGGTTCAATGAGGAGTAGTAATGTAGCCATCCTCTGGCTGTGGTTCAATGAGGAGCAGTAATGTAGCCATCCTAAGGCTGTGGTTCAATGTACAGTAGTAATGTAGCCATCCTCTGGCTGTGGCTCAATGTACAGTAGTAATGTAGTAATCCTCTGGCTGTGGTTCAATGTACAGTAGTAATGTAGCCATCCTCTGGCTGTGGTTCAATGAGGAGTAGTAATGTAGCCATCCTCTGGCTGTGGTTCAATGAGGAGCAGTAATGTAGCCATCCTCTGGCTGTGGCTCAATGTGGAGTAGTAATGTAGCCATCCTCTGGCTGTGGTTCAATGTACAGTAGTAATGTAGCCGTCCTCTGGCTGTGGCTCAATGTACGGTAGTAATGTAGCCATCCTCTGACTGTGGCTCAATGTACAGTAGTAATGTAACCATCCTCTAGCTGTGGTTCAATGTTCAGTAGTAATGTAGCCATCCTCTGGCTGTGGTTCAATGTTCAGTAGTAATGTAGCCATCCTCTGGCTGTGGTTCAATGTACGGTAGTAATGTAGCCATCCTCTGGCTGTGTTTCAATGTACGGTAGTAATGTAGCCATCCTCTGGCTGTGGTTCAATGAGGAGCAGTAATGTAGCCATCCTCTGGCTGTGGCTCAATGTACAGTAGTAATGTAGCCATCCTCTGGCTGTGATTCAATGTGGACTAGTAATGTAGTCATCCTCTGTGGTTCAATGTGGAGTAGTAATGTAGCCATCCTCTGGCTGTGGTTCATTGAGGAGCAGTAATATTGCCATCCTCTGGCTGTGGCTCAATGTGGAGTAGTAATATAGCCATCCTCTGGCTGTGGTTCAATGTGGAGTAGTAATGTAGCCATCCTCTTGCTGTGGTTCAATGTACAGTAGTAATGTAGCCATCCACTGGCTGTGGCTCAATGTACAGTAGCAATATAGCCATCCTCTGGCTGTGGTTCAATGAGGAGCAGTAATGTAGCCATCCTCTGGCAGTGGCTTAATGTGGAGTAGTAATGTAGCCATCCTCTGGCTGTGGTTCAATGAGGAGCAGTAATGTAGCCATCCTCTGGCTGTGGTTCAATGAGGAGCAGTAATGTACCCATCCTCTGGCTGTGGTTCAATGAGGAGTAGTAATGTAGCCATCCTCTGGCTGTGGGTCAATATACAGTAGTAATGTAGTCATCCTCTGGCTGTGGTTCAATGTACAGTAGTAATGTAGCCATCCTCTGGCTGTGGTTCAATGAGGAGCAGTAATGTAGCAAATCCTAAGGCTGTGGTTCAATGTACAGTAGTAATGTAGCCATCCTCTGGCTGTGGCTCAATGTACAGTAGTAATGTAGCCATCCTCTGGCTGTGGTTCAATGTGGACTAGTAATGTAGCCATCCTCTGTGGTTCAATGTGGAGTAGTAATGTAGCCATCCTCTGTGGTTCAATGTACAGTAGTAATGTAGCCATCCTTTGGCTGTGGTTCAATATACAGTAGTAATGTAGCCATCCTCTGGCTGTGGTTCATTGAGGAGCAGTAATGTAGCCATCATCTGGCTGTGGTTCAATGTACAGTAGTAATGTAGCCATCCTCTGGCTGTGGTTCAATGTACAGTAGTAATGTAGCCATCCTCTGGCTGTGGCTCAATGTACAGTAGCAATGTAGCCATCCTCTGGCTGTGGCTCAATGAGGAGCAGTAATGTAGCCATCCTCTGGCTGTGGTTCAATGTACAGTAGTAATGTAGCCATCCTCTGGCTGTGGTTCAATGAGGAGTAGTAATGTAGCCATCCTCTGGCTGTGGCTCAATGTACAGTAGCAATGTAGCCATCCTCTGGCTGTGGCTCAATGTACAGTAGTAATGTAGCCATCCTCTGGCTGTGGTTCAATGAGGAGCAGTAATGTAGCCATCCTCTGGCTGTGGCTCAATGTACAGTAGTAATGTAGCCATCCTCTGGCTGTGGTTCAATGAGGAGTAGTAATGTAGCCATCCTCTGGCTGTGGTTCAATGAGGAGCAGTAATTAGCCATCCTCTGGCTGTGGCTCAATGTGGAGTAGTAATATAGCCATCCTCTGGCTGTGGTTCAATGTGGAGTAGTAATGTAGCCATCCTCTTGCTGTGGTTCAATGTACAGTAGTAATGTAGCCATCCACTGGCTGTGGCTCAATGTACAGTAGCAATATAGCCATCCTCTGGCTGTTGTTCAATGAGGAGCAGTAATGTAGCCATCCTCTGGCTGTGGCTTAATGTGGAGTAGTAATGTAGCCATCCTCTGGCTGTGGTTCAATGAGGAGCAGTAATGTACCCATCCTCTGGCTGTGGCTTAATGTGGAGTAGTAATGTAGCCATCCTCTGGCTGTGGTTCAATGAGGAACAGTAATGTAGCCATCCTCTGGCTATGGTTAAATGAGGAGCAGTAATGTACCCGTCCTCTGGCTGTGGTTCAATGAGGAGTAGTAATGTAGCCATCCTCTGGCTGTGGTTCAATGAGGAGCAGTAATGTAGCCATCCTAAGGCTGTGGTTCAATGTACAGTAGTAATGTAGCCATCCTCTGGCTGTGGCTCAATGTACAGTAGTAATGTAGTAATCCTCTGGCTGTGGTTCAATGTACAGTAGTAATGTAGCCATCCTCTGGCTGTGGTTCAATGAGGAGTAGTAATGTAGCCATCCTCTGGCTGTGGTTCAATGAGGAGCAGTAATGTAGCCATCCTCTGGCTGTGGCTCAATGTGGAGTAGTAATGTAGCCATCCTCTGGCTGTGGTTCAATGTACAGTAGTAATGTAGCCGTCCTCTGGCTGTGGCTCAATGTACGGTAGTAATGTAGCCATCCTCTGACTGTGGCTCAATGTACAGTAGTAATGTAACCATCCTCTAGCTGTGGTTCAATGTTCAGTAGTAATGTAGCCATCCTCTGGCTGTGGTTCAATGTTCAGTAGTAATGTAGCCATCCTCTGGCTGTGGTTCAATGTACGGTAGTAATGTAGCCATCCTCTGGCTGTGTTTCAATGTACGGTAGTAATGTAGCCATCCTCTGGCTGTGGTTCAATGAGGAGCAGTAATGTAGCCATCCTCTGGCTGTGGCTCAATGTACAGTAGTAATGTAGCCATCCTCTGGCTGTGATTCAATGTGGACTAGTAATGTAGTCATCCTCTGTGGTTCAATGTGGAGTAGTAATGTAGCCATCCTCTGGCTGTGGTTCATTGAGGAGCAGTAATATTGCCATCCTCTGGCTGTGGCTCAATGTGGAGTAGTAATATAGCCATCCTCTGGCTGTGGTTCAATGTGGAGTAGTAATGTAGCCATCCTCTTGCTGTGGTTCAATGTACAGTAGTAATGTAGCCATCCACTGGCTGTGGCTCAATGTACAGTAGCAATATAGCCATCCTCTGGCTGTGGTTCAATGAGGAGCAGTAATGTAGCCATCCTCTGGCAGTGGCTTAATGTGGAGTAGTAATGTAGCCATCCTCTGGCTGTGGTTCAATGAGGAGCAGTAATGTAGCCATCCTAAGGCTGTGGTTCAATGTACAGTAGTAATGTAGCCATCCTCTGGCTGTGGCTCAATGTACAGTAGTAATGTAGCCATCCTCTGGCTGTGATTCAATGTGGACTAGTAATGTAGTCATCCTCTGTGGTTCAATGTGGAGTAGTAATGTAGCCATCCTCTGGCTGTGGTTCATTGAGGAGCAGTAATATTGCCATCCTCTGGCTGTGGCTCAATGTGGAGTAGTAATATAGCCATCCTCTGGCTGTGGTTCAATGTGGAGTAGTAATGTAGCCATCCTCTTGCTGTGGTTCAATGTACAGTAGTACTGTAGCCATCCACTGGCTGTGGCTCAATGTACAGTAGCAATATAGCCATCCTCTGGCTGTGGTTCAATGAGGAGCAGTAATGTAGCCATCCTCTGGCAGTGGCTTAATGTGGAGTAGTAATGTAGCCATCCTCTGGCTGTGGTTCAATGAGGAGCAGTAATGTAGCCATCCTCTGGCTGTGGCTTAATGTGGAGTAGTAATGTAGGCATCCTCTGGCTGTGGTTCAATGAGGAGCAGTAATGTAGCCATCCTCTGGCTGTGGTTTAATGAGGAGTAGTAATGTACCCATCCTCTGGCTGTGGTTCAATGAGGAGTAGTAATGTAGCCATCCTCTGGCTGTGGTTCAATGAGGAGCAGTAATGTAGCCATCCTAAGGCTGTGGTTCAATGTACAGTAGTAGTGTAGCCATCCTCTGGCTGTGGCTCAATGTACAGTAGTAATGTAGCCATCCTCTGGCTGTGGTTCAATGTACAGTAGTAAAGTAGCCATCCTCTGGCTGTGGTTCAATGTACAGTAGTAATGTAGCCATCCTCAGGCTGTGGGTCAATGAGGAGTAGTAATGTAGCCATCCTCTGGCTGTGGCTCAATGTGGAGTAGTAATATAGCCATCCTAAGGCTGTGGTTCAATGTACAGTAGTAATGTAGCCATCCTCTGGCTGTGGCTCAATGTACAGTAGTAATGTAGCCGTCCTCTGGCTGTGGCTCAATGTACGGTAGTAATGTAGCCATCCTCTGACTGTGGCTCAATGTACAGTAGTAATGTAACCATCCTCTGGTTGTGGTTCAATGTTCAGTAGTAATGTAGCCATCCTCTGGCTGTGGTTCAATGTTCAGCAGTAATGTAGCCATCCTCTGGCTGTGGCTCAATATACAGTAGTAATGTAGCCATCCTCTGGCTGTGGCTCAATGTACAGTAGTAATGTAGCCATCATCTGGCTGTGGTTCAATGAGGAGTAGTAATGTAGCCATCCTCTGGCTGTGGTTCAATGACGAGCAGTAATGTAGCCATCCTCTGGCTGTGGCTCAATGTGGAGTAGTAATGTAGCCATCCTCTGGCTGTGGTTCACTGTGGAGTAGTAATGTAGCCATCCTCTTGCTGTGGTTCAATGTACAGTAGTAATGTAGCCATCATCTGGCTGTGGCTCAATGTACAGTAGCAATGTAGCCATCCTCTGGCTGTGGTTCAATGAGGAGCAGTAATGTAGCCATCCTCTGGCTGTGGTTCAATGAGGAGCAGTAATGTACCCATCCTCTGGCTGTGGTTCAATGAGGAGTAGTAATGTAGCCATCCTCTGGCTGTGGGTCAATATACAGTAGTAATGTAGTCATCCTCTGGCTGTGGTTCAATGTACAGTAGTAATGTAGCCATCCTCTGGCTGTGGTTCAATGAGGAGCAGTAATGTAGCAAATCCTAAGGCTGTGGTTCAATGTACAGTAGTAATGTAGCCATCCTCTGGCTGTGGCTCAATGTACAGTAGTAATGTAGCCATCCTCTGGCTGTGGTTCAATGTGGACTAGTAATGTAGCCATCCTCTGTGGTTCAATGTGGAGTAGTAATGTAGCCATCCTCTGTGGTTCAATGTACAGTAGTAATGTAGCCATCCTTTGGCTGTGGTTCAATATACAGTAGTAATGTAGCCATCCTCTGGCTGTGGTTCATTGAGGAGCAGTAATGTAGCCATCATCTGGCTGTGGTTCAATGTACAGTAGTAATGTAGCCATCCTCTGGCTGTGGTTCATTGTGGAGTAGTAATGTAGCCATCCTCTGGCTGTGGTTCAATGTACAGTAGTAATGTAGCCATCCTCTGGCTGTGGCTCAATGTACAGTAGCAATGTAGCCATCCTCTGGCTGTGGCTCAATGAGGAGCAGTAATGTAGCCATCCTCTGGCTGTGGTTCAATGTACAGTAGCAATGTAGCCATCCTCTGGCTGTGGCTCAATGAGGAGCAGTAATGTAGCCATCCTCTGGCTGTGGTTCAATGTACAGTAGTAATGTAGCCATCCTCTGGCTGTGGTTCAATGAGGAGTAGTAATGTA
Organism: Salmo salar; assembly: GCF_965601325.2. NCBI lineage: Eukaryota > Metazoa > Chordata > Actinopteri > Salmoniformes > Salmonidae > Salmo > Salmo salar. Next base: position 116,292,423 of record NC_138301.1, on the reverse strand, counting down.
GCCATCCTCTGGCTGTGGGTCAATATACAGTAGTAATGTAGTCATCCTCTGGCTGTGGTTCAATGTACAGTAGTAATGTAGCCATCCTCTGGCTGTGGTTCAATGAGGAGCAGTAATGTAGCAAATCCTAAGGCTGTGGTTCAATGTACAGTAGTAATGTAGCCATCCTCTGGCTGTGGCTCAATGTACAGTAGTAATGTAGCCATCCTCTGGCTGTGGTTCAATGTGGACTAGTAATGTAGCCATCCTCTGTGGTTCAATGTGGAGTAGTAATGTAGCCATCCTCTGTGGTTCAATGTACAGTAGTAATGTAGCCATCCTTTGGCTGTGGTTCAATATACAGTAGTAATGTAGCCATCCTCTGGCTGTGGTTCATTGAGGAGCAGTAATGTAGCCATCATCTGGCTGTGGTTCAATGTACAGTAGTAATGTAGCCATCCTCTGGCTGTGGTTCAATGTACAGTAGTAATGTAGCCATCCTCTGGCTGTGGCTCAATGTACAGTAGCAATGTAGCCATCCTCTGGCTGTGGCTCAATGAGGAGCAGTAATGTAGCCATCCTCTGGCTGTGGTTCAATGTACAGTAGTAATGTAGCCATCCTCTGGCTGTGGTTCAATGAGGAGTAGTAATGTAGCCATCCTCTGGCTGTGGCTCAATGTACAGTAGCAATGTAGCCATCCTCTGGCTGTGGCTCAATGTACAGTAGTAATGTAGCCATCCTCTGGCTGTGGTTCAATGAGGAGCAGTAATGTAGCCATCCTCTGGCTGTGGCTCAATGTACAGTAGTAATGTAGCCATCCTCTGGCTGTGGTTCAATGAGGAGTAGTAATGTAGCCATCCTCTGGCTGTGGTTCAATGAGGAGCAGTAATTAGCCATCCTCTGGCTGTGGCTCAATGTGGAGTAGTAATATAGCCATCCTCTGGCTGTGGTTCAATGTGGAGTAGTAATGTAGCCATCCTCTTGCTGTGGTTCAATGTACAGTAGTAATGTAGCCATCCACTGGCTGTGGCTCAATGTACAGTAGCAATATAGCCATCCTCTGGCTGTTGTTCAATGAGGAGCAGTAATGTAGCCATCCTCTGGCTGTGGCTTAATGTGGAGTAGTAATGTAGCCATCCTCTGGCTGTGGTTCAATGAGGAGCAGTAATGTACCCATCCTCTGGCTGTGGCTTAATGTGGAGTAGTAATGTAGCCATCCTCTGGCTGTGGTTCAATGAGGAACAGTAATGTAGCCATCCTCTGGCTATGGTTAAATGAGGAGCAGTAATGTACCCATCCTCTGGCTGTGGTTCAATGAGGAGTAGTAATGTAGCCATCCTCTGGCTGTGGTTCAATGAGGAGCAGTAATGTAGCCATCCTAAGGCTGTGGTTCAATGTACAGTAGTAATGTAGCCATCCTCTGGCTGTGGCTCAATGTACAGTAGTAATGTAGTAATCCTCTGGCTGTGGTTCAATGTACAGTAGTAATGTAGCCATCCTCTGGCTGTGGTTCAATGAGGAGTAGTAATGTAGCCATCCTCTGGCTGTGGTTCAATGAGGAGCAGTAATGTAGCCATCCTCTGGCTGTGGCTCAATGTGGAGTAGTAATGTAGCCATCCTCTGGCTGTGGTTCAATGTACAGTAGTAATGTAGCCGTCCTCTGGCTGTGGCTCAATGTACGGTAGTAATGTAGCCATCCTCTGACTGTGGCTCAATGTACAGTAGTAATGTAACCATCCTCTAGCTGTGGTTCAATGTTCAGTAGTAATGTAGCCATCCTCTGGCTGTGGTTCAATGTTCAGTAGTAATGTAGCCATCCTCTGGCTGTGGTTCAATGTACGGTAGTAATGTAGCCATCCTCTGGCTGTGTTTCAATGTACGGTAGTAATGTAGCCATCCTCTGGCTGTGGTTCAATGAGGAGCAGTAATGTAGCCATCCTCTGGCTGTGGCTCAATGTACAGTAGTAATGTAGCCATCCTCTGGCTGTGATTCAATGTGGACTAGTAATGTAGTCATCCTCTGTGGTTCAATGTGGAGTAGTAATGTAGCCATCCTCTGGCTGTGGTTCATTGAGGAGCAGTAATATTGCCATCCTCTGGCTGTGGCTCAATGTGGAGTAGTAATATAGCCATCCTCTGGCTGTGGTTCAATGTGGAGTAGTAATGTAGCCATCCTCTTGCTGTGGTTCAATGTACAGTAGTAATGTAGCCATCCACTGGCTGTGGCTCAATGTACAGTAGCAATATAGCCATCCTCTGGCTGTGGTTCAATGAGGAGCAGTAATGTAGCCATCCTCTGGCAGTGGCTTAATGTGGAGTAGTAATGTAGCCATCCTCTGGCTGTGGTTCAATGAGGAGCAGTAATGTAGCCATCCTAAGGCTGTGGTTCAATGTACAGTAGTAATGTAGCCATCCTCTGGCTGTGGCTCAATGTACAGTAGTAATGTAGCCATCCTCTGGCTGTGATTCAATGTGGACTAGTAATGTAGTCATCCTCTGTGGTTCAATGTGGAGTAGTAATGTAGCCATCCTCTGGCTGTGGTTCATTGAGGAGCAGTAATATTGCCATCCTCTGGCTGTGGCTCAATGTGGAGTAGTAATATAGCCATCCTCTGGCTGTGGTTCAATGTGGAGTAGTAATGTAGCCATCCTCTTGCTGTGGTTCAATGTACAGTAGTACTGTAGCCATCCACTGGCTGTGGCTCAATGTACAGTAGCAATATAGCCATCCTCTGGCTGTGGTTCAATGAGGAGCAGTAATGTAGCCATCCTCTGGCAGTGGCTTAATGTGGAGTAGTAATGTAGCCATCCTCTGGCTGTGGTTCAATGAGGAGCAGTAATGTAGCCATCCTCTGGCTGTGGCTTAATGTGGAGTAGTAATGTAGGCATCCTCTGGCTGTGGTTCAATGAGGAGCAGTAATGTAGCCATCCTCTGGCTGTGGTTTAATGAGGAGTAGTAATGTACCCATCCTCTGGCTGTGGTTCAATGAGGAGTAGTAATGTAGCCATCCTCTGGCTGTGGTTCAATGAGGAGCAGTAATGTAGCCATCCTAAGGCTGTGGTTCAATGTACAGTAGTAGTGTAGCCATCCTCTGGCTGTGGCTCAATGTACAGTAGTAATGTAGCCATCCTCTGGCTGTGGTTCAATGTACAGTAGTAAAGTAGCCATCCTCTGGCTGTGGTTCAATGTACAGTAGTAATGTAGCCATCCTCAGGCTGTGGCTCAATGAGGAGTAGTAATGTAGCCATCCTCTGGCTGTGGCTCAATGTGGAGTAGTAATATAGCCATCCTAAGGCTGTGGTTCAATGTACAGTAGTAATGTAGCCATCCTCTGGCTGTGGCTCAATGTACAGTAGTAATGTAGCCGTCCTCTGGCTGTGGCTCAATGTACGGTAGTAATGTAGCCATCCTCTGACTGTGGCTCAATGTACAGTAGTAATGTAACCATCCTCTGGTTGTGGTTCAATGTTCAGTAGTAATGTAGCCATCCTCTGGCTGTGGTTCAATGTTCAGCAGTAATGTAGCCATCCTCTGGCTGTGGCTCAATATACAGTTGTAATGTAGCCATCCTCTGGCTGTGGCTCAATGTACAGTAGTAATGTAGCCATCCTCTGGCTGTGGTTCAATGAGGAGTAGTAATGTAGCCATCCTCTGGCTGTGGTTCAATGACGAGCAGTAATGTAGCCATCCTCTGGCTGTGGCTCAATGTGGAGTAGTAATGTAGCCATCCTCTGGCTGTGGTTCACTGTGGAGTAGTAATGTAGCCATCCTCTTGCTGTGGTTCAATGTACAGTAGTAATGTAGCCATCCACTGGCTGTGGCTCAATGTACAGTAGCAATGTAGCCATCCTCTGGCTGTGGTTCAATGAGGAGCAGTAATGTAGCCATCCTCTGGCTGTGGTTCAATGAGGAGCAGTAATGTACCCATCCTCTGGCTGTGGTTCAATGAGGAGTAGTAATGTAGCCATCCTCTGGCTGTGGTTCAATATACAGTAGTAATGTAGTCATCCTCTGGCTGTGGTTCAATGTACAGTAGTAATGTAGCCATCCTCTGGCTGTGGTTCAGGGAGGAGCAGTAATGTAGCCATCCTAAGGCTGTGGTTCAATGTACAGTAGTAATGTAGCCATCCTCTGGCTGTGGCTCAATGTACAGTAGTAACGTAGCCATCCTCTGGCTGTGGTTCAATGTGGACTAGTAATGTAGCCATCCTCTGTGGTTCAATGTGGAGTAGTAATGTAGCCATCCTCTGTGGTTCAATGTACAGTAGTAATGTAGCCATCCTCTGGCTGTGGTTCAATGTACAGTAGTAATGTAGCCATCATCTGGCTGTGGTTCAATGTACAGTAGTAATGTAGCCATCCTCTGGCTGTGGTTCAATGTGGAGTAGTAAGGTAGCCATCCTCTGGCTGTGGTTCAATGTACAGTAGTAATGTAGCCATCATCTGGCTGTGGCTCAATGTACAGTAGCAATGTAGCCATCCTCTGGCTGTGGTTCAATGAGGAGCAGTAATGTAGCCATCCTCTGGCTGTGGTTCAATGAGGAGCAGTAATGTACCCATCCTCTGGCTGTGGTTCAATGAGGAGTAGTAATGTAGCCATCCTCTGGCTGTGGCTCAATATACAGTAGTAATGTAGTCATCCTCTGGCTGTGGTTCAATGTACAGTAGTAATGTAGCCATCCTCTGGCTGTGGTTCAATGAGGAGCAGTAATGTAGCCATCCTAAGGCTGTGGTTCAATGTACAGTAGTAATGTAGCCATCCTCTGGCTGTGGCTCAATGTACAGTAGTAATGTAGCCATCCTCTGGCTGTGGTTCAATGTGGACTAGTAATGTAGCCATCCTCTGTGGTTCAATGTGGAGTAGTAATGTAGCCATCCTCTGTGGTTCAATGTACAGTAGTAATGTAGCCATCCTCTGGCTGTGGTTCAATGTACAGTAGTAATGTAGCCATCCTCTGGCTGTGGTTCATTGTGGAGTAGTAATGTAGCCATCCTCTGGCTGTGGTTCAATGTACAGTAGTAATGTAGCCATCCTCTGGCTGTGGCTCAATGTACAGTAGCAATGTAGCCATCCTCTGGCTGTGGCTCAATGAGGAGCAGTAATGTAGCCATCCTCTGGCTGTGGTTCAATGTACAGTAGTAATGTAGCCATCCTCTGGCTGTGGTTCAATGAGGAGTAGTAATGTAGCCATCCTCTGGCTGTGGCTCAATGTACAGTAGCAATGTAGCCATCCTCTGGCTGTGGCTCAATGTACAGTAGTAATGTAGCCATCCTCTGGCTGTGGTTCAATGAGGAGCAGTAATGTAGCCATCCTCTGGCTGTGGCTCAATGTACAGTAGTAATGTAGCCATCCTCTGGCTGTGGTTCAATGAGGAGCAGTAATGTAGCCATCCTCTGGCTGTGGCTCAATGTACAGTAGTAATGTAGCCATCCTCTGGCTGTGGTTCAATGAGGAGTAGTAATGTAGCCATCCTCTGGCTGTGGTTCAATGAGGAGCAGTAATTAGCCATCCTCTGGCTGTGGCTCAATGTGGAGTAGTAATATAGCCATCCTCTGGCTGTGGTTCAATGTGGAGTAGTAATGTAGCCATCCTCTTGCTGTGGTTCAATGTACAGTAGTAATGTAGCCATCCACTGGCTGTGGCTCAATGTACAGTAGCAATATAGCCATCCTCTGGCTGTGGTTCAATGAGGAGCAGTAATGTAGCCATCCTCTGGCTGTGGCTTAATGTGGAGTAGTAATGTAGCCATCCTCTGACAGTGGTTCAATGAGGAGCAGTAATGTAGCCATACTCTGGCTGTGGCTTAATGTGGAGTAGTAATGTAGCCATCCTCTGGCTGTGGTTCAATGAGGAACAGTAATGTAGCCATCCTCTGGCTATGGTTAAATGAGGAGCAGTAATGTACCCATCCTCTGGCTGTGGTTCAATGAGGAGTAGTAATGTAGCCATCCTCTGGCTGTGGTTCAATGAGGAGCAGTAATGTAGCCATCCTAAGGCTGTGGTTCAATGTACAGTAGTAATGTAGCCATCCTCTGGCTGTGGCTCAATGTACAGTAGTAATGTAGCCATCCTCTGGCTGTGGTTCAATGTACAGTAGTAATGTAGCCATCCTCTGGCTGTGGTTCAATGAGGAGTAGTAATGTAGCAATCCTCTGGCTGTGGTTCAATGAGGAGCAGTAATGTAGCCATCCTCTGGCTGTGGCTCAATGTGGAGTAGTAATATAGCCATCCTCTGGCTGTGGTTCAATGTGGAGTAGTAATGTAGCCATCCTCTGGCTGTGGCTCAATGTACAGTAGTAATATAGCCATCCACTGGCTGTGGCTCAATGTACAGTAGCAATATAGCCATCCTCTGGCTGTGGTTCAATGAGGAGCAGTAATGTAGCCATCCTCTGGCTGTGGCTTAATGTGGAGTAGTAATGTAGCCATCCTCTGGCTGTGGTTCAATGAGGAGCAGTAATGTAGCCATCCTCTGGCTGTGGCTTAATGTGGAGTAGTAATGTAGCCATGCTCTGGCTGTGGTTCAATGAGGAGCAGTAATGTAGCCATCCTCTGGCTGTGGTTCAATGAGGAGCAGTAATGTACCCATCCTCTGGCTGTGGTTCAAAGAGGAGTAGTAATGTAGCCATCCTCTGGCTGTGGTTCAATGAGGAGCAGTAATGTAGCCATCCTAAGGCTGTGGTTCAATATACAGTAGTAATGTAGCCATCCTCTGGCTGTGGCTCAATGTACAGTAGTAATGTAGCCATCCTCTGGCTGTGGTTCAATGTACAGTAGTAATGTAGCCATCCTCTGGCTGTGGCTCAATGAGGAGTAGTAATGTAGCCATCCTCTGGCTGTGGTTCAATGAGGAGTAGTAATGTAGCCATCCTCTGGCTGTGGTTCAATGTGGAGTAGTAATGTAGCCATCCTCTGGCTGTGGTTCAATGTTCAGTAGTAATGTAGCCATCCTCTGGCTGTGGTTCAATGTACGGTAGTAATGTAGCCATCCTCTGGCTGTGGTTCAATGAGGAGCAGTAATGTAGCCATCCTAAGGCTGTGGTTCAAAGTACAGTAGTAATGTAGCCATCCTCTGGCTGTGGCTCAATGTACAGTAGTAATGTAGCCATCCTCTGGCTGTGGTTCAATGTGGACTAGTAATGTAGTCATCCTCTGTGGTTCAATGTGTAGTAGTAATGTAGCCATCCTCTGTGGTTCAATGTACAGTAGTAATGTAGCCATCCTCTGGCTGTGGTTCAATGTACAGTAGTAATGTAGCCATCATCTGGCTGTGGTTCAATGTACAGTAGCAATGTAGCCATCCTCTGGCTGTGGCTCAATGAGGAGCAGTAATGTAGCCATCCTCTGGCTGTGGTTCAATGTACAGTAGTAATGTAGCCATCCTCTGGCTGTGGTTCAATGAGGAGTAGTAATGTAGCCATCCTCTGACTGTGGCTCAATGTACAGTAGCAATGTAGCCTTCCTCTGGCTGTGGCTCAATGTACGGTAGTAATGTAGCCATCCTCTGGCTGTGGTTCAATGAGGAGCAGTAATGTAGCCATCCTCTGGCTGTGGTTCAATGAGGAGCAGTAATGTACCCATCCTCTGGCTGTGGTTCAAAGAGGAGTAGTAATGTAGCCATCCTCTGGCTGTGGTTCAATGAGGAGCAGTAATGTAGCCATCCTAAGGCTGTGGTTCAATATACAGTAGTAATGTAGCCATCCTCTGGCTGTGGCTCAATGTACAGTAGTAATGTAGCCATCCTCTGGCTGTGGTTCAATGTACAGTAGTAAAGTAGCCATCCTCTGGCTGTGGTTCAATGTACAGTAGTAATGTAGCCATCCTCTGGCTGTGGCTCAATGAGGAGTAGTAATGTAGCCATCCTCTGGCTGTGGTTCAATGAGGAGTAGTAATGTAGCCATCCTCTGGCTGTGGTTCAATGTGGAGTAGTAATGTAGCCATCCTCTGGCTGTGGTTCAATGTACAGTAGTAATGTAGCCGTCCTCTGGCTGTGGCTCAATGTACGGTAGTAATGTAGCCATCCTCTGACTGTGGCTCAATGTACAGTAGTAATGTAACCATCCTCTGGCTGTGGTTCAATGTTCAGTAGTAATGTAGCCATCCTCTGGCTGTGGTTCAATGTTCAGTAGTAATGTAGCCATCCTCTGGCTGTGGTTCAATGTACGGTAGTAATGTAGCCATTCTCTGGCTGTGGTTCAATGAGGAGCAGTAATGTAGCCATCCTAAGGCTGTGGTTCAAAGTACAGTAGTAATGTAGCCATCCTCTGGCTGTGGCTCAATGTACAGTAGTAATGTAGCCATCCTCTGGCTGTGGTTCAATGTGGACTAGTAATGTAGTCATCCTCTGTGGTTCAATGTGAAGTAGTAATGTAGCCATCCTCTGTGGTTCAATGTACAGTAGTAATGTAGCCATCCTCTGGCTGTGGTTCAATGTACAGTAGTAATGTAGCCATCATCTGGCTGTGGTTCAATGTACAGTAGCAATGTAGCCATCCTCTGGCTGTGGCTCACTGAGGAGCAGTAATGTAGCCATCCTCTGGCTGTGGTTCAATGTACAGTAGTAATGTAGCCATCCTCTGGCTGTGGTTCAATGAGGAGTAGTAATGTAGCCATCCTCTGACTGTGGCTCAATGTACAGTAGTAATGTAGCCATCCTCTGGCTGTGGTTCAATGAGGAGCAGTAATGTAGCCATCCTCTGGCTGTGGTTCAATGAGGAGCAGTAATGTACCCATCCTCTGGCTGTGGTTCAAAGAGGAGTAGTAATGTAGCCATCCTCTGGCTGTGGTTCAATGAGGAGCAGTAATGTAGCCATCCTAAGGCTGTGGTTCAATATACAGTAGTAATGTAGCCATCCTCTGGCTGTGGCTCAATGTACAGTAGTAATGTAGCCATCCTCTGGCTGTGGTTCAATGTACAGTAGTAAAGTAGCCATCCTCTGGCTGTGGTTCAATGTACAGTAGTAATGTAGCCATCCTCTGGCTGTGGCTCAATGAGGAGTAGTAATGTAGCCATCCTCTGGCTGTGGTTCAATGAGGAGTAGTAATGTAGCCATCCTCTGGCTGTGGTTCAATGTGGAGTAGTAATGTAGCCATCCTCTGGCTGTGGTTCAATGTACAGTAGTAATGTAGCCGTCCTCTGGCTGTGGCTCAATGTACAGTAGTAATGTAGCCATCCTCTGACTGTGGCTCAATGTACAGTAGTAATGTAACCATCCTCTGGCTGTGGTTCAATGTTCAGTAGTAATGTAGCCATCCTCTGGCTGTGGTTCAATGTTCAGTAGTAATGTAGCCATCCTCTGGCTGTGGTTCAATGAGGAGCAGTAATGTAGCCATCCTAAGGCTGTGGTTCAATGTACAGTAGTAATGTAGCCATCCTCTGGCTGTGGCTCAATGTACAGTAGTAATGTAGCCATCCTCTGGCTGTGGTTCAATGTGGACTAGTAATGTAGTCATCCTCTGTGGTTCAATGTGAAGTAGTAATGTAGCCATCCTCTGTGGTTCAATGTACAGTAGTAATGTAGCCATCCTCTGGCTGTGGTTCAATGTACAGTAGTAATGTAGCCATCATCTGGCTGTGGTTCAATGTACAGTAGCAATGTAGCCATCCTCTGGCTGTGGCTCAATGAGGAGCAGTAATGTAGCCATCCTCTGGCTGTGGTTCAATGTACAGTAGTAATGTAGCCATCCTCTGGCTGTGGTTCAATGAGGAGTAGTAATGTAGCCATCCTCTGACTGTGGCTCAATGTACAGTAGCAATGTAGCCTTCCTCTGGCTGTGGCTCAATGTACGGTAGTAATGTAGCCATCCTCTGGCTGTGGTTCAATGAGGAGCAGTAATGTAGCCATCCTCTGGCTGTGGCTCAATATACAGTAGTAATGTAGCCATCCTCTGGCTTTGGCTCAATGTACAGTAGTAATGTAGCCATCCTCTGGCTGTGGTTCAATGAGGAGTAGTAATGTAGCCATCCTCTGGCTGTGGTTCAATGAGGAGCAGTAATGTAGCCATCCTCTGGCTGTGGTTCAATGTGGAGTAGTAATGTAGCCATCCTCTTGCTGTGGTTCAATGTACAGTAGTAATGTAGCCATCCACTGGCTGTGGCTCAATGTACAGTAGCAATGTAGCCATCCTCTGGCTGTGGTTCAATGTACAGAAGTAATGTAGCCATCCTCTGGCTGTGGTTCAATGTACAGTAGTAATGTAGCCATCCTCTGGCTGTGGTTCAATGAGGAGCAGTAATGTAGCCATCCTAAGGCTGTGGCTCAATGTACAGTAGTAATGTAGCCATCCTCTGGCTGTGGCTCAATGTACAGTAGCAATGTAGCCATCCTCTGGCTGTGGCTCAATGAGGAGTAGTAATGTAGCCATCCTCTGGCTGTGGTTCAATGAGGAGTAGTAATGTAGCCATCCTCTGGCTGTGGTTCAATGTGGAGTAGTAATGTTACCATCCTCTGGCTGTGGTTCAATGTTCAGTAGTAATGTAGCCGTCCTCTGGCTGTGGCTCAATGTACAGTAGTAATGTAGCCATCCTCTGACTGTGGCTCAATGTACAGTAGTAATGTAACCATCCTCTGGCTGTGGTTCAATGTTCAGTAGTAATGTTGCCATCCTCTGGCTGTGGTTCAATGTTCAGTAGTAATGTAGCCATCCTCTGGCTGTGGTTCAATGAGGAGCAGTAATGTAGCCATCCTAAGGCTGTGGTTCAATGTACAGTAGTAATGTAGCCATCCTCTGGCTGTGGCTCAATGTACAGTAGTAATGTAGCCATCCTCTGGCTGTGGTTCAATGTGGACTAGTAATGTAGTCATCCTCTGTGGTTCAATGTGAAGTAGTAATGTAGCCATCCTCTGTGGTTCAATGTACAGTAGTAATGTAGCCATCCTCTGGCTGTGGTTCAATGTACAGTAGTAATGTAGCCATCATCTGGCTGTGGTTCAGTGTACAGTAGCAATGTAGCCATCCTCTGGCTGTGGCTCAATGAGGAGCAGTAATGTAGCCATCCTCTGGCTGTGGTTCAATGTACAGTAGTAATGTAGCCATCCTCTGGCTGTGGTTCAATGAGGAGTAGTAATGTAGCCATCCTCTGACTGTGGCTCAATGTACAGTAGCAATGTAGCCTTCCTCTGGCTGTGGCTCAATGTACGGTAGTAATGTAGCCATCCTCTGGCTGTGGTTCAATGAGGAGCAGTAATGTAGCCATCCTCTGGCTGTGGCTCAATATACAGTAGTAATGTAGCCATCCTCTGGCTTTGGCTCAATGTACAGTAGTAATGTAGCCATCCTCTGGCTGTGGTTCAATGAGGAGTAGTAATGTAGCCATCCTCTGGCTGTGGTTCAATGAGGAGCAGTAATGTAGCCATCCTCTGGCTGTGGTTCAATGTGGAGTAGTAATGTAGCCATCCTCTTGCTGTGGTTCAATGTACAGTAGTAATGTAGCCATCCACTGGCTGTGGCTCAATGTACAGTAGCAATGTAGCCATCCTCTGGCTGTGGTTCAATGTACAGAAGTAATGTAGCCATCCTCTGGCTGTGGTTCAATGTACAGTAGTAATGTAGCCATCCTCTGGCTGTGGTTCAATGAGGAGCAGTAATGTAGCCATCCTAAGGCTGTGGCTCAATGTACAGTAGTAATGTAGCCATCCTCTGGCTGTGGCTCAATGTACAGTAGCAATGTAGCCATCCTCTGGCTGTGGCTCAATGAGGAGTAGTAATGTAGCCATCCTCTGGCTGTGGTTCAATGAGGAGTAGTAATGTAGCCATCCTCTGGCTGTGGTTCAATGTGGAGTAGTAATGTTACCATCCTCTGGCTGTGGTTCAATGTTCAGTAGTAATGTAGCCATCCTCTGGCTGTGGTTCAATGTACAGTAGTAATGTAGCCATCCTCTGGCTGTGGTTCAATGTACAGTAGTAATGTAGCCATCCTCTGGCTGTGGGTCAATGAGGAGCAGTAATGTAGCCATCATCTGGCTGTGGCTCAATGTACAGTAGTAATGTAGCCATCATCTGGCTGTGGTTCAATGTACAGGACTTTCATTCCATAGTTCATTCCATAGCACTTTCATTCAATAGTTCATTCCATAGGACTTTCATTCCATAGTTCATTCCATAGGACTTTCATTCCATAGTTCATTCCATAGGACTTTTATTCCATAGGACTTTCATTCCGTAGTTTATTCCATAGGACTTTCATTCCATATTTCATTCCATAGGACTTTCATTCCATAGTTTATTCCATTGGACTTTCATTCCATAGTTCATTCCATAGTTCATTCCATAGGACTTTCATTCCATAGTTCATTCCATTGGACTTTTATTCCATAGGACTTTCATTCCATTGGACTTTCATTCCATAGTTCATTCCATAGTTTATTCCATAGGACTTTCATTCCATTGGACTTTCATTCTATAGTTCATTCCATAGTTCACTCCATAGGACTTTCATTCCGTAGTTTATTCCATAGGACTTTCATTCCATATTTCATTCCATAGGACTTTCATTCCATAGTTTATTCCATTGGACTTTCATTCCGTAGTTCATTCCATAGTTCATTCCATAGCACTTTCATTCCATAGTTCATTCCATTGGACTTTTATTCCATAGTACTTTCATTCCGTAGTTTATTCCATAGGACTTTCATTCCATAGTTCATTCCATAGGACTTTCATTCCATAGTTCATTCCATAGAACTTCCATTCCATAGTTCATTCCATAGTACTTCCATTCCATAGTTCACTCCATAGGACTTTCATTCCATAGTTCATTCCATAGGACTTCCATTCCATAGTTCATTCCATAGGACTTTCATTCCATAGTTTATTCCATAGGACTTTCATTCCATTGGACTTTCATTCCATAGTTCATTCCATAGTTCATTCCATAGGACTTTCATTCCATAGTTCATTCCATAGTTCATTCCATAGGACTTTCATTCCATAGTTTATTCCATAGGACTTTCATTCCATTGGACTTTCATTCCATAGTTCATTCCATAGTTCATTCCATAGGACTTTCATTCCATAGTTCATTCTATAGTTCATTCCATAGGACTTTCATTCCATTGGACTTTCATTCCATAGTTCATTCCATAGTTTATTCCATAGGACATTCATTCCATTGGACTTTCATTCTATAGTTCATTCCATAGTTCATTCCATAGGACTTTCATTCCATAGTTAATTCCATAGGACTTTTATTCCACCACTGTTCTGAACTAATACTTCTACCAAATGTATTAGGGTCTATACACAGATCGGCTACATAGCTACACATCTATAGCATACAGGTCTTTTTATCCTCCACTGACTAACCTTACACACAACCTTACATGAGGCAGCAGGGTGGCCTAGTTGTTAGAGAGTTGGACTAGTAACTGAAAGGTTGCCAGTTCAAATCCCCGAGCTGTCAAGGTACAAATCTGTTGTTCTGCCCCTGAACAGGCAGTTAACCCACTGTTCCTAGGCTGTCATTGAAAATAAGAATTTGTTCTTAACTGACTTGCCTAGTTAAATAAAGGTAAAATAAGCAAGAAAGTGTTAGCTACTGCTATGTCACCTCATTGGCAAATATCTTCCATCTGTAACATTACTACAATTTCACAAGTTGAAGGACCAGACATTGAAATGGGTTTAGAATATTTATTAAGGAAATGGAATGGATGTGAGAATGACTACCTCATTCTGAATGAGAATGGACTGGATGAAGTCGAAGGCTGCAGATGAAGGATCCAGGGGGTGGACTCTGTAGAGTTTGGCTTAGTCTTAGGTAGACATCATTGCCAGGCTATAGTAGTTAGGCTACTATGGTGATGGAAATCCCCAAAAAGAGAACTTCAAGTTAGTCAGACCCTGGAGAGGAAGTGAGCTGTTCTGGACTCCAGGTGATGAATGGTTGGCAATATAGTTGAGGTAGTACAGATGTAAGATCTTAATTTTATCACTCATTTACTGATGAGAATTTTACTGATGAGTATTTTCTTGCACAGAAGGACATGCAAACGTGTAGTGTATTCAAGGTTTTAAAAGGCTTCTAACGTTTGTAATTTCCACTGTAAAATGTCAAACTTTATTTGCCCTAATGTAAAATGTATCAACCCCAAACAAAAAAATGTCCATTCATTATCATTCACATATTAATTCACATTTACAGTTGCTGGAGGATTATTTTCCTTCTTTAGCAAACTGGCTCAAATTAAGATCCTACATCTGTACAGACATATGGATGAGATGCCCATGGAGTGACTCAATCTTAGACCCCAGGAGAGCAAGCAGAAGTGACGGTGGCAAGGAAAAAACTCCCTTGAAAGAAGAAAACTGTGGTAGAATTACAACATTATGTTAATCACATGACTTTTATATTAGAATGTGTTCCTATATTAGTACATTCACACTGTCTGTTTTTCTGAGAGGAGCCTCTGAGGTTTAACGCTGACAGTCGATTTACGATGACAACATTCCATTCCGTGAGTCGTGTCTGTGTGACATGCTAGTCTGTCTGAAAGTCTCTCCTTTGATTTGAATAATTACAACGACAAAACCTTGAGAGGAACCAGACTCAGCTGGGGAGCCAATCCTCTTTTTGACTGGTTGGGTAAGATTCGGTGCGTGAGGTAGATGGTGTGTGTGAAATGAGGCAGAGACTGGAAGGTTCTGAGCGATGAGCATGTTGTGGGATGTCCTGATGTTTTTGATGTCAGAGTGGATGTAGAAATGAAAGACTTGAGAGGATCAGCGTCCGAGGAGTTGTACGGTATGGTCTGCGATGCCGTGTCCAGATGCCATGGACACAGCTCCGAGTGTCCGGAGAATTGGTCAGCAAAATAGCCGTACAGGGATAGTATTTGTCTCAGATGGAAATGGAACCATTGGCTAGTCTTCGGAACTAGATTCGAGGATGAATAGTAGATTGGATGGAAATGGAACCATTGGCTAGTCTTCGGAACCAGATTCGAGGTTGAATAGTAGATTGGATGGAAATGGAACCATTGGCTAGTCTTCGGAACCAGATTCGAGGATGAATAGTAGATTGGATAGAAAAGCATGTTGAGATTGTCTGGGTTGTAGGAAGTAGGTGAAAGGTTGGTAAGGACTGTGAGTAGATGGTAGCCAGAACAGGTAGACTGGTGTGGTTCTGCCAAACTGATCGGTTTACTGTGTATGAGGGTGAAGGTGAAGGTATCCTTGTCGAAGATGGTGATGTCGGACAGTTGAGATGATGAGAAGGCATATAGGTAGAGGATGAGGAAGTAAACTCGGCAACGTCACAGGAAGTGAAAGAACGCCAAAAGAAACATCAATCCCAGCGTAGCAAGACTGCGACTGAGATGTAACCTGATCTCAGCATCTGGATGCAGGCAGACAGGATGTCAATGGTGATGGGCTGGCGATGAGTGGCGAACTTCGGCGAGGCTGGACTGTGGCCGGCAGTTAAACCTGGGGGGGATTATTAAACTGTAACATACTAGACTCAGGGACTCGATACCTAACTTCTCTGGTCATAACTATCAACTGTACAGAGCTATTTGTTCAGAAGGAGAGAAGTTATCCATACACTCCCTCTATCCCTGCCCCCTTTTGCTGAAAGACCTGACAACAGTCACAGGAAAAAGTACATCAAGAGGGAATTCATTTTTAAGTCACATTCTTATTGTTTTCTCCCAGAGCAGGAGAGAGGAGAAGTGCGCACCCTCACCCTCTTCCCCGATATGGCCTGACGCAGACAGGAGACAGATAGCCAATGGACTGTAATGAAACTGGGGAACTCATACAGTAAAGTACAAACACCCACATCACAGGAACCCCCACTTTATCGTTATGTCAGCTCTGGAATGCTTCAGTATCAGACCATTTTGCATATGATATTAAGCCAAGCCACAACACAGAGTGGTGTGCTTATGGGCTGAAAACCACCTGTGACATTTATCTGGCTCTTGGTTTCACTGTGCTGTCATTGTTTCTGAGTGGCTCTTAATAACACCTGTTCCTACTAGAGGGTGCTCACTGTAAAATCCTCCATGTGATTGTTCTACGAGGCTGGTCCACTGTAAGTCTATCATTATTTTAAAGAGAACAAATCAATCAACCCATCCACATTTAATATAAAGTTAAAATCCCCTGAAACATATTGTGGACAAATAAATGTCATTGTCTCTCTCACACTCACTCACTCACTCACTCACTCACTCACTCACTCACTCACTCACTCACTCACTCACTCACTCACTCACTCACTCACTCACTCACTCACTCACTCACTCACTCACTCACTCACTCACTCACTCACTCACTCACTCACTCACTCACTCACTCACACTCTCACACTCTCACACACTCTCTCTCACACACACTCTCTCTCTCTCTCTCTCTCACACACTCACACACTCACACACACTCTCTCTCTCACACACTCTCTCTCTCACACACTCTCTCTCTCACACACTCTCTCTCTCACACACTCTCTCTCTCTCACACTCTCTCTCACACACTCTCTCTCTCACACACTCTCTCTCTCACACACTCTCTCTCTCACACACTCTCTCTCTCTCACACACACTCTCTCTCACACACTCTCTCTCTCACACACTCTCTCTCTCACACACTCTCTCTCTCACACACTCTCTCTCTGTCACACAAGAATAAAGACATTTTAAAATCCTATTGTGTCTATATACAGTGTTGAAACGATGTGCAAATATTTAAAGTACAAAAGGGAGAAAAAATAAATATAGGTTATTATATAGAGGTATTTACATAAATATAGGTATTTACAATGGTGTTTGTTCTTCACTGGTTGCCTTTTTCTTGTGGCAACAAGTCAAAAATCTTGCTGCTGTGATTGCACACTGTGGTATTTCACCCAACAGATAAGGAGTTTATCAAAATGTGATTTGTTTTCACATTTCTTGTGGGTCTGTGTAATCTCTCTCTCTCTGCATCCCTCTCTCTCTCTTACACACGCACACACTTTTCCTCACTCTCATATACTCAATGTCTGATTTGCATGTGGTGTAACAGCTAGAGTGAATGGGTCCGCCCATTAATCACCCCTTCCTCCTCCTACGTCCTCAACATGTCTGAACAAGAGCAAACTCTGACTCTGATCTGATTCCACTTCCAGCACCACTTCCAGTCATCTCGAAACCAGCCTTGTGGTTAGTCAGATGCCGTTTAGCTTCTCAAGTACAAAGGATGTGACAATGACTAGAAAATTAAGTTACAAAAAAATAACATCAGTTCAAATGTCTCTGCAATACCTGGCAGCGAGGACTTAGACATTATAGTTGATCAATCTCATCATATGCACATCAAACAGGCACATAAAGACACACACACACATAAGTGCTTGTTGTTGAAATGCTAAACAGCATCTGACTAACCACAAGACTGGTTGAAGCTGGTTTCCAGATGACTTCCTACTTGGTGGTATTGGAGGTTGAGTCATATCAGGGTGTAGATCAGCTATAATACTGCAGATAGATTATGGTTTCCATCAACGTTATGGTCTGCATCACTTCCAATCCCCCATATATTTGTCCTTAAAATATACAAAAAACAGAACCAATACTGCCTGGTGACTGAGGTTACTGAGGGCCGTATGAAGGGAGAGTAATCAGGGTGGTGATGAAGTCCAGGTGGTGACTGAGGTTACTGAGGGCTGTATGAAGGGAGAGTAATCAGGGTGGTGATGAAGTCCAGGTGGTGACTGAGGTTACTGAGGGCCGTATGAAGGGAGAGTAATCAGGGTGGTGATGAAGTCCAGGTGGTGACTGAGGTTACTGAGGGCCGTATGAAGGGAGAGTAATCAGGGTGGTGATGAAGTCCAGGTGGTGACTGAGGCTACTGAGGGCCGTATGAAGGGAGAGTAATCAGGGTGGTGATGAAGTCCAGGTGGTGACTGAGGCTACTGAGGGCTGTATGAAGGGAGAGTAATCAGGGTGGTGATGAAGTCCAGGTGGTGACTGAGGCTACTGAGGGCCGTATGAAGGGAGAGTAATCAGGGTGGTGATGAAGTCCAGGTGGTGACTGAGGTTACTGAGGGCCGTATGAAGGGAGAGTAATCAGGGCGGTGATGAAGTCCAGGTGGTGACTGAGGCTACTGAGGGCCGTATGAAGGGAGAGTAATCAGGGTGGTGATGAAGTCCAGGTGGTGACTGAGGTTACTGAGGGCTGTATGAAGGGAGAGTAATCAGGGTGGTGATGAAGTCCAGGTGGTGACTGAGGCTACTGAGGGCTGTATGAAGGGAGAGTAATCAGGGTGGTGATGAAGTCCAGGTGGTGACTGAGGCTACTGAGGGCTGTATGAAGGGAGAGTAATCAGGGTGGTGATGAAGTCCAGGTGTACGTAACGATGGGGAGCAGGGGTGCGTGATGATGGTTACCAGGTGTGCGCAAAGTGGGTTGCCAGGACAGGTGGTTAGTAGACCGGTGACGTTGAGCGCTGGAGGGAGAGAACAGGAGTAGGCGTGACACCCTCCCCTAATTGAAGTAAACTAATGGAAAACAACTCTTAGGCTTCTACTTCTAGCTTAAACATACTATATACATTCTACGGACACAGTATATTTTGCAATTATTATCTTTTGTTTGTTTTTAGTCCCATCCATCAGCTCCACTCAACCCCTACCATCTATCTCTGAACACCAGCTACTTTTGATTTTTATTTGCCATATATTTTTCAACTTCGCTGCAATGTTTCACAAAAGTTTTGAAACGTTCTATTCTAATAGATTCTACAGTACATCTTGTAAATTAAAGATAAACATTTTTGCTAAGAGTATTATTATATTATTAATCGATTGACCATGACTTTTTAAAACAGCAGTGCTATTTACATAGTTGAATCCAGGTAAATGTTACAATTCTTCAGCCATTGGACCTGTAACCAAAAACAAGCTACATATGGACAGTACCAAAACAAGTGATGTAATGATTCATTCTCTTCGCAGCCAAATCTCCAGAGCTGGGATGGTTGTATCCTCCATATATATATATAACATTCTATTGGTTGCAATAATTTTGTATAATAATAATTTAAATACAAAAAGTTTTGAATCCAGTGTTGTTTTGTGTATCCATGTGCCATGGAATCGGTACATCAAAATCTCTTCCTAACTTCTTTGAAATCTACATGGCACAGCTGTTAATATTTTGGTCCTTAAATTAAACTGGTATACTGTTTTATTTATCACAATTTTCTTTAACCAATTTTGGTCTTTAATGCAGGCCCGGCAGACACGTTACTTACTTTCTCCCCCTTTCACTTGCCTCTATTTCTTTTGTGGTAATGCTGCAATTAGTATTTTGTACTGTAGGTTCGCGTAGAGCAGACATTTCCATATATTTTTGTTAGCTGCATGTGTCACATAACTCCACCAGTCCTATTTATGATATCATTAAGAAAGATTATACCGTTTACATTTTTTTATCTAAAAACATAAGTCGTTTTTTATTAATTAGCATATTTGAGTTTAACCATAATATTTGTTGTACTATTTGTTGTGTCTTTTCTGGTGGATTAAACTGAAATTGCAAATCATTTTCTATGGTTTATCTTAAAAATAGCTATATTTTGGAGATTATTTCATTTTCAAATAACTAAAAGTGAGAGGTTGTACTCTGAATAAAGAGAAAAAGGCCATTCTTGAACATGGGTTGAGACATTCTTACTAATCTGCTAGCCTGTTATGGATAGGGGGCAGTATTTTCACGGCCGGATAAAAAACGTGCCCGATTTAATCTGATTATTATTCCTGCCCAGAAACTAGAATATGCATATAATTATTAGCTTTGGATAGGAAACACTCCAAAGTTTCTAAAACTGTTTGAATGGTGTCTGTGAGTATAACAGAACTCATTTGGCAGGCCAAAACCTGAGAAGATTCTGTACAGGAAGTACCCTGTCTGACCATTTCTTGGCCTTCTTGATTATCTCTATCCAAAACAGGGGATGTCTGCTGTAACGTGACACTTCCTACGGCTCCCATGGGCTCTCAGAAGGCGGCAAAAAGCTGAATCGTGGCTTTGCAGGCCCTGGCTGAAAAACATTAGCGCGTTTGGATAGTGGCCGGTCAGAGTACTATGAGACTGAGGCTCGTGCACGAGTCGACTCCATGTTTACTTTCTCTCTCTTTGAACGAAAACAACCACTCCCGGTCAGAATATTATAGCTTTTTTACGAGAAAAATGGCATAAAAATAGATTTTAAACAGCGGTTGACATGCTTCGAAGTACGGTAATGGAATATTTAGAAATGTTTTGTCACGAAACGCGTCGGGCGCGTAACCCTTCGTCACCCTTGGATAGTGTCTTGAACGCACTAACAAAACATAACTATGGATTATTTTGAACCAAACCAACATTTGTTATTGAAGTAGCAGTCCTGGGAGTGCATTCTGACGAAGAACACCAAAGGTAATCAAACTTTTCTAATAGTAAATCAGACTTTGGTGAGGGTCAAACTTGGTGGGTGTCTAAATAGCTAGCCGTGATGGCTGGGCTATCTACTCAGAATATTGCAAAATGTGCTTTCACCGAAAAGCTATTTTTAAATCGGACACCTCGATTGCACAAACGAGTTCTGTATCTATAATTCTTAAAATAATTGTTATGTTTTTTGTGAACGTTTATCGTGAGTAATTTAGTAAATTCACCGGAAGTGTTCGGTGGGAATGCTAGTTCTGAACGTCACATGCTAATGTAAAAAGCTGTTTTTGACATAAATATGAACTTGATTGAACAAAACATGCATGTATTGTATAACATAATGTCCTAGGCGTGTCATCTGATGAAGATCATCAAAGGTTAGTGCTGCATTTAGCTGTGGTTTTGTTTTTTGTGACATTATATGCTAGCTTGAAAAATGGGTGTCTGATTATTTCTGGCTGGGTACTCTGCTGACATAATCTAATGTTTTGCTTTCGCTGTAAAGCCTTTTTGAAATCGGACAGTGTGGTTAGATAAAGGAGAGTCTTGTCTTTAAAATGGTGTAAAATAGTCATATGTTTGAAAAATTGAAGTTTTGGGTTTTTTGAGGAATTTGTAATTCACGTCACGCCTATCATTGGATATTGGAGCAGGTGTTCCGCTAGCGGAACGTCTAGATGTAAGAGGCTAGAGAACCAGTTCGGATTTAAGTATAACTTTTGTATGACTGAAGACTTTAGTGAGAGGTCTAATGCTTTAATATTTAATAACTTCTGCCATCCAAATTCATATTCATTATTTAAATAGGCCTGTTTAATTTTGTCTAGCTTGCTGTTCCAAAGAAAATGCAATGTCGCTAGGTGTAGGCAAGGCCATAAGCAAATAGGTAAACTGGGAAATGACTAAAGAGTTAAATCAGGGTAAACTGGGATATGACTAAAGAGTTAACCAGGATGATTTTTCCACAAATAGACAAGTATTTCCCTTTCCACGATAGCCAAATCTTATCTTATTTTTTCTAACTTTCTATTAAAATGTATTGTAATGAGATAATTTCTTTCTTTCGGGATATGAATACCAAGTATGTCACCGTCAGACCATTTTATTGGTAAACCACACAGTAATGTAAAAATAAAAAATAATTGTGATGCAATACATAATATAGTAAACGAATCATAATTCGGTTTTAATCCAGAGAGGTTAGAACAAGTATCTAGATCATCTATGAGGCTGTGGAGGAATCCAAATTGTGGATTTAAAAGAAAACATGAATCATCAGCATACAATGACACTTATGTTTTTAAGTCCTGGATAAACTAACCCCTTGATAGTAGTGTTGGATCTGATTTTAACAGCTAACATTTCAATGGCCATAATAAATAGATATGCCGATAGTGGACAACTTTGTTTTACTCCTCTTGACAGTTTAAAACTTTCTGAGAAGTAGCCATTATTTACTATTTTACACCTAGGGTTACTATACATAACTTTAACACATTTTATAAGAGATTCTCCAAAATTGAAATATTCCAGGCATGTATATATAAACTCCAGTCGTACTTTATCAAAAGCCTTTTCAAAGTCAGCTTTGAAAAGCTGAATACCAGGCCTGGTTTCCCAGATTTTTTATAGTGTTCTATTGTTTCCAGTACTTGTATTATATTATCTCTAATGTATCATCCATGCAAAAAACCTGTCTGTTTATGATGAATAATAAAAGACAATACCTTTTTAATTCTAAGCGCTATGCACTTTGCTAGAATGATTCTATTACGACACGGAAGTTTAAGGGGCCTCCATTTTGTTTGTGTTTAAAATAGACTGGTTCTTTATATTTACACTTGGGTCCTGTTTCAGTAGTAATGACATCAGACCTTATTGTTGAGTATCTGATAATCTACCATTTTTAAAGGAGTGGTTAAAACATGCTAATAACAGTCTTCTGAGTACATAAACAAATGTTTGGTATACCTCAACTGGTATGCCATCCTGCCCCGGAGTTTTCGCGGAATTAAAGGCTTTAATTTAATCAAGAAGTTCCTCCTATGTAATTTTGCCTTCACATGAGTCTGTTAATGTTACAATTTTTATAGTGAAAAAATCCTTCCAATTAACTTTGGTTAGTGGAGATGGAAGAGACTGAAATGAAAACATATGCTTAAAGTACTTTGCTCCCTCTTTCAAAATATTGTTTGGTAAATCATTGGCGACGCTGTCATTTGTGACAAGTTTCAGAAAATTATTTTTGGTAGCATTTCTATCTTGAAAATGTAAAAAAAAATAGCATTTTCCCCCATAATCCATCCAGTTTGATTTATTTTTTATAATATATTACACTTGATCTTTCTTGAGTAATTTCCCCCATTTCTTTTTGTTTTTCCTCTAACGTATTCTGAGCCTCTATGATACAGTTTTTATTACTATCTATCTGTTCCGATAGAGCTTCTATTTCCTTTGTTAGTATGGAGTCTTTTTACCTATATTGTTTTTTTTTGAAGATGAGTACTGTATTGCATGTCCTCTAAAGGCACATTTAAAAGTGTCCCATGCAATAAGGGGGATCTGCTGTACCTATGTTAAGCAGGAAAAAGTCAGTTATAAATTCTTCTTTCCTGGTTAAATACAAGTTGTCATCCAACAGGCTTTAATTAAATTTCCAATATTCTCACACACGTGAAAATTCAATAAGAGAAATGTATATGCCAATTGGCCTGTCAGCTGTACAGTGGGGAGAGCAATAATAGTTTTCTACTTGGATGTGCTCTTGGCCTGTCAGTTGTTCAGTGGGGAGAGTAATAACAGCACGGATGATTGTGTCCTGCCATGCAGTGACAAGAGCAATAGGGTGCTGACTGAACCTGCTGTTGTGACATGGTGGGATGAACATAATTTCACATCACATCTAATTAAGGAAGAAAACACAGATTGATTGTTGTGTTTGTTCTTCTGTCAGAACTTCCTGACCTTTAAAAAAAATGGTCAGCTTTTTCTCCATCCTCCCCTGATTGAGAATACTGTAATTTTCATAGTCATGCCACACTTTGTGTAGCAGTCTTGGTGGTTCCATACCTCTTCCATTTAAGAATGATGGAGGCCACTGTGTTCTTGGGGAACTTCAATGCTGCAGACATTTTTTGGTACCCTTCCTCAGATCTGTGCCTCGACACAATCCTGTCTCGGGGCTCTACCGACCATTCCTTCGACCTCATGGCTTGGTTTTTGCTCTGACATGCACTGCCAACCGGTGTGTGTGCCTTTTCAAATCATGTCCAATGAATTGAATTTACCCCAGGTGGACTTCAATCAAGTTGTAGAAACAGGATGCAATGGAAACAGGATGCACCTGAGCACAATTTCAGTTGTTTAGTTTTAGAACATATGCAAAAAATAACAATAATTTTTTTGCTTTGTCATAATGCGGTATTGTGTGTAGATCGATGAAGGAGAAAAACATATGTAATCAATTTTAGAATAAGGCTGTAATGTAATAAAATGTGGGAAAGGACAAGAAGGAGTCTGAATACTTTCCAAATGCGGTGTAAGCTCCCCGCACACTCAGCCTGTCCTTTCACATTTCCTATTAGCTAGCCATGAGAGAAAAAGTCATTTTGAGCATTTCTATCTACAACTGTCATAAGAGTCGTCGAATGGAGACCAAGGCGCAGCGGGTATAGTGCTCATATTTACATTTAATGAATACACTTTCACAAAACAACAAAAATGACCGACAACAGTTCCGTCAAGTGAACAGAAAACAACCACCCACAAACCCCAAAGGAAAAACAGGCTGCATAAGTATGGCTTCCAATCAGAGACAACGAAAGACACCTGCCTCTGATTGGAAACCACACCCGGCCGAAACATGGAAAACGGAACATAGAAATAGAATACTAGAAAAACCCCACCTATAAACAGAAAACCCAAAACACATAGACAAAACACCCCCCCTGTCACGCCCTGACCAATCTACTAGGCAAAAATAACCTCATACCAGGGTCAGGACGTGACAACAACCAATATTATGGGAGATATCTTAGTTACTTAAAAGGCGATTTTACATGTGAATCAGAATGACTGTTATGTGGCCTTTATGCTTAAACTGACAACATCTGGGAAGTACAATACTTTATGACAGCTATACACCATAAACCGCTGGGAGCAAAGCGAAGAGGAATGGAACGTCTAGTGATGAAGACATGCGGGACCACACAACTCTTCTCTTTTGAGTAAACAACTCATTTTTCTTTGCTTTTTTATTAAAATTACAGTTTTAAAGAGTCGCTGCCCAGCTCCCCAAAGCATCTGAAAACCTCTCCAATTGAAATCAAATTGTATTTATTGACGTAAAAAAAAGGCTATGTAACAAAAATATATAGGCTTGTAATGTTGTTGTTTTTTAACAATAA
Source organism: Salmo salar (assembly GCF_965601325.2). Classification (NCBI taxonomy): domain Eukaryota; kingdom Metazoa; phylum Chordata; class Actinopteri; order Salmoniformes; family Salmonidae; genus Salmo; species Salmo salar. The sequence goes on along the minus strand of NC_138301.1, from coordinate 116,267,619 downwards.
GGCTTAAGTGAATGTGTAAAGCTTTGAGTTCAGGCTGTCTTTACTTATTTGTTTTCCATTTAGGCTACATTTAGCCTAACATGTTGTTATTGAGGCATTTTATTATGATATGTTCCCAAAATCAAATCAACCTTTGAAATACTGTTTTTCCTTAACCTCATACATCTAAAACTGTCAATCATCATCATCAACATCATCATCATGTAATGAATCGCTGGTGCAACGCCTGACGTGACAGGAAAGTCCCGTCGTTTCCTGCAGTTGGGTCGGTAGGCAACTAGTGGGTGATCAGTAGGCTATTCTAGAAGACGTTACCATACAGACAGACGTTGGCGCTCTCGACCACTCAACGGTGTTACCATCAGAAAGGTGGAATCAATTGGTTAAAGGATTCATATAAAGTAGTTGTAACGGTGAACGAACTGAAAATGGGGAGAAAGAGGACAAGGCATATCATAATTCTCAGAGGACTCCCCGGATCAGGAAAGACAGCTCGGGCAAGGTAAACTTTTTTTTATATCGCATCAGGAGGATAAAAAATGTCGTTTTTCTTGATGATAATAAATACATTGCTAAAATAAACAATTAGATGTACCGTTATCAAAATAAATAGTTTAAAATATGCACTGTGAATTGTTCTCCATCCTATCCTTGATTAGCATATTCTTGTCGGATTTGGTCAAATGTAAAACTTGTACAGGATAGTTTGGTTCATAATTTATAGCACAGACTACATTGATATAACTTCTGTAAATTATTCTTAAATATAGGATCGGATAGGATAAGATGAACTGTCCCCGAGGGGAAAATTGTCTTTAGACACCAGTATTGATGTAGCCTATTGATCAGCTTTACATGTATTTGTAAAATGTAAAAAAAAAACACAAATTAAAAAACACAAAAACAAATGTGTTTTCAAAGATGTAGCCTACAATGCAATACTCCTTAGAATTTTAAGGAGAAAACAACTCATTGGCCTACATTAGAACACCACCGCAGAAGCTTTGGCATCTTCCCAATTCAGTAGCCTTGTTGTGTTATTTGGCTACTTGAAATAGAACTAGGGCCTATCACTTTCAGCCCACCTCTTCCAATGCACCGTGGAAAAGTGTTCATCGAATTCTACTATACATTTACAGATGAAGAGCCGAAATGAGTATAACATCCTGCAATTAAACCCTAGGCTACTATAAAACCTTCTATTGTGGCATACTTAGAATGCTTCATGCGCAATTGCTGTGTTTTTGTGTTACTGGTTAATTTCGATAGCATATTCCCATATCTGATTATCAGCTGTTGTCAAAACCGAAATGGGTATGACATTTTGGCATTTAAAGTATACAACATTTTCGAAATGTCACATAGCCTACTGTAAAACTTTTTTTTTTTTGGGATACTCAAATGGCCAACTATTTAGGACGCAAGTATATGTATTCGGACATGGCTACAAGGGTTAAATATTAGTATTTTACAAATCCTGAGAAGAAATCACTTTTCTCCCGCGTAACCCGGTATTTCCCGACAAAACATTACGCACCACAGAAAAAAACATAAAAGCACATAGATGTAGCTATGCTCTCTTGTGTAAATAAATGAAACAAGCTTCGCTAGGCTAATCTTTTTGAGTATAAACTGTATTAGTACTGTATTGTATTATACTGTATTATAAGGACTGGAATTATGCACCTCATTCAAACTATGATAAAGCAGGAAGAGAACATGCGATTATGTTGCAGCACATGCGGCCTACAAAGTTAGAAGTATAGGCTACCGAATATATATATATTTTGAAATAATATTTCCCCTGTTATTAGGCTACCTCCTCTTTCTCTCTCTAGTGTTGCCTCATTCCTTCCTTGCTTTCAACAGTTAAATGAAATAAGGTTTGTTGTCCTTATCTTCATCCTTCTTATGACATGCTTGAATAATATAGGACTATAATTCGATGGAGAAGGCTTTCACTTCTCTATAAATTAGACGCGCATTCACGAAGATTAAATGGTTATGGGTCTGAATAAATAACTGCTGTAGCCTACCGTTCACTCTTCTTTCAAACTACCTGTGAGTTCTATTGGCTGCTGTATTTAACATTCAGCAAACAAGAGCTTAGTATTTTTTGGTATTTTGATATTTATTGTTGCTTCATCTGTTTTTTAAAACCAGGTTTGCTGTTCATTTGAGCAATATGAGATGGAACCAGGTTCGTTGCAATAACGGCTCTATATAATACTGTAAGCTTTCTTGAATTTGTTCTGGATTTGGGGACTGTGAAAAGACCCCTGGTGGCATGTCTGGTGGGGTAAGTGTGTGTGTCAGAGCTGTGTGTAAATTGACTATGCAAACAATTTGGGATTTTCAACACATTAATGTTTCTTGTAAAAATAAAAAGTGATGTGGTCAGTATCTCATTTTACATTTTAGTCATTTAGCAGACGCTCTTATCCAGAGCGACTTACAGTAGTGAATGCATACATTTCATACATTTTTTTCTCCATACTGGTCCCCCGTGGGAATCGAACCCACAACCCTGGCGTTGCAAACACCATGCTCTACCAACTGAGCGGGACCACACAACTCTTAGCCAAGAGAGACTGACATGCATAGTATTTATATCAGCCCTCTGATTACAATGAAGCTTGCATCGGTCTCTAAATTGTCCATTGGTATAAGAAATGCGTCAAAAAATAATGTCCAGCAAACTATTCCAGTCTAGCTTTTCCTAAATTGGACTCCAAGAGCTAAGGAGCCTTTTTTAAGGAGAGAGGCCAGGAAAGAAGGAGAGAGGCCAGGAGAGAAGGAGAGAGGCCAGCAGAGAAGGAGAGAGGCCAGCAGAGCACAGGTGCGTGTGTATTGCGCAAGTGACAGAGGCTGTAAATTAGAAGCTTATTATGCATAACCCATCATTAATTAGCTAAATATAAGGATAATACTACATTGAATGTATTACCTGAAAGAGGCAGGCAAGGACATCTATATATAGGCCTATATATCAACATTGAAAAGGATTATTTATTTTGGATGCAATTTGAATGGAGTTGATGGCGAGAGAGAAATACTGTGAGAGAGTGCTCACTCGTCCACTGATTTAAAGCAACAATACAGGAGTGTTTTAAACCTCTGCAGCTGCAATTTAAAAAAAAAATCTTTACAATTAAAAAATACAGTGACCCCCGAAAGCCAGATGGAGATGTATAAATTAGACGCTGTAACGTGGGTCGTCTAATGGGGACCAAGACGTGGCGTGTGACGTGCTCATATTTACTTTTATTTAACTCTCAAATAACAAAACAACAAAACGACCGTAAACAGTCCCGTCAGGTGCAACATACACAAAACAGGAAACAACCACCCACAAAACACAGGAAAAAACACCCCTACTTAAAAGTTACCTTCAATTAGAGGCAACGAGGAACAGCTGCCTCCAATTGAAGGTCAACCCAAGAAACTTAAACATAGAAATAGACATACTAGAATAAACATAGAAATATACTAACATAGAACATAAACCAAAAACCCTGAAACACATAAAACAAACACCCCCTGCCACGCCCTGACCAAACTACAATAACAAATAATCCCCTTTACTGGTCAGGACGTGACAGACGTGCATTCTATCTTTATATTACTGTAGCATAGGCTATGCTGCAGCAAAAATAAGTGACCATGATGAGATGATAGGTGTAAATAATGAGATGGGCTGTTGGTCGCCACCCTGAGCGTTGATGATTCATCATGCAGTGACCAAAGAATGCCAAGATTGTGCAAAGCTGTCATCAAGGCAAACAGTGGGTACTTTGAAGAATCTATAATCTAGAATATATTTGGATTTATTTAACACTTTTTTGGTTACTACATGATTCCATATGTGCTATTTCATAGTTTTGATGTCTTCACTATTATTCTACAATGTAGAAAATAGTACAAATAAAGAAAAACCCTTGAATGAGGAGGTGTGTCCAAACGTTTGACTGGTACTGTAATTCATCAATACATTTCTTGGTAGTCCCAAAAATATTTTAGCAACAGCAATGATCACAAGTCAGTCATAACATGGCTATTAGGCTAGCAGATATATTTATGTAGGTCTTTATTTAGCAAGCTAAAAACACAGAGCCTAACGTTAGCTAGCTAACTGCTGGGAGGATGACATGTCATTGGAGGAGTGGGTGAATGACCGACTTTTTCCCCTCATCGTTTTTTGGTGGCTACAGCTAGATCAAGTTTGGGCAACGTATGGCCCACGAGCCGTTTCCAGCCCACCGGGCACTTCAATCCGGCTTCGAGACATTAAAAAAAAGACAATAAAAAAAAAAGTTTAAAAAAAAGTATTATTATTGTATAATTTTTTTACCCCTTTTTTCTCCCCAATTTCGTGGTATCCAATTGGTAGTTACAGTCTTGTGTCATCGCCACAACTAACGTATGGACTCGGGAGAAGCGAAGGTCGAGAGCTGCGTGTCCTCTGAAACACGACCCAGACAAGCCGCTCTGCTTCTTGACACAATGCTCGCTTAACCCGGAAGCCAGCCGCACCAATGTGTCAGAGGAAACACCGTACACCTGGCGACCGTGTCAGCGTGCATGCGCCCGGCCTGCCACAGGAATTGCTAGAGCGCGATGGGACAAGGAAAGAGCGCGGACGACACTGGGCCAATTGTGCGCTGCCTCATGGGTCTCCCAGTCATGGCCAGCTGTGACCCAGTCTGGGATCGAACACAGGTCTGTAGTGACACCTCAAGCACTGCGATGCACCACTCGGGAGGCCTCTGCAAATTAATTTTAACAAACAATTGGTTCCTCCAAAAATGCGTCCCTCCGTAGAATTTCTAAATCCCAATTTGGCCCTCGAGCCAAAAAGTTTGCCCACCGCTGAGCTAGATAGATTCAGGTGTCATTTTGTTAGCTAGAAAAACATTTGAATTGCTTTGCTATCATGCTGAACTTGAACAACTGTTATCCAGTTAGCACATCTCTTGCATTCGTAAATTCACTCTGGCTATCTACTCTGATTTCAGAGCACTCTTGTCTCGACCCTGTGTGCCAGAGAGCAGAATAACTGATGGATTTACGAACACGCAACACCAGCTGAATATGGCCGGTATCAGTAAACGTAGGCAAAACAATGAAGAGTTAGTGACTAAGGCTGTATTAGGCCTGGGTAATTCCAGTCCTCAGGGGCCTGATGGGTGTCACACTTTCCTCCCATCCCTAGCAAACACACCTGATTTAAACTAATGTCATTCTAAACTGAAGATCATGATTAGGTGGTTATTGGAGTCAGGTGTGTTAGCTGGGGCAATACTGTGACACCAATCAGGCCCCCAAGGACTGGAGTTGCCCAGGCCTGCCCAGCCCCAGCTAACACACCTGACTTCTAGTGGATATATTATTGTTTCATTCACTTCTCTCTTCCCCCCTGCTGCTCCCCCTATTGGAGCTTGGAGTTTAAGCCTTTCACTGTACCCTGAAATATCCATGTGACTAATAAAGTCATCTATCATCTAGCTAGTGTGTAGGCTGTTGGTTCTATTGACCAAATCAAATCAAATGATAGATGACTACGGATGATAGCGTGATGAACAGGCAGTGGCTCGGGTGGTTGTTGTCCTTGATTATCTTTTTGGCCTTCCTGTGACATCGGGTGATGTAGGTGTCCTGGAGTCATAGATGTTGTCTGTGTGTCTGTGTAAAGGACCTGTAGCCTCATTTAACAATACTGCGCATAAACTATTCTAAAATACTACTTATGAACGGAAATTAGAATGTTCGTACACATAGAAAAAGTGTGATTTGTCAAACAATCCTACGAGCATCATACACACACCGGTAGGAGATCAGTGGTGTGTAAAGTAAAACTACTTTAAAGTACTACTTAAGTCGTTTTTGGGTGTATCTGTTGGGGGTATGTGTACTTTACTATTTATATTTTGTACAACTTTTACTTTTACTCCCAAACATTCCTAAAGAAAATAATGTACTTTCTACTCCATACATTTTCCCGGACACCCAAAAGTACTCGTTACATTATGAATTCTTAAAAGGACAGGAAAATGGTCCAATTCACACACTTATCAAGAGAACATCCCTAGTCATCCCTACTGCCTCTGATTTGGTGGACTCACTAAACAGAAATACATTTGTAAATGATGTCTGAGTGTTGGAGTGTGCCCCTGGTTATCCGTAAATTTAAAAAACAAGAAAATCACACCATCTGGTTTGCTTAATATAAGGAATTTTTAATTATTCATACTTTTACTTTTCATTTTGATATGAAAGTGTATTTTTTTTAAATTACATTTACTTTTGATAGATATAGTATAATTTAAAAACTTTAAAAACATATTTTTTTACTTTTACTCAAGTGGTATTTTACTGGGTGACTTTCACTTTTACATGAGTCATTTTCTGTTAAGGTATCTTTACTTTTATTCAAGTATGACAATTGGGTATTTGTTCCACCACTGTAGGAGATAACTATTGATAAATACCAATTGTTCTCAGCCTCAGTGCTCGTTCATGACCTTGCCTACTTGCATTTAGAAACGCCCCTAATGAACCATATATGTTTCAAATCATCCCTTTAAAGCCCGTTGGGAATATACAACGCCATAATTAAATAAAACGGCGCAACCAAAAAAAAAACTACGAATGATATATTTTTTGACTGAAATAGGTCGTGCTAGTGTCAGAGGTTGAGTACAATAAAAATGTTTTATTTGGCTCCCTCAGTTGTGGCTTTACCAGTAAAAATAAAAACATAGCTACAAAGAGAGGACCATTAGGACAATTCAAGTTGCTTTAGCAATGGCAAATATACTTCAAATGAGTAGGCAACACTCAACACCCATTCATCCTCAACAGCTTCCTCCTGCAGTGTGTTCCGCTTGGCCACATTGCCACCACATTCAGCAGCGTCTTTTTGCTGATGATTGCATCCAAAACATTGGCTCATTGAGGGCTGTGAGATACAGATCGTTAAGGTCCCGCTCAAAAGTGCCCGTTGCCAAAAAAAACCCGAGGGTGGATAGCACTTGGATGTAGATCTTAAATCTTCTCAAAAATCCTGTAAAATTGGTTTTGGGAAACAATATCTGATGAGCCAATCTGTACTTTCTGCAAAAACCCCACCTATAAAAACGCGTGTCTGTGTGGCAAATGTTCAAATAGCAAGATCAGCCATCTCTCATTCGATTTCCCATTATCTCAGTCTTTTATAGTATTTCACACGTGCCTTTAATTTAACAAATTACTGTACTTTATATGGATGATTATCATAACAAATGCACTGATGTGATCAAATTATATGATATATAATATATATATATATATATATATATATATGATATATGTCATATCATGAATTCACAATAGAAACATGATTATATGACTACTCTCACAATTTCACACATTTTCAACACATATTTTCCCCATTCTAAATTTGACAAGCAGTTCCCACCATTTATTCCACCACTTGGCATTGTGCGTGCGCATGGTCAAGGCACTGCGTAAATTTACACACACTCTCAAGCAAACGTTCATATTGATAAATCTCACACTTTGCGTAGACATGATCCCACACATGGTTTACGCACATATTTGTGCCCAGGCATGATTAATAAATGAGGCCCCCTGTACAGTCCTCCCCAGGGACCAGTTTTATTCAAGTGGAACTGACACCGTTTTAACAACATGAAATCTTATTCAAATCTGTTCATATACAACCCTAGGAAGAATATTTTTTTTAAACATTTTTTGACAAGCAAGCACTTAGATTTGGTCATTTTCATGTTTTCATAAATTCTTAGAATGTATGGGAATTACATAGAGTAAGGCATTTCTGAAAATTCTCTAGCAATATAGAGTGGGAAAGCGGCCATGCATTTTGACAATTAATAGACATTGCAGACAATAAAACCTAATAAAAACAACTATCTCATCCAGGACTAGCGTCTATGCAGACCGGTGCGCCATAGCCAATCAGAGCTACAGTAGGCCTTTATGCAAATAAGCCATTTGCCACATGGGCCTGTCATCATTCACTTTGAACTGGACTGTGTTTACAGGCAGTTGGGCCTGCCATCGTTAGCTAATATGGTGACAATGATGTAGGCCATGTGTAGTGGTTATGATATGGTTTTGCTTTTAAAGGTTTTTTCACCTGGTCACATACAGCTGATGTGTTGTGAATTGAAGTCCCCAAATGAAGGGAAAAAGTGAGAGGAGGAGAGCGCATAGGTACGAGAAGGAATACAACGTGGCTGCTAACGAAAGGGAACTGTGTTTACCCGTGATCATTCCGCCGATTTGGTTGAAAAACATTTCTTAAACGAAACAGGGATAAACATGCCTGCATTTGTTCAATAGAAACTCTTGTTTGCAACTGTTGCTGCTAGGATGTGTTGTTTAAGTGTTCCCTTTATTTTTTTGAGCAGTATATATAGATGTCCTATAGCCATATATATAGATGTCCTATAGTCTACCTCTTTCAGGTAATACAGTCAATGCAGTATTGGCCTTAAATTTAGACAATGAATGATGGGTTATGTATATAATAAGCTTCTAACTTATAGCCTGTATCTTGCACAATGTGCATGCACCTGTGCCTCTCCTGGCCTCTCTCCTTCTTTCCTGGCCTCTCTCCTTAAAAAAGTGTCCTTAGCTCTTGGAGTCCAATTTAGGAAAAGCTAGACTGGAATAGTTTGCTGGACATCATTTTTTAAAGCATTTCTGATACCAATAGACTATTTGAAGAGGGACCCAAGCTCTTGTTTGCTGAATGTGAAATACTGCACCCCGGTGGTGGATTTAGGTATAGGCGACATGGGCAGACGCCCAGGGCGGCATCTTGCCGGGGCGGCACGGGACGCACGCACAAAAATGTATATATATATATTTTTTCGGAATGGACATTTGCGCGATCAGTTTTTATCTCTCATTTGCACGTCAGGTCAATGATATCATGCCACCGTGTGGGAGTGTGGGTCAATTAACCTTGTCGGAGTGGGTGTCCTGATTCTAGTTTGTGGGGGGCCACTGTAGCAGCCAATAGAATTCACGGGTAGTTTGAAAGAAGAGCGAATGGTAGGCTATAGCAGTTATTTATGTTCTCTCCCTGCTTTATCATGGTTTGAACGATGTGCGTAATTCCAGTCTATATACAGTATTATAAACTGGGTGGTTCGAGCCCTGAATGCTGATTGGCTGACAGCCGTGGTGTATATATATATATATATATATATATATATATATATATATATATATATATATATTTCTTTATTTAACTAGGCAAGTCAATTAAGAACAAATTCTTATTTACAATGACAGCCTACCCTGGCCAAACCTGGACGACGATGGGCCAATTGTGCGCCGCCCTATGGGACTCCCAATCACGGCCTGATGTGATACAGCCTGGATATCAGACTGTATACCACGGGTATAACAAAACAAGTATTTTTACTGCTCTAATTAAGTTGGTAACCAGTTTATAATAACAATAAGGCACCTTGGAGGTTTGTGGTATATGGCCAATATACCACGGCTAAGGGCAGTATCCAGGCACTCAGCGTTGCGTCTTGACTAAGAACAGCCCTTAGCCGTGGTATATTGGCCATATACCACACCCCCTCGTGCCTTATTGCTTAAATACAGTATAATACAATACGGTACAGAAATATAGTTCACACTCAAAAAGATTAGCATACTGGAGCTAGTTTCATTTATTTACCCAAGATAGCATTTTTATAGCTATATCTATGGGCTTTTATGTTTTTCTGTCATGCATAATGTGCAGTAGCCTATATCATGTATGTAGCCTGTTGGATAATGTATAGTCACACCTGTCGAAATGAGTAGACCAAGGTGCAGCGTGGAATATGTTCATCTTGAATTTTAATGAAAAAAATAATGAACACTTACAAATTAAACAAAAATTGACAGCAGACAGTTCCGTCAGGTACTCACAACTAAACGGAAAACAACTACCCACAAAGAACAAAGGAAAAACAGGCTGCCTAAGTATGGCTTCCAATCAGAGACAACGATAAACACCTGCCTCTGATTGGAAACCATACCCGGCCAAAACATAGAAAATAAAACATAGAATGGCCACCCACCTATCACACCCTGGCCTAGCTAAACAGAGAAAACACAGCTCTCCTAGGTCAGAGTGTGACATGTATTTAATGTAGGGCTCATAAAATGTATTTAATGTAGGGCTTATTATATGTATTTAATGTAGGGCTCATTAAATGTATTTAATAAATTGCTCATTATATGTATTTAATGTAGGCTCATCAGAGTCAGGTAGCATCAGGTTTGAATTTTCAGACAAAGCTCTAATCAAATCCAGACATACACAGTAGGCCGATTTATATGCTTTATAATGCTTTTGAATGACACTTCTGGGTTTGGCGGGAAAACCGGGTTACCGGGAGAAAAGTGATTTCTTCTCGGAATGGCACATTTGTAAAATACCAGGAAAATATTCAACCCTAATACAATCATATAGACATTCAAACTGTAAGAGCAAAAACGAAACCTTTCTATTGGCATGGTCTTTCTAGACTCTTCCATCCTTGGGTTGTGGAAGTGTTATGGCTATATTTCAGACACACACACACACACACACACACACACACACACACACACACACACACACACACACACACACACACACACACACACACACACACACACACACACACACACACACACACACACACCCCTTCTCTATGCAAGCTGTGTATGTGTTCTGTCTGAGTAGATGTTGAGTGTGAGTGTGTGTGTCTACAGTGAGATCGTGGAGATGTATGGGTCTGGAGAAGCCTTCAGCACAGACGACTACTTCAGGGTGAATGGGAAGATGGTTGGGTTCCACAAGAGAGACCTGCACAATGCTCATGTATGGAACCGCAACAGAGGTAGGTACAGGGTTGATTGGTTAATATGTTTATCGATTCATTTATGAATTCATTTATTGATCTATTAATTTATTGAATTAGATTTCCAAAACACTATATCCACCAATTTCTCACATTTGTGTTTTTTCATAAGAAATTCATGCTTATGGGCATTGTGTGTCAAATATTACTGTCCTCAGATGTTTTATTCATAGATGTTAGATGTGTATTACAATTGGTTTGGTTCCAAACACTATGTAATCATTGTTTAGTTGGAATTGAATGTTTGTTTGCTGTATATTTAACATACTCTCTTAGAAAAAAGGGTTCCAAAAGTTTTTTTAGGGTTCTAAAAAGAACTGTTTTGATCAGAAAAACACTTTTTGGAAGACACGGGTTCTTAGTAAGGCTAAGGGTTCTACCTAGAACCTTTAACATCTTAAGAACTGTTTTTGGAAGAAAGGGTTCTTTGATGATTCTTTGGAAGGCAAGAAGGGTTCTACATAGAACCATATATAATATTTCCCAGCATGCTCTATTGAAGGGAGATTTTCACAATTGTTTGTTTAACTGTAATAGCTGTGTTTTTGCATGTACATTGATTGGTTGATTCATTTTATGCTACACAGAAATATAAATAACATACCGTTTCATAGAGGGCTCTGTGTAGAACCATATACTGTACAGGGGGTTCTTTGAAGAACTCTACAAACTTTTATTTAACCTTTCTTTAACTAGGCAAGTCTTTTAACAACCCCATGCCATGACTAGATGAGGGGAAAAACACGACAATCTCTTTCATAAGTTATTTATACAAATAACTATCATTTTTGAAAATGGATATACAGTACCTCACAAAAGTGAGTACACCCCTCACATTTTTTAATATCTGAGTATATCTTTTCATGTGACAACACTGAAGAAATGACACTTTGCTACAATGTAAAGTAGTGAGTGTACAGCTTGTATAACAGTGTACATTTGCATGAGTGCTGCCGGCACTGGGGAGCTACAGTTCATTGAGGGAACCATGAATGCCAACATGTACTGTGACATACTGAAGCAGAGCATGATCCCCTCCCTCCGGAGACTGGGCCGCAGGGCAGTATTCCAACATGATAACGACCCCAAACACACCTCCAAGACGACCACTGCCTTGCTAAAGAAGCTGAGGGTAAAGGTGATGGACTGGCCAAGCATGTCTCCAGA
>NC_138301.1:116095512-116253012 GCF_965601325.2 Salmo salar | reverse complement strand
ACATTTTGGGACTATGTCAACAATTTACTAATGAAACAAATACCAAAAATAAAACATTTGGGTAGAGTTTTCCTTTAAGTGTTAACACAGATGGTTCTTAATGGTTAACACTCAGATGGTTGTTAACTGTTAACACAGATGGTTGTTAACTGTTAACACACAGATGGTTGTTAACTGTTAACACAGATGGTTGTTAATTGTTAACACTCAGATGGTTCTTAACTGTTAACACTCAGATGGTTGTTAACTGTTAACACAGATGGTTCTTAACGGTTAACACTCAGATGGTTCTTAACTGTTAACACTCAGATGATTGTTAACTGTTAACACAGATGGTTCTTAACTGTTAACACTCAGATGGTTCTTAACTGTTAACACACAGATGGTTCTTAACTGTTAACACACAGATGGTTCTTAACTGTTAACACAGATGGTTGTTAACTGTTAACACTCAGATGGTTCTTAACTGTTAACACACAGATGGTTGATAACTGTTAACACACAGATGGTTCTTAACTGTTAACACACAGATGGTTCTTAACTGTTAACACTCAGATGGTTGTTAACTGTTAACACAGATGGTTCTTAACGGTTAACACTCAGATGGTTCTTAACTGTTAACACACAGATGGTTGTTAACTGTTAATACTCAGATGGTTCTTAACTGTTAACACAGATGGTTCTTAACGGTTAACACTCAGATGGTTCTTAACTGTTAACACACAGATGGTTCTTAACTGTTAACACTCAGATGGTTCTTAACTGTTAACACAGATGGTTCTTAACTGTTAACACTCAGATGGTTCTTAACTGTTAACACAGATGGTTCCCATCTGTTAACACTCAGATGGTTCTTAACTGTTAATACTCAGATGGTTCTTAACTGTTAACACTCAGATGGTTGTTAACAGTTAAGAATCAGATGGTTCTTAACTGTTAACACTTTCTGGTTTTGTGGTTAAGCGAGAAGTGCTTCTGTTGTAGGAAATGTTTCCTTTCCAGATTGGATTGCAGTACCATGCTTTTTTAAAACAAAAGTTTAGTTTTCTTTGGAACAATTCAGGCACATAATATACAAATACACACCTCTTTTCTGCTTTTCAGCTCCCTTCTATCCATGTTTACATCACATAACTATTTGTATTGAATCTGTCTTGAGAATATTGCTTTACAAGTAAGGTAGTATAGCGTTAGAAGCTGTTTTACATGTGGTTTTCTACCCGCTGCTTTGTGCTCACATTCCAGATGTTGTTCAATTAATGAAAACCCTTGTAAAAAAAAAAAGGTTTTGTGTGTTTTATTTACCCTTTTTTTCAATCTTGTCTCATCGCTGCAACTCCCCAACAGGCTTGGGAGGCGAAGGTCGAGTCATGCGTCCTCCATAACATGACCCGCCAAACCGCACTTCTTAACCCCCACCCGCTTAACCCGGAAGCCAGCCGCACAGTGTCGGAGGAAACACTGTTCAACTGCCTGTAGGCGCCCGGCCCGCCACAAGGAGTTGCTAGAGTGCAATGAGCTAAGTAAAGCACCCCTGGCCAAACCCTCCCCTAACCCAGACGACGCTGGGCCAATTGTGACCCGCCCAATGGAACTCCCGATCACGGCCGGTTGTGATACAGCCCGGGATCGAACTTGGGTCTGTAGTAATGCCTCTAGCACTGCGATGCAGTGCCTTAGACCCCTGCACTACTCGGGAGGCCCAAATTGTCTATTTTTGTCCCAATTATTACATGATTTAAAGCGATTGCAAATATTCTACATTTAAACATAATCAGAATCCTACGTTTTTTTAAAATATTTTTTTAATGCTAATTTCTGAATATAAATGTCTCTGCATATTGTGTGGCTGCTTCACTGGCTGTTCCTTTTCCTCTCCTTCCTCTTCTTCCCCTGGAGAGGGCCGAGCGCAGTCAGGTAGAGAAGCAATCTTTCTTCTTCTTCCACTTCTCCTCCTCCTCCTCGTCTTCTCCTCCGCCTCTGCAGGAACCCCACACAGGGTTCTATTTGGAACTCGAAAGGGTTCTAACTGGAACCTAAAAGGGTTCTCTCTTATGGGGACAGCTGAAGAACCCTTTTTTCTAAGAGTATATGAAGACAGTCGGTATGAAGATAGTAGGTATTAAGATAGTTGGTATGAAGACAGTTGAGAATAATTTGACAAAAACTTGAATCCAAGTTTAGAATATTTACCATAACTAACATAGGCCTCTTACCATACCTCTAACATAGGCCTTGAGCATACCTCTAATGTGTAACCCACAAGGATATTAAACACAGTATACAGTTCATACAGTATGAAACATACAGACAATATGGTTTTATAAACTCAGTGGATCGAGCCCTGAATGCTGATTGGCTGAAAGCCGTGGTATATTACGTTGTATACCACAGGTTTATTTGTACTGTTGTAATTACGTTGGTAACCAGTTTATAATAGCAATAAGGCACCTCAGTGGTTTGTGCTATATGGATAATATACCACGGCTAAGGGCTTTATCCAGGCACCCCGCGTTGCGTCGAGCTTAACAGCCCTTGGCCGTGGTATATTGGCCATATACCACACCCCCTCGTGCCTTATTGTTATTATAAACTGGTTATCAACGTAATTAGAACAGTACAAATAAACCTGTGGTATACAACACACTTATATTCTTTCTTGAGCACAAAATTAAAAGGCAAGGAGTCATCTAATAGTGAAATGAAGGGTTATTTAAGCAAAAAGGCCCGAGGGGGTGTGGTATATGGCCAATATACCACGGCTAAGAGCTGTTATGTAAGACGCAACACGGAGTGCCTGGATACAGCCCTTAGCCGTGGTACATTGGCCATATACCACACCTCCTCGGGCCTTGTCAAAGCTAAAATACCACCTCTGCAGGAGTACAATTCAACTTGCCCTTGCCTACCCAATAGCAGGTCAGTTATCAGTCCTCATTAACCCTTACAGATCTGATAGATACTGCTCTGCCTTACCACTGAGCTCATTTACAGCTAGGGACTGTACCTCAGACTCAACAGCAAGGGCCTTACAGTAAAGTGGGCTATCCTCAGACTCAACAGTCAGGGCCTTACAGTAAAGTGGACTATCCTCAGACTCAACAGTCAGGGCCTTACAGTAAAGTGGACTATCCTCAGACTCAACAGTAAGGGCCTTACAGTAAAGTGGGCTATCCTCAGACTCAACAGTCAGGGCCTTACAGTAAAGTGGGCTATCCTCAGACTCAACAGCAAGGGCCTTACAGTAAAGTGGACTATCCTCAGACTCAACAGTAAGGGCCTTACAGTAAAGTGGGCTATCCTCAGACTCAACAGTCAGGGCCTTACAGTAAAGTGGGCTATCCTCAGACTCAACAGCAAGGGCCTTACAGTAAAGTGGACTATCCTCAGACTCAACAGTCAGGGCCTTACAGTAAAGTGGGCTATCCCTGAAGTCGTGTGCCTACGCTCCCTCACCCTGAACCTTATAAACCCGGCGCCTTCTCAGGATCGAACGGGCCAGAGTTTCAACCTCGGCACAACGTGAGTGTGTCGCCCTCCTCTGGGTTGGCTTCAGCCCAGAGACACCCCTCCCTACGACTCGTACCAATGCACTCAGTACCTATAGTTTGGTCTCAGGTTAGGTTCTTTTATACCAGCTACTCGGGTTTCCTATGGAAGAAAATTAACCAAGATAATTTGCCAGAGATCCTCATTTAATCAAACCTATTTCCGAGACCCAGGTGAAAACGACATGCACTTGTATGACTCTTTGATGACACCGGGTTTCAGAACAATAAATCGAGTTCATAAAAAATGCCAGAAACAGGCATAAAAAAAATCCCAGATCAATCAATCAATCACAAATCTATATCAAAAAATCAAATGATGAGCAAAAATTGACCGTAAAGTAAATTGATAGACCACCTTCAGTGCCCTTAACTAAACCCCTGTTGGGGTGTGTCAATAAAATGTTTTTTTTGTCTGTTACAATTTTACGAAAAGCACAATATTTAATAACAAGAAAAACAGTTTCTTATCTTCTGCAACTCTATAAACTGTTCTTTTGGCTCCGCCCTCAGGGTGGTCAGTCCCTCAGACGGCGTCTAAAACTCTTAACAGCTCATTTATATTAAACCTCTGTCAATGAGGTAACCTTAACGATTCCTCCTAGAATTTTACTTTTAACTGAGTATAATAAAAAATATAAGTATAAAAAATACTTTACTGCAACTTCTTATTACTGCAATATTCCACAGACAGTTTTAATACAAATATTGAAACTGAAAAGAAGGGAAAGCAGAAAACAATTCTAAAAACAAAACATTTATTTATTTAAACAGTAGCATGTTCTACGTTTAAGCAATCAAATCTTGAACCTGTCATTCAACAAAATCCCTTATATTCTTTCTTGAGCACAAAATTAAAAGGCAAGGAGACATCTAATAGTGAAATGAAGGGTTATTTAAGCAAAAAGGCCCGAGGGGGTGTGGAATACTGCCAATATATATATATATATATATATATATATATATATATATATATATATATATATATATATATATATATATATATATATATAAAATCACAATATATTTGAAGCTTAAAAAGCTACAGCAAAAATCTTCTTCCAGCAGACGACAGGTTCTTCTAGGAAGCTGATACTGTAGATCATTGTTTTCTTTTATACCCTCCATTTTCCTTTCTGCTAACTCATTGTGGTAAACACCTACCCTAATGACACATCTAGTGGTGAACTTCTGATGCTGTCCTTGTTAAAAAAAAAAAAAAAAATCGGATTGCTTTTTCAGCCTCCTTAGCCCCCACTTTTCACCTAAACAGGATGTCCATCCGCTTCACCCCTAACCGTTCTAACCTGGGGATTTCCAGATCACGCTAACATCCTTAATGTACCTTATTATTTAACCTTAACTTTTAAACATTCATTCTTAAACATTATTCTTCCTTAGCCCACTCAATTACAATCTTACTCCAACTCAATGTATCACTCCCATTACATATTTAACTTCCACCAATTTAAACATTTCATCATTATAACAGTTCAACATTATAACCTTTCATTATCAACATCCTTGTTCCAAGGCCTTGTTCCTCTAAGGCCTTGTTCCTCTAAGCTTAACGAACCTAGTCTATATGCATCGTACCTTAAAGGAAACAACATTTTAACATTGTTAACCATTTACTGCATTCCTCTAATCACCTTTTAATAATATCTTCCACTATACATTTCCCCCAATGCTTTCAAATTTTAACTTTTAACATATTTAGCCTTTAATCATTATTTTTGTAAATTCCAGTCCCAATTTATTTATGTAACTTATTTTTCTATTTTTTCAATGTCAATTGTCTCTCAACATTCATTCTTTGTGCTCCGTGTGTGTGTGTGTGTGTGTGTGTGTGTGTGTGTGTGTGTGTGTGTGTGTGTGTGTGTGTGTGTTTGAAAGTGGAACTTCATCATAAGTGTGTGCGTGGGTATATGCAAATGTGTCTCTAAAATGTCACAGAGAACTGGACCTTAGCCCACTGCTCTTGACAGCCTTATTGCTTAATTATAAAATGGGTGGTGCGAGCCCTGAATGCTGATTGGCTGACAGACGTGGTATACCAGACCGTATACCACAGGTATGACAAAACATTTTTTTTTTTACTGCTCTAATTACATTGGTAACCAGTTTATAATAGCAATAAGGCACATTGGGGGTTTGTGGTATATGGCCAATATACCACGGCTAAGGGCTGTATCCAGGCACTCCTCATTGCTTCTTACACGTGGTATATTGGCCAAATACCATACCCCCTCTGGCCTTTTTGCTTCAATAACCCTTCATTTCACTATTGGATGACTCCTTGCTTTTTAATTTTGTGCTCGAGAAAGAATAGAAGTGCTTCTGTTGAATGACAGGTTCCAGATTTGATTGCTTAAGTGTAGAACATGCTGATTAAAGAAAAGTTTTGTTTTTAGAATTATTTTCTACTTTCCCTTCTATTCAGTCTATTCAATTTGTATTAAAACTCTCTGTCGAATATTGCAGTAATAAGCAGTCGCAGTAATACATTTTAATCTGTTGTAGAGGTGTTTTCTCCATGTATGTGTTCAGCAACCCATTGTTGTTTGCTCACCTTTCCCTTCAATACTTTATGGTTTACTTAAAAAATAAATAAATACGTAGATATGGCCTATCTTTTAACCAACATGCATATACACAAAAGAAGCATATTGTACATCATTTTGGTCTAACTTGGGCATTAGCTAACAAAAATCCCTTTCTCAGACAGATCAGATCACTGACTACTCAGAAAGACACTTCTGAACAATAAGCACTTTAACCTGTGAGGATCTGACATTCTTAGGCAGAGATATTGGAACCAAGGGGACAAGAGTAGACGCTTTAGTGGTGAATTTAGGCCATTCATTACCCAGATCGTTTCAAAAGATTGATGATGGTGGACCTCAAATTGGCCAAAAGAGGGCGCCATTTCACCATTAATTTATTTATTGCTCCAACAGTCTCTGTCTCTGTCTCTCTCTCTCTCTCTCTCTCTCTCTCTCTCTCTCTCTCTCTCTCTCTCTCTCTCTCTCTCTCTCTCTCTCTCTCTCTCTCTCCTCACTCTCTCTCTCTCTCTCTCTCTCTCTGTCTCTCACAACAAAAGGTTATAACACGAAAGCTTAACATCAGTATTCTAAACACTCTTCCTTAAGTCAGGATTTTGTGTTAAACGCTCTCCAACAAAGCTTTCTTAGTGTCCAACAAGCTTTCTCTGCCCTTAACCTTGTTCTGAACACCTCCAAAACAAAGGTCATGTGGATTGGGAAGAAGAAGGCCCCTCTCCCCACAGGTGTGATTACTACCTCTGAGGGTTTAGAGCTTGAAGTAGTCACCCCATACAAGTACTTGAGAGTATGGCTGGACGGCACATTGTCTTTCTCTCAGCACATATCAAAGCTGTAGGCTAAAGTTAAAGCTAGACTTGGTTTCCTCTATCGTAATAGCTCCTCTTTCACCCCAACTGCCAAACTAACCCTGATTCAGATGACCATCCTACCCATGCTAGATTACGGAGACATCATTTATAAATGGGCAGGTAAGGGTGCTCTCATGCGGCTAGATGTTCTTTACCATTCAGACATCAGATTTGCTTATAGGACATATACAGATGTGCTTATATAGATCTCCTTATAGGACATATCACTGCACTCTATATTCCTCTGTAAACTGGTCATCTGTATACGTGTCGCAAGACCCACTGGTTGATGATTATTTATAAAACCCTCTTAGGCCTCACTCCCCCCTATCTGAGATATCTACTGCAGCCCTCATCCTCCACATACAACACCCGTTCTGCCAGTCACATTCTGTTAAAGGTCCCCAAAGCACACACATCACTGGGTCGCTCGTCTTTTCAGTTCGCTGCAGCTAGCGACTGAAACGAGCTGCAACAAACACTCAAACTGGAGAGTTTTATCTCAATCTCTTCATTCAAAGACTCAATCATGGACACTCTTACTGGCAGTTGTGGATGCTTTGTGTGATGTATTGTTGTCTCTCCCTTCTTGTCCTTTGTGCTGTTGTCTGTGCCCAATAATGTTTGTACCATGTTTTGAGCTGCTACCATGCTGTGCTGCTGTATGTTGGGTTGCTACCATGTTGTTGTCATGTTGTGTTGCTACCATGCCGTGTTGACATGTGTTGCTGCCATGCTACAGTGGGCTCCAAAATTACTGGCACCCCTGACTGGCAATGCACAAACAATACTTTAAAAAATATAAACAATATAATTATAGAGATAAACTCAAAATACCAACATGTGAGAAATACTGTACTTTATTAATGTTTCAATGGAACCAACCAAAATCATACAATTATTTAATACAAAATACATTTCACCAAAATCAAGGTTTCATAATTATTGGCACTCCTCATTTAGTACTTAGTGCCACCACCTCTGGCAGGGATAACAGCATGGAGTCCTGTAATGGTTGACAAGGTTAAGGAACACATTTGGAGGGATTTTGGACCATTCCTCTATGCAGATCCTTTCAAGATCCTTTACATTCTTGGGTTTACGCTTATCAACTGCCCTCTTCCACTCAGCCCACAGGTTTTCGATTGGATTGAGGTCCGGCGACTGAGATGGCCATGGCAGAACATTGCTTTTGTTGTCACAGAACCATTTCTGTGTGGATCTTGAGGTATGTTTTGTCTTGTTGGAAAGTCCACATACGGCCAAGTCCCAGCCTTCTGGCAGAGGCAACCAGATTGTCAGCCAAAATTGCCTGATACTTGGTGGTATTCATTATGCCATCAATCTTAACCAGTGCCCCCGGACCTCTGGAAATAAAACAGCCCCAAAACATCACTGACCCACCACCATATTTCACCGTGAGTATGAGGTGCCTCTCCTTGTATGCATCTCTGTTTTGACGTCAAACATGCCGATGCTGTATCTGACCAAAACGTTCAATTTTGGTCTCATCTGACCAGAGCACCTTCTTCCAGTCATAATTTAAATGACATTTGGAAAACTCCATGCGCTTGCGTCTGTGTCTTGGGGTCAGAAAGGGCTTTCTGCTGGAAACCCTTCCAAAGAGCCTGTGGTTGTGGAGGTGGCGTCTGATGGTGCTTTTTGGAACCTGGTGACCCCAAGATGCCACCAAGGCCTGCAATTCTTTCACAGTGATTCTTGGGGATTTTGTTGCTTCTCTCACCATCCTCCTCCCTATCCTGGGGGGCACAATGCATTTGTGTCCTCTACCCGTGAGGGTTTCAACTGTTCCATAACTTTAGAATGTTTTAATAATCGCCCTGACAGTGCTCAGTGGTATATTCAATCCTTTGTGGATCTTCTTGTAGCCATGACCAGATTTATGAAGGTCTACGACCATCTGTCTCTTTTCAACTGCCAGTTCGTTTCTTTTCTTCATGGTGTTGGATGACAAAAGGATAGTGGAATTTAATTCCTGGTTTAATTTTAGTAGATGTTATTTACAATAACATTTAAGGGTGCCAATAATTGTGAATCCTTGATTTGGAGGACATTGATTTTTAATTAAATCAATAAATTATTTTGGTTGGTTCCATTGAAACATTAATAAAGTACAGTATTTCTCACATGTTGGTATTTTGAGTTTATCTCTATAATTATATTGTTTATATTTTTTTAAGCATTGTTTGTGCATTGCCAGTCAGGGGTGCCAGTCATTTTGGATCCCACTGTATGTTGTTGTCTTAGGTCTCTCTTTATGTAGTGTTGTGTTGTCTCTCTTGTCGTGATGTGTGTTTTGTCCTATATTTTTTTTAATGTATTTTTAATCCCAGCCCCCGTCCCTGCAGGAGGCATTTTGCCTTTTGGCAGGCCGTCATTGTAAGAATTTGTTCTTAACTGACTTGCCTAGTTAAATAAAGGTTAAATAAAATAAATGATCGTACCATGATATGCCTGTCAGACAGACATACAGTAGTACACAGGTCATCTGTACTGTACTGTACAATATACACTGAGTGTACAAAACATTAAGAACACCTACCTAATATTGAGTTGCACCCCCCCATTTTTCATACACACGGGAAACTGTTGAGTGTGAAAAAAAACCCAGCAGCATTGCAGTTCTGGACACAAACCGGTGCACCTGGCACCTACTACCATACCCCGTTTAAAGGCATCTAAATCTTTTGCCTTGCCCATTCACCCTCTGAATGGCACACATACACAATCCATGTCTCAATTGTCTCAAGGCTTAAAAATTCTTAAACCTGTCTCCTTCCCTTTATCTGCACTGATTGAAGTGGATTTAACAAGTGACATCAATAAGAGATCACAGCTTACACCTGGTCAGTCTATGTCATGGAAAGAGCAGGGGTTATTGTGTATACTCAGTGTATATTCCCACAGCACACATGGTTGTCATTGTACACTGAGTGTACAAAACATTATGAACACCTGCTCTTTTCCATGACATAGACTGACCAGGTGAATCCAGGTCAGGTTAATATACATCTGATTGATGTAATGCATGTCTTTTAAGCCCACAAAAACAAAACATCGATCAGTCAATCAGCTATTCAATCAATCAAATCTCTCCTCCCATCTCCTTCTAGTCCTATAAGAAGTAAATGACCCTTTCATAGATTACAACTGCACAGTTTAAAAGATAGAAATAGACACATGACGCATCACTTGGACAGGTTGTCACTTGCCTGCATGCCAAAGGACACCCTATTCCACTACACTACATTTGACCAAATCAAAAATAATCAAATCAAATGTTATTTGTCACATTAATCGTAAAACAGCATGTGTAGATTAACAGATTCACTACAAATGTTTTTTCGGATTGTCTGGGAGTGGTCTGAGTTGTGGGGAAAACTGAAAACGAGCTGTTATTGGCAGAGAGGTTTGGAACTCTCTTATTGGTCTATTAATTCATTTCCCACCTGATGATGTCACCAGGCAGGCCAAAACTCCATCCCGCCAAAACAGGTAAAAAATGTGGGTTCTTTTCAAGCAGCTCTTACACTAAAATGGCATTTTCATCAATTTGACAATTTCACAATATTGTTCCAACTTCATAGTGTGTAAATATATTTATACAACGGGTGGGTCTAATCTTGAATGCTGATGGGTTAAAACCGCATTCCAGCCGGTGTCTATTCCACAAGTTACCACCGGCTAAATCAATGACGTTAAAATGCCTATTTACTCTGTTCCATCTGACTGCGCAATCCACTGTCTCATCAGCCCAGCCAGGCAATTTATATACTTGATCTCCACTATAAAAACCATATAGACATTATCTCACATTTCTTTTACACTAACTTTAGTTTTCAACAGTAGAGATTTGAATAAACCTTGCTGTCTGTCTCTCTGACATTTACAACATTGTTTCAATATTCAAATTCGTTCTCCAGCTGCCCAATGTGTCGGGAGCCGGAACCTGACAGACAGGCAGGCAGCGTTTCTCAGCCAGTCGAAATCATGAATCAGCTGGCAAGAAAAGTGGTCGTGAAATAAAAGCCTGTTGCTTGTTGTTGTATGGCGTAATGGTGCCCTCTTTAGGGCTATTTGAGGTCCACCCTCAATCTTTTGAAACAATGATCTGGGTAGTGAATGGCCTAAATCCAGTGGTGGAAAAAGGACCCAATTTTCATACAATGAGTAAAAGTAAAGATACCTTAATAGAAAATGACTCAAGTAAAAGTGAAAGTCACCCAGTAAAATCCTACTTGAGTAAAAGTCTAAAAGTATTTGGTTTTAAATGTACTTATCAGATCAGAGGCAGTAGGGATGAGCAGGGATGTTCTCTTGATAAGTGTGTGAATTGCACCATTTTCCTGTCTTTCTAAGCATTCAAAATGTATTGAGTACTTTGTTTTTAGGAATGTATTGAAGTAAAAGTAAAAATTGTCAAAAATATAAATAGTAAAGTACAGATACCCCAAAAAACTACTTAAGTAGTACTTTCAAGTATTTTTACTTAAGTACTTTAAACCACTGCCTAAATCTATCACTAGAGCAACTACTCTTGTCCCGTTGGTCCCAATATCTCTGGCCAAGAATGTCGGATCCTCACAGTGATCTAAACTGTCTGAGAAAGGGATTTTTGTTAGCTAATGCCCAAGTTAGACCAAAATGATGGAAAATATGCTTATTTTGTGTATATGCATATTGGTTAAAAGACAGGCCATATCTACGTCAAGAAAAAAAAGAAAACCATAAAGTATTGAAGTGAAAGGTGAGCAAACAACAATGGGTTGCTGAGAACGTTGCCAGCCGGTATGGCAATGGAACATTTAGAACGAACGACTGGGTCGCGTCCATAGATACAGAACAAAAAGACTGAAAGACTGGGTCAACCGGCAGCCGAACCGATAGAACGAATGACCAGCCGGCTTGGGTAGCAACCCTAGATTTGTGTCAGGACTATATCTTGTGGAAGGATGAAATAGTAAGAATAAATTAATCTAAATAATGTTTTTAATGAAAATATGTCAACTATTATTTTGAATATGTTGGTAACCTGTTTTATAAAAGGGATAATGCCCTTGAAGCCAGTGTTTGGAGGATATATTGACTCGGTTTGCTGGCCCTCAACAAACCCCACAGTTTGCCGTGCCAATAGATCCTCCAATCACCGGCTTTGATGGCATTATCACTTAAATAAAACACAGGGAAATCACGTTTTTGATGCACTAGGCCTTTAAGGGAGATTTTTGTGTTGTGCCATCCATCAGTTGAGACACAACATGCTCTTGAATACAGGGTGGGTGTCATGTTTTGGGAATACTACAATGGAATAAAATGGACATTTTTACTTTCAAATGGTACCATTAAGATGGTTGAAAGAGCACACATCAGGGAATGTTGACTTGAATTGGGAATATATACCATTTAAAGCTGCAATATGTAACACTCTAGCCGACCTGACCAAATTCACATAGAAATTTGTGTTATAGATCAGTCATTCTCATTGAACGCAAATCTAAGAAGCGGTAGATCTGTTTTATGTCCGCTCTACATGTGCAATTTCTATGCTTCCCATTCTTAAATAAAAGTTTTGCGTCTTTTACTTTCGGTTTTGTACACCAGCTTCAAACATCTGAAAATACAATATTTTTTATAGAAAATATATATTCATAGCAGTTTAGATGGTACAATGATTCTCTAAACTAAACTTGCTTGTTAAGTCACATAAACTGAAATTAGGCGAACTATTAGAAGTTTAGCAGCAAGGAAACGGCAGAGCGATTTCTACATAGTGCATCTTTAATTTGATGTTTAACGGTGGGTGGAACAGCGGTCATCTTTGTGGTAATAATTAGAAGTTAAAATGTATTTTCAATTTAAATTTCAATTGTGTACCGGCTGCATTGCAGTGGTCTGAAGGGATAGGTCCATTCTAGGAATTATATTTCTATGACTGAAATGACACCCTGTATTCAAGAGCATGTTGTGTCTCAACCGACAGTGGGCACAAAACAAAAACCTCAGGTTATGTGAAATAGGATCTAAGCTACAACATATGCAAATATGTTTTTAGATAATTGACATTAAAGGTAAAACATAAAATCAAGAAATGATTCAATTGTTTGACAACCCTGTTGGTAAGCTTTTAAATTACATCAAACCTAAATATTTTCCAGTGATGAAGACATGGAATGGTGGGGTATGCAAAATTGTTCAACTTTAAGCACCTCTATCTCCTGAATGGGTTTGGAATTCAGGTCCAAAAAGTCTCTTTCTGACCACTTCTACTATGGGCAAATATGTACAGTATGGAATGTTTCCCATGACAATATACAGACCTCAGTACAATACATGTAAGTATGTGCAGGCCCTGCAGTAGATTCACATCCTGTCCAATGGGGGTGTACTTGTACATTGAAGCTGCCTCATGTTACAGAAGCAGGGGATAGGCTCCTGTCCTGTTGGCTGTTCTGGCTTGGATAAGGCTAGTCTCATGTCAAGTGAGAGGTAAATACCTATATATACTCTACATAGCAAGGTAAGGTTACAGTATGGACAGGTAAAATACAGGTAAATACTCACTGGGCACACCACATCAACGTCAACAATTGGGTAATATTTTGTTGAGGCGTTGATCAATGAGCGTACAACCTATATTTATCCACTCAAAAAGACAGCCAGAAGTTTGTTGAATTCGCAATGTGTTATCACTATGCTTTCAACCAAAATAAAAGCACAACCAAATCCAATTGAAAACAGTCAATTTTGGTTTAGTTGTCACCTAAATGTGTTACCACTGCACTTTCAGCCATTAAAAAAAAACACAACAAAGTTGAAATGGGAAAAACAATGCCAGATATTTTGTTTATTTATACAACAACGTAATGTGTTCTCACTGTGCTTTATCTTAAAGCAGAACCAAAATAACTAAATTGCAGTTGAGATTACATTAAAAGTACATGGTGCAAGTAATCAATGCTGTTTGAGATTCTGCACAGATTATTACAGCAATTGTGAAGATCTCCACAGACCTGCGGCCTTTGCACGCTATCTTGAACATGCATGCTTTGATTATATAAGACATTTAAAGCTACAGTAACCTCAAAATGTGGCCATGGATGTGTACATTAGTTTGTAAAATAACCTTCACTTTAGGATATTTACTGAATTACAAAAGTCATATTGAATTGTGTTTGGTTGAAAACAACCAAATATCCACATTTGAAGGAGATTATCTTCTTCTTGGATAGTTTAATCTGTGCCACTTACTAAGGGATGGATTCAATAACATCCGCATAGTGGTTGTTATATGGAGGTGTTGGAGGTGGATCTGCTTTAGAGCTGTCAAATCTACAAGTGGCTCGTTGCCTTACCTTATCATGGACACTGCATGCAACTAAACCACGCCCGACTATAAACCGACAAATCCAACACAGCCTCGTTACAAGTTCAAAAACTTGAATTAGACTGATAGGCTATAAATACACTCATCCAAATGAACATTTAAACATGCATTAGCCTAACATATGCTTGTCTCAAAGATTAAGCCATGCAAGTCTAAGTATACAGGGTCGGTACAGTGAAACTGTGAATGGCTCATTGGTTTGACATCAACAGTTTGACACTTGAGAGTTATTTCCAACATTGATACAGCCTACACTTAACACTTCTAAGGAAGGGAGTGGTTTGTGACACACAAAAGCAGCCACTCACCTACAGTATGTGTCAGCTCATACTGTAGATTCAGCTCCAACACCGTCATAACATCTGCTATGGGGATGTTGGCCAACGATGGTTAACGCTCGATCTGATTGAATCTGGGCATTCGTTTGGTTTTAAATTCCAGTTTGGATTCACGCCTCCATCTCAACCAAAAATCTAAGTTAAAGAATAGGACTAAATCAAATACATTTTTAATAAAGTAATATTCTTTAACTAGATTTTTGGTTGAGATGGAGACAGGAATCCAATCCTTTATGAACTTTTAGATTAAATTTCAAATCAACCAAAGCTTGAAACCCTACACTTGTAGAAATAAGGGTTCCAAAAGGGTTATACTGCTGTTCCCATAGGAGAACCCTTTTTGGTTTCAGGTAGAACCCGTTTTGGTTCGAGGTAGAACTCTTCAGGAATGTGGAACCCGAACTTTGCAAATTATAGGTCTAAATAGTCTCATTGATGATATATGATTTATGAAGTATCGTTCTACAGTATTTAATTTGCTCTGTTAATCCTACCCTTTGAAATGACTTCCATAGCAACAGTGAATGTGTTTTCTTTTTAAGTGGAGATCTCTCAATCATTCTCACCAGGGGAGCAACTTTCACTGGGGACGGGGACATTCTGAAATTGCATTTTTGTCCTGGCCATGCGGACGCCTTCAATCGGTCGGGAAGGCTGTTTGGAGTGTTTATCCATCTGGATTTAAAAAAAAAATAATTATTATAATTATTATATTTATAATTATTTTATGTCCCCCCCACTTCTAAAACCAAAGTTGCGCCCCTGATTCTCACAATAGTACATTGGTAATAGTAAGTAACAAATATCAAAGCTAAGCTGGGCTTGGTTAAAACCCTGGATGGGAAACTAAAGGGGTAGCTGTAGATAGATCAACTCTCCAGTAGGAGGTGCTGTAGATAGATCAACTCTCCAGTAGGAGGTGCTATAATAGATCAACTCTCCAGTAGGAGGCGCTGTAATGTAGATAGATCAACTCTCCAGTAGGAGGTGCTGTAATGTAGATAGATCAACTCTCCAGTAGGAGGTGCTGTAGATAGATCAACTCTCCAGTAGAAGGTGCTGCCCGACCCATTGCTTTTTTTTCTGCTAGTGAATATAACGTTAAAGATCTGACATTGTTTCAAAGGTAGAAATGTAAGGTTTGTCTATGTTGAAAATGTGTTACAATGATGACATAATCATGTGGTTGAAATTCCACCTCAAAACAACAGTTGATGACTTTTTGCAAATTCAATGCATTTTACACGTAAATTCCACATCACAATACGTTGACAAATTATGTTGAAAAAACAGATTCAACCAGTTTGTGCCCAGTGGGCATGTACAGTACACAGACATGTGACCACAGGTAAGAGTTTTCTCTTCATGTTAGATTAACACACTCCACAAAGAAGAAAGTCCACGTCCCAACATGGTCAAAAGATGTGCACTACAAAGGGAACAAAGGGCCATTTTTGACACGCACAACCAAGGGAGCTAGATTATTAAACAAACACACAGTTCAGTTGTTTATGTACAAACAAACAAACAAGCAAACAAAGAGGTTTATTAATAAGGAGTCCATATGTAAACAGGTCCTACATCCTCCCAGTCCCAGCATTTATCGGTGCTACATAGCAGGGTTGGGGTCAATTCGAATGAAGGCATCAAAAAAGGATATCTATTTTAAATTGCTTCTCAAGAAACTATAAGTAAAAGCTATTTATTTCAAAAGTTTTTCCATTTATTGAAGTTCAAATTCAAATCACTTCCTGAATTGACTACCTTCAATTCGAATTGGCCCCAACTCTGCGACGTAGTAAGTACTGTAGCGGATGAGGTGAATTTCTCCCATACTGTACAGTGAAGAGCTTGGAACTTTGAGCACAAATCAATATTGTCCCTAAAGAGCAATCAATTTGCAGCAGTAATAGTCTGAAACAGCCCTCTCCAGGGCAGCCCTGGTCTTAATGGTGTTAAATGAATGGTTCATTAAGCAGTAGTCCTCTAGTCCTCTCTGGCTGGAGCTGCAGGGAGGTGTGGAGAGAGGAGCAATAGATCGGTCATATCCGCTTTAGCTCTCCAGGTGGAGAGATGCCTTCATATCTCAGTCAGTGGGATTCAGGGGGTGGTAAAATATCTCCTCTCCTTCTCCAGGCAGAGAGATGCCTTCATATCTCAATCAGTGGGATTCAGGGGGTGGTAAAATATCTCCTCTCCTTCTCTGGGTGGAGAGATGCCTTCATATCTCAGTCAGTGGGATTCAGGGGGTGGTAAAATATCTCCTCTCCTTCTCTGGGTGGAGAGATGCCTTCATATCTCAGTCAGTGGGATTCAGGGGGTGGTAAAATATCTCCTCTCCTTCTCTGGGTGGAGAGATGCCTTCATATCTCAGTCAGTGGGATTCAGGGGGTGGTAAAATATCTCCTCTCCTTCTCCAGGCAGAGAGATGCCTTCATATCTGAATCAGTGGGATTCAGGGGGTGGTAAAATATCTCCTCTCCTTCTCCAGGCAGAGAGATGCCTTCATATCTGAATCAGTGGGATTCAGGGGGTGGTAAAATATCTCCTCTCCTTCTCCAGGCAGAGAGATGCCTTCATATCTGAATCAGTGGGATTCAGGGGGTGGTAAAATATCTCCTCTCCTTCTCCAGGCAGAGAGATGCCTTCATATCTGAATCAGTGGGATTCAGGGGGTGGTAAAATATCTCCTCTCCTTCTCCAGGCAGAGAGATGCCTTCATATCTGAATCAGTGGGATTCAGGGGGTGGTAAAATATCTCCTCTCCTTCTCCAGGCAGAGAGATGCCTTCATATCTGAATCAGTGGGATTCAGGGGGTGGTAAAATATCTCCTCTCCTTCTCCAGGCAGAGAGATGCCTTCATA
Organism: Salmo salar; assembly: GCF_965601325.2. Lineage (NCBI taxonomy): Eukaryota > Metazoa > Chordata > Actinopteri > Salmoniformes > Salmonidae > Salmo > Salmo salar. The sequence goes on along the minus strand of NC_138301.1, from coordinate 116,235,441 downwards.
TCTGAATCAGTGGGATTCAGGGGGTGGTAAAATATCTCCTCTCCTTCTCCAGGCAGAGAGATGCCTTCATATCTGAATCAGTGGGATTCAGGGGGTGGTAAAATGAATACTGTCCTTCCTCTTTTCTCCTCTCTCCCCCTTTCTACCCACAGTCAGGATCCAATGAAATTCTGGGCAGATATGAAGGGGGTGGTAGTATGTCTCTCCCTCCTTCCCTCACCCATAGCGAGGGTCCATATCAGTAGGTAGACTGGGGGGTGATAGGATGTATTCCATGAGGCCTCCATGTATAGTAGAGGAGGTCAGGCTCTTCCTGTTCTTCTTCATGGCCGACCGTCTCTGCCAGCGACACAGCAGCACCTCCACCTGGTATTGTTAAACCGATGACAGAAGAAATAAATAAATCATTTCATATAAATTCTCAGGTTGTTATTGTAAAAGAGAACGTGTTCTCAATGACTTACCTGGTTGCAGTTTTTTCTGTGGTATAATTTGCATCTCAGTAGTAATAATCATGTTATGGGTTAGGGCTGATAGATTGTACATGACTGTTTTACATCTTTACTTTTTTATATAATTCTATACTCCTAGTATGAATACATGTTTTTTATATATCCTTAGAGATTGAAAGAAGTGTTAGATTTTAAGCTCTTTGTGTAATTATGTAGTGGACTGCAGTGGATTGTAGCAATGCGTACTCCCTATAACTCAAGGCCTCTTCTGACTGATGAGAAGACCTGCGATATGCTCGGAGAAGCACTGAGAAATACTGGGTGATGGAAAAGTACTGAAACACATCTTAGTGGAAAGGAGGGGGAGAGAGCTCAGGGTATAAGGCAGCAGGTAGCCTAGTGGATAGAGCGTTGGGTCAGTAACTGAAAGGTAAAGGTCAAGGTAAAAATCTGTCGTTCTGCCCCTGAACAACCCACTGTGTCCTGGTAGGCCGTCATTGTAAATAAGAATTTGTTCTTAACTGACTTGCCTAGTTAAATAAAGGTTCAATTAAAATATAATAATATAAATGGACACTATCCTGAATGTATGTTCTCCGCTGAAGCATTCAGTCGGGTGTAATAAAACTAGTTTGAGGTTTTTTTGGTGTCCGCCTGGAGTTTGTACCAGAAATCTATAACCTAACAGTACGTATTGCAAAACAAAAAATATATAAAATGCTCATATGCATTTGCAGATTGTCTGATAATTTTCTTGTTTTGTACCTGGATTTCGTTTCTTAAGAACTTTAAATACAATGGTCATCAATGAATAAAAAAATTCACTGTAAAGTGTTTTGTTTACGGAATATCAAAACATTGTTTTTAACAGAAGAGAAAAAGTTGCAATATGTTCCCTGCTTCCAGCAATCAGTAAATACTACTGCACATGGCTTTATCAGTAGTACACCGGGTAGAGTATAGGGAAAGATCTTGGCAATTTGTCATTTCTATAATTCTTTACAACATCGGGGAGATGCAGAGATGCAGAGAATGAAGTTGATTTACTTTTAAGTACTTCTAAGACAAGTTGTCATCTCCAACATTGTGACCTTCCATTACAGAGCTTTGCTTTGATGGGGATTTCGTCCTATACATTCAGTTGGGTTCGTCCACTGTATTCACTATTCCTTATTTGTATGTTTGTGCTTGCCAATGGAAAATCTACAAACTTACAGAGCAGACCAGCCTATGTATTGCAGTGGAGGCAGAAGAAAGGTGAGGACCATCCTCCTCAGTGAATTTCATAGTGAAACATTAAAAATGTTATCATTTTGAGATAATACTATACTAACTTAAAGACACCAAATAAATGATTAAAACACACTGTTTTGTAATGAAGGTCTACAGTAGCCTCAACAGCACTCTGTAGGGTAGCACCATGGTGTAGCCTGAGGACAGCTAGTTTCCGATTTAAAAATCTACCAGCCACTCAGATTTTTTACCAGCCAAAATATTTGTTTTTAATCTAAAATTACACCAACAACCAATTACACGAAAGAAAAACGGATGAGCATGATTTGTAATGTTTCTAAAACATTACATGTATTACTAGTGAGAAGTAATGTGGTATATTGTTTAATAATCTGGTTTCAGAGCTGATCATGGGTGCACCTCAGCCATGCTCAAGGTCCTAAACGACATCATAACCGCCATCGATAAGAGACATTACAGTGCAGCCGTATTCATCGACCTGGCCAAGGAATTCGACTCTGTCAATCACCACATTCTTATTGGCAGACTCGACAGCCCTGGTTTCTCAAATGATTGCATCGCCTGGTTTACCAACTACTTCTCTGATAGAGTTCAGTGTGTCAAATCGGAGGACCTGTTGTCCGGACCTCTGGCAGTCTCTATGGGTATGCCACAGGGTTCAATTCTCGGGCCGACTCTCTTCTCTGTACACATCAATGATGTTGCTCTTGCTGCTGGTGATTCTCTGATCCACCTCTATGCAGACGATACCATTCTGTATACTTCTGGCCCTTCTTTGGACACTGTGTTAACTAACCTCCAGACGAGCTTCAATGCCATACAACTCTCCTTCCGTGGCCTCCAACTGCTATTAAACGCAAGTAAAACTAAATGCATGCTCTTCAATCGATCACTGCCCGCACCTGCTCGCCTGTCCAGCATCACTACTCAGCATCACTACTAAAGCCCCATACACTACCCACCATTGCGACCTGTACGCTCTCGTTGGTTGGCCCTCGCTTCATACTCGTCGCCAAAACCACTGGCTACAGGTTATCTACAAGTCTCTGCTAGGTAAATCCCCACCTTATGTCAGCTCACTGGTCACCATAGCAGCACCCACTCGTAGCACGCACTCCAGCAGGTATATCTCACTGGTCACCCCCAAAGCCAATTCCTCCTTTGTTCGTCTTTCCTTCCAGTTCTCTGCTGCCAATGACTGGAACGAACTGCAAAAATCTCTGAAGCTGGAGACTCATATCTCCCTCACTAGCTTTAAGCACCAGCTGTCAGAGCAGCTCACAGATCACTGCACATAGCCCATCTGTAAACAGCCCATCTATCTACCTACCTCATCCCCATACTGTATTTATTTATTTATTTATTTATTTATCTTGCTCCTTTGCACCCCAGTATCTCAACTTGCACATTCATCTTCTGCACATCTACCATTCCAGTGTTTAATTGCTATATTATAATTACTTCGCCAACATGGCCTATTTATTGCCTTAACTTACCTCATATGCACTCACTGTATATAGACTTTTTGTTTTCTTTTGTTCTACTGTATTATTGGCTGTATGTTTTGTTTATTCCATGTGTAACTCTGTGTTGTTGTATGTGTCGAATTGGCCAGGTCGCAGTTGCAAATGAGAACTTGTTCTCAACTAGCCTACCTGGTTAAATAAAGGTGAAATAAAAAAATGTAAACATTTGTGACGTGAGTCTTAACCAAAATATCACAGATGAGACAAGAATTTTCTCCTGCCCCTTTACGGGCGGGAGGTTACCGTGGTAACGCACCTCGAGTCATGTTTCTGCCTGTAGGGTTGAGTCTGACTAGTGGAAGCGTTGTCTTCTCTTCCCTAGCAGTTGAAACTCAAAGATAGAAAAACAACCTAGCTTGTGAGCAAAACAATGTAAATAGCCAAGAAACTGATGGACAAAGTCTCTCTTCAGTAGACTTTTGTTTCAAGTAATTTCAGCCAACTTTAATGCATGTGCGCTGTGCTTCTAAAAATGAATCTTTCACTCAGCTCTTTATGTTCGCACAGCCCCTAGCCAGGCAGTGTTGCAGAAATACTTTGAAAAACAGTTACTGCAGCATTTATTTTACTAAAAATGTGATCATACTTATTCACAAATGCGAGTGAAATGCTCGCACTGTGGAGCCCTGACCACCCGTCAACATGGCTGGTGAAATAAACATCTTATGCCAAAATCTACCTGCATTTGGCAGGTGGCGGATGTTAATTTTAGGCCCTGGTTCTCAACCTTCCATTGACTTAAACAGTAATTATGACAACTTCAGAGCTCTTGCTCTTCATTCAAAGACTCAGTCATGGACATTCTTACTAACAGTTGTGGCTGCTTTGCGTGATGTATTGTTGTCTCTACCTTCTTGCCCTTTGTGCTGTTGTCTGTGCCCAATAATGTTTTTACCATGTTTTGTGCTGTTACCAAGTTGTGCTGCTGCCATGTTGTGTTTCTACCATGTTGTTGTCATGTTGTGTTGCTACCATGCTGTGTTGTCATGTGTTGCTGCCTTGCTATGTTGTTGTCTTAGGTCTCTCTTTATGTAGTGTTGTCTCTCTTGTCGTGATGTGTGTTTTGCCCCCGCAGGAGGCCTTTTGCCTTTTGGTAGGCCGTCATTGTAAATAAGATTTTGTTCTTAACTGACTTGCCTAGTTAAATAAAGATTGGGTGAACAACATGTCAGTTGTTTTATTTAATCAAAGGATCGGAATCTAGTACTGAAAGCATAAGCTACAGCTAGCTAGCACTGCAGTGCATAAAATGTGGTGAGTAGTTGACTCAAAGAGAGAGAAAGACAATAGTTGAACAGTTTTGAACAAATTCAGTTCTTACAAAATGAAAGAGAAGCGAGAGAGAAAGAAAGCTAGCTATATTTCTTTGTATGTTTGTTTTCTCCACTTTTCACTTTCTTAGCTAGCGAATGCAGCTAGCTAGTTTAGCCTACTCAAACACTCAACTCAAATAGCAAGTGATGCTATGTTAGCTAGCTGGCTGTGGTTATCCAACACTGGAAGTCTTCCAAGTCAAGGTAAGCTTTTGGTTTTATACATTTATTGCCACCGGTGCCTGCCGGTGTTACTGCTAAACTGCTTGCTGACTACAACTACACTGTACTGCATGATTTTAGTGGCTTTAGAGAAGAGCGCGTAGATACAACGAGCAAAGTGATTATGTTGTTTGTATGTGGCTGCTATGAAAGTGAGCTGTGTTTGTGGAAAATGAGCTGTAAATTCATTCCGCCGATTATGTTGAAAAACCTTTTTAAACTGAACAAAATGGGGAGAAATATACCTGAATTTGTCCAATAGAAACTCTCGTTTGCAACTGTTGGACAAATGATTACACCCTAGATCGGCTAGATGCAGGCAAGAGTGTGCAAGGCGATATTGAATGTCACTGTCTGTCACCTTGATTACAATTTTTTTTCTCTCGACCTAAGCACCTACGTTGTAAACGTTCATTTGTAGGCTAGGTTGTAGCAACCTCATAGCAGGTTTACTAACTCGTTAGTTCTAGTAGCTATGTTGACTATGACGTGATAATGATGTAGGCTGTGTGTAACGGTAAGCAGTCATGATATGAAGGTTTGGCTTGGAAAGGTTTTTCGCCTGGTTACAGACAGCTGATGTGTTGTGCACTGAAGTCCACAAGCGAAGGGAAAAGGGAGAAGGAATTATATATACAAACAGCAAAGTCATCATGCTGTTTTTATATGGCTGCTATGAAAGTGAACTGTGTTTGCTTGTGATCAAGTGTATATTAATTCCGCCGATTCTGTTGAAAAACGTCTTTTACCGAAAGAAAACAGAACAAAATGGGGATAAATATAACTGAATTTGTCCAATAAAACTCTCATTTGCAACTGCTGGACTAATGATTACACCCTAGATCAGCTAGACGCAGGTTTGGCTTGGTTACAGACTATTGTAGCTGGAAACGGCAGATTTTTTATGGAATATCTACATAGGCGTACAGAGGCCCATTATCAGCAACCATTACAGACTGGCCAAAAAAAAGAAAAGATTAAGATGAGCAAAAGAACACAGACTCTGGACAGAGATATGTATTTTTCTTTGCAACTTTGCCTAGAAGGCGAGCATCCCGGGGTCGCCTCTTCACTGTTAACGTTGAGACTGGTGTTTTGCGGGTACTATTTAATGAAGCTGCCAGTTGAGGACTTGTGAGGCGTCTGTTTCTCAAACTAGACACTCTAATGTACTTGTCCTCTTGCTCAGTTGTGCACTGGGACCTCTCACTCCTCGTTCTATTCTGGTTAGAGCCAGTTTGGGAAGGAAGTAGTACACAGTGTTGTACGAGATCTTCAGTTTCTTGACAATTTCTCGCATGGAATAGCCTTAATTTCTCAGAACAAGAATAGACTGACGAGTTTCAGAAGAAAGTGCTTTGTTTCTGGCCATTTTGAGCCTGTAATCGAACCCACAAATGCTGATGCTCCAGATACTCAACTAGTCTAAAGAAGGCCAGTTTTATTGCTTCTTTGATCAGAACAACCATTTTCAGCTGTGCTAACATAATTGCAAAAGGGTTTTCTACTGATCAATTAGCCTTTTAAAATGATAAACTTGGATTAGCTAACACAGTGTGCCATTGGAACACAGGAGTGATGGTTGCTGATAATGGGCCTCTGTACGCCTAGATATTCCATTAAAAATCAGCAGTTTCCAGCTACAATATTAATTTATAACATTTGTATTTGTATTTGTTTTTATTATGGATCCCCATTAGCTGCCGCCAAAGCAGCAGCTACTCTTCCTGGGTTCCAGCAAAATTAAGGCAGTTTATCTTTTTTTTTAAACATTACAATACATTCACAGATTTCACAACACAGTGTGCCATCAGGCCCCTACTCCACCACTACCACATATCTACAGTCGTGGCCAAAAGTTTTGAGAATGCCACAAATATTAATTTTCACAAAGTCTGCTGCCTCAGTGTCTTTAGATATTTGTGTCAGATGTTACTATGGAATACTGAAGTATAATTACAAGCATTTCATAAGTGTCAAAGGCTTTTATTGACAATTACATGAAGTTGATGCAAAGAGTCAATATTTGCAGTCTTGACCCTTCTTTTTCAAGACCTCTGCAATCCGCCCTGGCATGCTGTCAATTATCTTCTGGGCCACATCCTGACTGATGGCAGCCAATTCTTGCATAATCAATGCTTGGAGTTTGTCAGAATCTGTGGGTTTTGTTTATCCACCCGCCTCTTGATGATTGACCACAAGTTCCCAATGGGATTAAGGTCTGGGGAGTTTCCTGGCCATGGACCCAAAATATCGATGTTTTGTTCTCCGAGCCACTTAGTTATCACGCTTTATGGTAAGGTGCTCCATCATCATGCTGGAAAAGGCATTGTTCATCACCAAACTGTTCCTGGATGGTTTGGGAGAAGCTGCTCTCGGAGGATGTGTTGGAACCATTCTTTATTCATGGCTGTGTTCTTAGGCAAAATTGTGAGTGAGCCCACTCCCTTGGCTGAGAAGCAACCCCACACATGAATGGTCTCAGGATGCTTTACTGTTGGCATGACACAGGACTGATGGTAGCGCTCACCTTGTCTTCTCCGGACAAGCTTTTTTCTGGATGCCCCAATCAATCGGAAAGGGGATTCATCAGAGAAAATGACTTTACCCCAGTCCTCAGCAGTCCAATCCCTGTACCTTTTGCAGAATATCAGTCTGTCCCTGATGTTTTTCCTTGCGAGAAGTGGCTTCTTTGTTGCCCTTCTTAACACCAGGCCATCCTCCAAAAGTCTTTGCCTCACTGTGCGTGCAGATGCACTCACACCTGCCTGCTGCCATTCCTGAGCAAGCTCTGTACTGGTGGTGCCCCGATCCCGCAGCTGAATCAACTAAAGGAGACGGTCCTTGCGCTTGCTGGACTTTCTTGGGCGCCCTGAAGCCTGCTTCACAACAATTGAACCGCTCCCCTTGAAGTTCTTGATGATCCGGTAAATGGTTGATTTAGATGCAATCTTACTGGCAGCAATATCCTTGCCTGTGAAGGCCTTTTTTTGCAAAGCAATGATGACAGCACGTGTTTCTTTGCAGGTAACCATGTTTGACAGAGCAAGAACAATGATTCCAGGCATCACCCTCCTTTTGAAGCTTCCAGTCTGTTATTCAAACTCAATCAGCATGACAGAATGATCTCCAACCTTGTCCTCGTCAACATTCACACCTGTGTTAACGAGATAATTTTATTTATTTTTTTATTTCACCTTTATTTAACCAGGTAGGTAAGTTGAGAACAAGTTCTCATTTACAATTGCGACCTGGCCAAGATAAAGCAAAGCAGTTCGACAACATACAAAAACACAGAGTTACACATGGAGTAAAACAACATACAATCAATGATGCAGTAGAAAAAAATAAGACTATATACAATGTGAGCAAATGATGTGAGATAAGGGAGGTAAAGGCAAAAAAGGCCATGGTGGCAAAGTAAATAAAGTATAGCAAGTAAAACACTGTAATGGTCGATTTGTAGTTTGAAGAAAGTTCAAAGTTAAAATATAAATAATATGGTGCAAAGGAGCAAAATAAATAAAATAAATAAATACAGTAGGGGAAGAGGTAGTAGTTTGGGCTAAATTATAGATGGGCTATGTACAGGTGCAGTGATCTGGGAGCTGCTCTGATAGCTGGTGCTTAAAGCTAGTGAGGGAGATAAGTGTTTCCAGTTTCAGAGATTTTTGTAGTTCGTTCCAGTCATTGGCAGCAGAGAACTGGAAGGAGAGACGACCAAAGGAGGAGTTGGCTTTAGGGGTGACCAGAGAGATATACCTGCTGGAGCGCGTGCTACAGGTGGGTGCTGCTATGGTGACCAGTGAGCGGAGATAAGGGGGGACTTTACCTAGCAGGGTCTTGTAGATGACCTGGAGCCAATGTGTTTGGCGACGATTATGTAGCGAAGGCCAGCCAACGAGAGCGTACAGGTCGCAGTGGTGGGTAGTATATGGGGCTTTGGTGACAAAACGGATGGCACTGTGATAGACTGCATCCAGCTTGTTGAGTAGGGTATTGGAGGCTATTTTGTAAATGACATCGCCGAAGTCGAGGATTGGTAGGATGGTCAGTTTTACGAGGGTATGTTTGGCAGCATGAGTGAAGGATGCTTTGTTGCGAAATAGGAAGCCAATTCTAGATTTAACTTTGGATTGGAGATGATTGATGTGAGTCTGGAAGGAGAGTTTACAGTCTAACCAGACACCTAGGTATTTGTAGTTGTCCACAAATTCTAAGTTAGAACCGTCCAGAGAAGTGATGCTGGACAGGCGGGCAGGTGCAGGCAGCGATCAATTGAAGAGCATGCATTTAGTTTTACTTGTGTTTAGGAGCAGTTGGAGACCACGGAAGGAGAGTTGAATGGCATTGAAGCTCGTCTGGAGGGTTGTTAACACAGTGTCCAAAGAAGGGCCAGAAGTATACAGAATGGTGTCGTCTGCGTAGAGGTGGATCAGAGATTCACCAGCAGCAATAGCGACACCATTGATGTATACAGAGAAAAGAGTTGGCCCAAGAATTGAACCCTGTGGTACCCCCATAGAGACTGCCAGAGGTCCGGACAGCAGGCCCTCCGATTTGACACACTGAACTCTGTCAGAGAAGTAGTTGGTGAACCAGGCGACGCAATCGTTTGAGAAACCAAGGCTACTGAGTCTGCCGATGAGGATGTGGTGATTAACAGAGTCAAAAGCTTTGGCCAGGTCAATGAATACGGCAGCACAGTATTGTTTCTTATCGATGGCGGTTACGATGTCGTTTAGGACCTTGAGCGTGGCTGAGGTGCATCCATGACCAGCTCTGAAACCAGATTGCATAGCGGAGAGGGTGCGGTGGGATTCGAAATGGTCGGTAATCTGTTTGTTGACTTGGCTTTCGAAGACCTTAGAAAGGCAGGGTAGGATGGATATAGGTTTGTAGCAATTTGGGTCAAGAGTGTCACCTCCTTTGAAGAGGGGGATGACAGCAGCTGCTTTCCAATCTATGGGAATCTCAGACGACATGAAAGAGAGGTTGAACAGGCTAGTAATAGGGGTTGCAATAATTTCGGCAGATAATTTTAGAAAGAAAGGGTCCAGATTGTCAAGCCCAGCTGATTTGTAGGGGTCCAGATTTTGCAGCTCTTTCAGAACATCAGCTGAATGGATTTGGGAGAAGGAGAAATGGGGGAGGCTTGGGCGAGTAGCTGTGGGGGGTGCAGTGCTGTTGAATGCAGTAGGGGTAGTTAGGTGGAAAGCATGGCCAGCTGTAGAAAAATGCTTATTGAAATTCTCAATTATAGTGGGATTATCGGTGGTGACAGAGTTTCCTATCCTCAGTGCAGTGGGCAGTTGGGAGGAGGTGTTATTATTCTCCATGGACTTTACAATGTCCCAGAACTTTTTAGAGTTTGAGTTGCAGGAAGCAAATTTCTGTTTGAAAAAGCTAGCCTTGGCATTTCTAACTGCCTGTGTGTATTGGTTTCTAACTTCCCTGAAAAGTTGCATATCGCGGGGGCAGTTTGATGCTAATGCAGAACGCCACAGGATATTTTTGTGTTGGTTAAGGGCAGTCAGGTCTGGGGAGAACCAAGGGCTATATCTGTTCCTGGTTCTAAATTTCTTGAAAGGGGCATGCTTATTTAAGATGGTGAGGAAGGCATTTCAAAAAAATAACCAGGCATCCTCTACTGACGGGATGAGGTCAATATCCTTCCAGGATACCAGGGCCAAGTCGATTAGAAAGGCTTGCTCGTTGAAATGCTTCAGGGAGCGTTTGACAGTGATGAGTGGAGGTCGTTTGACCGCTGACCCATTACGGGTGCAGGCAATGAGGCAGTGATCGCTGAGATCTTGGTTGAAAACAGCAGAGGTGTAATTAGAGGGCACGTTGGTTAGGATGATATCTATGAGGGTGCCAGTGTTTGCGGCTTTGGGGTTGTACCTGGTGGGTTCATTAACCTCTTGACGGTCGCCTAGGATAGGTGGCGCCACAGCACATTTTGAAACAAATTCGTGCCCATTTTAAATGGCCTACTATTCAAACTCAGACGCTAGGATATGCATATAATTAATACTTGTGGATAGAAAACACCCTAAAGTTTCTAAAACTGTTTGAATGGTGTCTGTGAGTATAACAGAACTCATATGGCAGTCAAAACCCCGAGACAGATCGAAACAGGAAGTGGAATTCTGAATTGCGAACTCAACTTCATCACGTTGCCTATTAATCACACCGTGAGCTATGGTTCATTGAGCACTTCCTATTGCTTCCACTAGATGTCCCCAGTCTTTACAAAGTGGTTTGAGTCTCCTACTGTTAAAACTGAATGAATGAGACGCTGTTGAAATTGGTCACATGAGGAGGGCCATCACCATTATGACGCCGGCGCCCCTGGCTACCCTCCCCTTTCGAAACGTTTTGAAAGACAATGCAATCATCCTCCTTGAATCTTATTGGCTCTCTTGTTGAAAAACGCCCTGAAGATTTATGTTATACAACGTTTGACATGTTTGAACGAACCTAAATGGAAAAAAAATGCATTTTCTCGAAATGGCTGTCCCGTGGCCAACGGAGCATTTGGATCAGCCTTCAGACGCGCTAACAAGAACAAGCTCTTGGAACATAAAGGAGTAATTTTTTCGAACGAAAATACATTTGTTGTGGACCTGGGATTCCTGGAAGTGCTTTCTGATGAAGACAACCAAAGGTAAGGGATTATTGACAATAGTATACAAGACTAGATGTGATATGCGATTGTTCCAAGATGGCGCTGACCTGTAACGTTAGCCTATTTTTCAGAGTATCGCATCCCCTTTCATCGCAAAGTATGATTACCCAGTAAAGTTAATTTTAAATCTGGCATTACAGGTGCTTTCAAGAGATATTCATCTATAAATCTTAGAATGACAATATTACATTTTAAAAATGTTTTCGAATAGTAATTTAGTAAATTGTAGCTCTGTTTCATCGGATGCATTTGAGGGAAAATAGTTAGTCAACGTTACGCACCGATGTAAAATGCTGTTTTTATATATAAATATGAACTTTATCGAACAAAAGAATGCATGTATTGTGTAACATGATGTCCTAGGGGTGTCATCTGATGAAGATTGTCAAAGGTTAGTGCTGCATTTAGCTGTTTTTTGGTTATTTGTGATGCATGTGGTTGGTCGGAAAATGGCTATGTGGCTACTTTTACGATATACTCCTCTAACATAATCTAATGTTTTGCTTTTGCTGTAAAGCCTTTTTGTAATCGGACAACGTGGTTCAATTCAGGAGAGGTGTATCTATAAAACGATATAATTTGAAAAAAAAATTGAAAAAAAATAATTATTACATTTTGTTATGCTAATGGCGATATGATTTTTCGCTGGAGGCCGCACAGGGGTTAATAATTTGTGTGAGATTGAGGGCATCAAGCTTGTATTGTAGGATGGCTGGGGTGTTAAGCATGTCCCAGTTTAGGTCACCTAGTAGCACTGACATGATGTCAGCTGGTCCTTTTGTGGCAGGGCTGAAATGCAGTGGAATTTTTTGGAGGGGATTCAGTTCATTTGCATGGCAAAGAGGGACTTTGCAATTAATTGCAATTCATCTGATCACTCTTCATGAATATTCTGGAGTATATGCAAATTGCCATCATACAAACTGAGGAAGCAGACTTTGAGAAAATGTATATTTGTGTCATTCTCAAAACCTTTGGCCATGACTGTACAGTACTGAATACATGTGTATGTATAGTGCGTATGTTATCGTGTGTGTGTGCATGCATGTGTCTGTGCCAATGTTTGTGTTGCTTCACAGTCCCCGCTGTTCCATAAGGTGTTTTTTAAACCTTTTTTAAAAATCTAATTTTACTGCTTGCGGCAGTTACTTGATATGGAATAGAGTTCCATGTAGTCATGGCTCTGTGTAGTACTGTGTGCCTCCCATAGTCTGTTCTAGACTTAGGGACTGAAGAGACCTCATGGGTGTCCGAACTGTGTGCCAGTAGTTTAGACAGACAGCTCGGTGCATTAAACATGTCAATACCTCTCACAAATACAAGTAGTAATGAAGACAATCTCTCCTCCACTTTCAGCCAGGAGAGATTGACATGCATATTATTAATATCAGCTCTCTGTGTATATCCAAGGGCCAGCCGTGCTGCCCTGTTCTGAGCCAATTGAAATTTTCCTAAGTCCTTTTTTGTGGCGCCTGACCACACAACTGAACTATTGTCAAGGTGCGACAGTGAGTGTTTTGAGTGTTTTGTTCCAAATACAATGCTTTTAGTTTTATAAATATTTAGTGCTAACTTATTCCTTGACACCGATTTTGAAACTAACTGCAGCTCTTTGTTGAGCGTTGCAGTCATTTCAGTCACTGTTGCAGCTGACCTGTATAGTGTTGAGTCATCCGCATACATAGACCCCTGACTTTACTCAAAATCAGTGGCATGTCGTTAGTAAATATTGCTAAAAGCAAGAGGCCTAAACAGCTACCCTGGGGAATTCCTGATTCTAACAGGATTATATTTGAGAGGCTTCCATTAAAGAACACCCTCTGTGCTCTGTTAGACAGGCAACTCTTGATCCACATTATAGCAGGGGGTGTAAAGCCATAACACATACATTTTTCCAGCAGCAGACTATGATTGATAATGTCAAAAGCTGCACTGAAGTCTAACAAGACAGCCCCCACAATCATTTTACCATCAATTTACCTCAGCCAATCATCAGTCATTTCAATTCAAATCAAATTTAGTTGGTCACATACACATGGTTAGCAGATGTTAATGCAAGTGTAGCGAAATGCTTGGCTTCTAGTTCCGACCGCGCAGTAATATCAAACAAGTAATCTAACAATTTCACAACAACTACCTTACACACAAGTGTAACGGAATGAATAAGAATATGTACAGTTGAAGTTGGAAGTTTACATACACTTAGGTTGGAGTCATTAAAACTCGTTTTTCAACCACTCCACAAATTTCTTGTTAACAAAATATAGTTTTGGCAAGTCGGTTAGGACATCTACTTTGTGCATGACACAAGTAATTTTTCCAACAATTGTTCACCTATAACTCACTGTATCACAATTCCAGTATGTCAGAAGTTTGCATACACTAAGTTGACTGTGCCTTTAAACAGCTTGGAAAATTCCAGAAAATTATGTCATGGCTTTAGAAGATTCTGATAGGCTAATTGACATCATTTGAGTCAATTGGAAGTGTACCTGTGGATGTATTTCAAGGCCTACACTCAAACGCAGTGCCTCTTTGCTTGACATCATGGGAAAATCAAAAGAAATCAGCCAAGATCCCAGAAAAAAATTGTAGACCTCTACAAGTCTGGTTCATCATTGGGAGCAATTTCCTGAAGGTACCACGTTCATCTATACAAACAATAGTATGCAAGTATAAACACCATGGGACCACGCAGCTGTCAAATACCGCTCAGGAAGGAGACGCCTTCTGTCTCCTAGAGATGAAGGTACTTTGGTGCGAAAAGTGCAAATCAATCCCAGAACAACAGCAAAGGACCTTGTGAGGATGCTGGAGGAAACAGGTACAAAAGTATCTATATCCACAGTAAAATGAGTCCTATGTCGACATAACCTGAAAGGCCGCTCAGCAAGGAAAAAGCCACTGCTCCAAAACCACCATAAAAAAGCCAGACTACGGTTTGCAGCTGCACATGGGGACAAAGATCGTACTTTTTGGAGAAATATTCTCTGGTTTGATGAAACAAAAATAGAACTGTTTGGCCATAATAACCATCGTTATATTTGGAGGAAAAATGGGGAGGCTTGCAAGCCGAAGAACACCATCCCAACCGTGAAGCGGGGGATGGTGGCAGCATCATGTTGTGGGGGTGCTTTGCTGCAGGAGGGACTGGTGCACTTCTCAAAATAGATGGCAACATGAGAAGGAAAATTATGTGGATATATTGAAGCAACATCTCAAGATATCAGTCAGGAAGTTAAAGCTTGCTGGCAAATGGGTCTTCCAAATGGACAATGACCCCAAGCATACTTCCAAAGTTGTGGCAAAATGGCTTAAGGACAACAAAGTCAAGGTATTGGAGTGGCCATCCCAAAGCCCTGACCTCAATCCTATAGAAAATGTATGGGCAGAACTGAAAAAGCATGTGTGAGCAAGGAGGCCCACAAACCTGACTCAGTTACACCAGCTTTGTCAGGAAGAATGGGCCAAAATTCACCCAACTTATTGTGGGAAGCTTGTGGAAGGCTACCCGAAACGTTTGACCCAAGTTAAACAATTTAAAGGCAATGCTACCAAATACTAATTGAGTGTATGTAAACTTCTGACCCATTGGGAATGTGATGAAAGAAATAAAGCTGAAATAAATCTCTGTAATTTTATTTTGACATTTCACATTCTGAAAATAAAGTGGTGATCCTAACTGACCTAAGACAGGGAATGTTTACTAGGATTAAATGTCAGGAAATGTGAAAAAATGACTTTAAATGTATTTGGCTAAGGTGTATGTAAACTTCGACTTCAACTGTACATATAAATATATGGATGAGAGATGGCCGTGCGGCATAGGCAAGATGCAGTAGATGGTTTAGAGTGTAGTATATACATATGAGATGAGTAATGTAGGGTATGTTATAATTATGTAAAGTGGCATTGTTTAAAGTGACTAGTGATACATTTATTACATCCAATTTTTAATTATTAAAGTGGCTAGAGATTTGAGTCAGTATGTTGGCAGCAGCCACTCAATGTTAGTGATGGCTGTTTAACAGTCTGATAACCTTGAGATAGAAGCTGTTTTTCAGTCTCTCGGTCCCAGCTTTGATGCACCTGTACTGACCTTGCCTTCTGGATGATAGCGTGGTGAACAGGCAGTGGCTCGGGTGGTTGTTGTCCTTGATGATCTTTTTGGCATTCCTGTGATATCAGGTGGTGTAGGTGTCCTGGAGGGCAGGTAGTTTGCCCCGGTGATGCATTGTGCAGACCTCACTACCCTTATGGTTGTGGGCGGAGCAGTTGCCGTACCAGGCGGTAATACAGCCCGACAGGATGCTCTCGATTGTGCATCTGTAAATGTTTGTGAGTGTTTTGTGAGTGTTGTCGGTGACAAGCCAGATTTCTCCTGTGGTACGGTGTCTGTGTGGGTGGACCATTTCAGTTTGTCCGTGATGTGTACGCCGAGGAACTTAAAACGTTCCACCTTCTCCACTACTGTCACTGTCGATGTGGATAGGGGGGTGCTCCCTCTGCTGTTTCCTGAAGTCCACCATCATCTCCTTTGTTTTGTTGACGTTGAGTGTGAGGGCCCTCACCTCCTCCCTGTAGGCCGTCTCGTCGTTGTTGGTAATCAAGCCTACCACTGTAGTGTTGTCTGCAAACTTGATGATTGAGTTGGAGGCGTGCATGGCCACACAGTCATGGGTGAACAGGGAGTACAGGAATTAGATTTTTTTTAATCATATTACTCCAGTGCTAGCCTCCCTATACTGGCTTCCTGTTAAGGCAAGGGCTGATTTCAAGGTTTTACTGCTAACCTACAAAGCATTACATGGGCTTGCTCCTACCTATCTTTCCGATTTGGTCCTGCCGTACATACCTACACGTACGCTACGGTCACAGGACGCAGGCCTCCTAATTGTCCCTAGAATTTCTAAGCAAACAGCTGGAGGCAGGGCTTTCTCCTATAGAGCTCCATTTTTATGGAATGGTCTGCCTACCCATGTGAGAGACGCAGACTCGGTCTCAACCTTTAAGTCTTTACTGAAGACTCATCTCTTCAGTAGGTCCTATGATTGAGTGTAGTCTGGCCCAGGAGTGTGAAGGTGAGCGGAAAGGCACTGGAGCAACGAACTGCCCTTGCTGTCTCTGCCTGGCCGGTTCCCCTCTCTCCACTGGGATTCTCTGCCTCTAACCCTATTACAGGGGCTGAGTCACTGGCTTACTGGTGTTCTTCCATGCCGTCCCTAGGAGGGGTGCGTCACTTGAGTGGGTTGAGTCACTGACGTGGTCTTCCTATCTGGGTTGGCGCCCCCCCCCCCCTTGGGTTGTGCCGTGGCGGAGATCTTTGTGGGCTATACTCGGCCTTGTCTCAGGATGGTAAGTTGGTGGTTGAAGATATCCCTCTAGTGGTGTGGAGGCTGTGCTTTGGCAAAGTGGGTGGGGTTATATCCTGCCTGTTTGGCCCTGTCCGGGGGTATCATCGGATGGGGCCACAGTGTCTCCTGACCCCTCCTGTCTCAGCCTCCAGTATTTATGCTGCAGTAGTTTATGTGTCGGGGGGCTAGGGTCAGTCTGTTACATCTGGAGTATTTCTCCTGTCTTATCCGGTGTCCTGTGTGAATTTAAGTATGCTCTCTCTAATTCTCTCTTTCTCTCTTTCTTTCTTTCTCTCTCTCAGAGGACCTGAGCCCAAGGACCATGCCTCAGGACTACCTGGCATGATGACTCCTTGTTGTCCCCAATCCACCTGGCCATGCTGCTGCTCCAGTTTCAACTGTTCTGTCTGCGGCTATGGAACCCTGACCTGTTCACTGTGATTACTATTATTTGACCATGCTGGTCATCTATGAACATTTGAACATCTTGGCCATGTTCTGTTATAATCTCCACCCGGCATAGCAAGAAGAGGATTGGCCACCCCTCATAGCCTGGTTCATCTCTAGGTTTCTTCCTAGGTTTTGGCCTTTCTAGGGAGTTTTTCCCTAGCCACCGTGCTTCTACACCTGCATTGCTTGCTGTTTGGGGTTTTAGGCTGGGTTTCTGTACAGCACTTTGATATATCAGCTGATGTAAGAAGGGCTATATAAATAAATTTGATTTGAATTTGATTTGATACAGGAGAGGGCTGAGAACGCACCCTTGTGGGGCCCCAGTGTTGAGGATCAGCGGGGTGAGGATGTTGTTTCCTACCCTCTCCACCTGGGGGCGGCACGTCAGAAAGTCCAGGACCCAGTTGCCCAGGGCCAGGGTCAAGACGCAGGGTTTCGAGCTTAATGACGAGTTTGGAGGGTACTATGGTGTTAAATGCTGAGCTGTGATCGATGAACATAGGTATTCCTCTTGTCCAGATGGATTAGGGCAGTGTGCAGTGTGATTGCGATTGCGTCGTCTGTGGACCTATTGGGGCGGTAAGCAAATTGGAGTGGGTCTAGGGTGTCAGGTAGGGTGGAGGTGATATGATCCTTGACTAGTCTCTCAAAGCACTTCATGATGATGGAAGTGAGTGCATCGAGCGATAGTTGTTTAGCTCAGTTACCTTAGCTTTCTTGGGAACAGGAACAATGGTAGCCCTCTTGAAGCATGTGGGAACAGCAGACTGGGATATGATTGATAGAATATGTCCGTAAACACACCAGCCAGCTGGTCTGCGCATGCTCGGAGGACACGGCTAGGGATGCCGTCTGGGCCGGCAGCCTTGCGAAGGTTAACATGTTTAAATGTTTTACTCACGTTGGCTGCAGTGAAGGAGAGCCTGCAGGTTTTGGTAGCGGGCCGTGTCAGTGGCACTGTATTGTCCACAAAGGGAGCAAAGAAATTGTTTAGTTTGTCTGGGAGCAAGACGTTGGTGTCCGCGACGGGGCTGGTTTTCTTTTTGTAATCCGTGATTGACTGTAGACCCTGCCACATACGTCTCGTGTCTGAGCCATTGAATTGGGACTCTACTTTGTCCCTATACTGACGCTTAGCTTGTTTGATTGCCTTGGAGGGAATAGCTACACTGTTTGTATTCGGTCATGTTTCTGGTCGCCTTGCCATGATTAAAAGCAGTGGTTCGCACTTTCAGTTTTGCGCGAATGCTGCCATCAATCCACCGTTTCTGGTTGGGGAAGGTTTTAATAGTCACCGTGGGTACAACATCACTGGTGCACTTGCTAATAAACTCCCTCACCGAATCAGCGTATACATCAATGTTGTTGTCTGAGGCTATCCGTAACATATCCCAGTCCACATGATCGAAGCAATCTTGAAGCTTGGAATCAGATTGGTCGGACCAGCGTTGAACAGACCTGGGTATGGGCGTTTGCTGTTTTAGAGTCTGTCTATAGGCTGGGAGCAACAAATGGAGTCGTGGTTAGATTTGCCGAAAGGAGGGCGAGGGAGGGCTTGGTATGCGTCGCGGAAGTTAGAGTAGCAATGATCCAGAATGATGCCAGCCCAGGTCAAGCATTCGATATGCTGATACAATTTAGGGAGCCTTGTTTTCAGATTAGCTTTGTTAAAATCCCCAGCTACAATAAATGCAGCCTCAGGATATATGGTTTCCAGTTTACATAGAGTCCAAAGTTCTTTCAGGGCCGTCGAGTTGGCTGCTTGTGGGGGGATATACACAGCTATGATTATAATCAAAGAAAATCTCTTAGTAGATAATGCGGTTGGCATTTGATTGTAAAGAATTCTAGGTCAGGTGAACAAAAGGACTTGAGTTCCTGAATGTTGTTATGATCACACCACAACTCGTTAAGTTCTTAGTGATCACTTCCCGCTCTAATCCCGTTAACGGGATTCATTTGACAACATCTAGTGAAATTGCAGCACGCCAAAATCAAAAACAGAAATACTCATAATAAAAATGTATAAAACATACAAGTGTTATACATCAAAATAAAGCTTAACTTCTTGTTAATCCAGCCACTTTGTCAGATTTCAAAAAGGCTTTACGGCGAAAGCAGACCATGCGATTATCTGAGGACAGCGCCCCGCATACAATCACATGAAAATCAGATTTCAACCAGGCAGGTGCGCGACAAAAGTCAGAAATAGCGATATAATTAATGCCTTACCTTTGAAGATATTCTTCTGTTGGCACTCCAAAATGTCCCAGAAACATCACAAATGGTCCTTTTGTTCGATAATGTCCTTCTTTATGTCCCAAAAAAATTTCCATTTATTTGCCACATTTGATTCAGAAATACACCGGTTCCAACTCTCCCAACATGCCTACAAAGTATCTAATAAGTTACCTGTAAACTTGGTCCAAACCTTTCAAACAACGTTCCTAATCCAACCTTAGGTATCCTAAAACGGAATAATTTAAGACGGAATATACTGTGTTCAGTACCGGAAAAATACAACGTGAAGCGCACCAAACAGAGGAGTCCACTTGGCTTGACACTTATAATACATCTAGTGGAAGCCATAGGAACTGCAACCAGGTTCCTATTAGAGCTTCCCATAGAAAACCAAAGGAAAACACAGTGACCTCAATTTTTTTTTACCCTGGATGGTTTGTCCTTGGGGTTTCGCCTGCCAAATCAGTTCTGTTATACTCACAGACATTATTTTAACAGTTTTAGAAACTTTAGAGTGCTTTCTATCCAAATCTACCAATTATATGGATATCCTAACTTCTGGGTCTGAGTAACAGGCAGTTTACTTTGGGCACGCTTTTCATCCGGACGTGAAAATACTGCCCCCTCTCCCTAAGAAGTTTTAATCATAAGGCATACACATCCCACCCTTCTTCTTACCAGAGAGATGTTTGTTTCTGTCAGCGCGATGCGTGACGAAAACGGGTGGCTGTACCGACTCTGATAATGTATCCCAAGTGAGCCTTGTTTCCGTGAAACAGAGAATGTTACAATCTCTGATGTCTCTCTGGAAGGCAACCCTTGCTCGAATTTCGTCTACCTTGTTGTCAAGAGACTGGACATTGGCGAGTAGTATACTCGGTAGCGGTGAACGATGTGCCCGTCTACGGAACCTGACTAGAAGACCGCTCCGTCTGCTCCTTCTGCGGCATCATTGTTTTGGGTCGCCGGCTAGGATCTGATCCATTGTCCTGGGTGGCTGTCCAAACAGAGGATCCGCTTCGGGAAAGTCGTATTCCTGGTCGTAATGTTGGTAAATTGACGTTGCTCTGAGATCCAATAGTTCTTCCCGACTGTATGTAATAAGACTTACATACAGTGCTGTGCTTGTTGAGTGTCCTTCCCTATAAGCATGCTGAAATTCTGTTGTCAATTTGTTTACTGCGAAATAGCATTGTATCTGGTCAAACACAATTTATTCCAGAAGTTTACTAAGGGTTGGTAACCGGCTGATTGGTCGGCTATTTGAGCCGGCTATTTGAGCCAGTAAAGGGGGCTTTAAGGTGCCCCAAAGCTTTCTACTATCATTCTTTATATAATTTATCTTTGTTTCATACATTTTATAAATTATTTTTATTTAGGTTAGTCACATGATTTCTTAATTTGCAGTAAGTTTGCCAATCAGTTGGCCTGCCAGACTTAATTGCCATACCTTTTGACTCATCCCTCTCAACCAAACATTTTTTCAATTCCTCATCAATCCAGGGGGATATAACAGTTTTTACAGTCACTTTCTTAATGGGCGCATGCTTATTAGTAACTGGAATAAGTCGTTTCATAAATGCGTCAAGTGCAGCGTCTGGTTGCTCCTCATTACACGCCACAGACCAGCAAATATTCTTTACATCATTAACATTTGAATCACTACAAAACTTATTGTATGACCTCTTATACACTATATTAGGCCCAGCCTTTGGAACTTTAGTTTTCCTAGATATGGCTATTTTATTGTGATCACTACATCCTATGGATTTGGATACTGCTTTAAAGGAAATATCTGCAGCATTAGTAAAGATGTGATCAATACATGTTGATGATTTAATTCCTGTGCTGTTTATAACTACCCTGACAGGTTGACTGACAACCTGATCCAGGTTGCAGGCACTGGTTACAGTTTGACGTTTTTTCCTGAGTGGGCAGCTTGATGATAGCCAGTCAATATTTAAATGACCCAGAAAATATACCTCTCTGTTGATATCACATACATTATCAAGCATTTCACACATATTATCCAGATACTGACTGTTAGCACTTGGTGGTCTATAGCAGCTTCCCACAAGAATGGGCTTTAGGTGAGGCAGATGAACCTGTAGCCATATTACTTCAACAGTATTTAACATTGGATCGTTAACAATGTATTTCGGATCAATTTGATGTTATTTTAATGGACAGAAAAGTAGTTTCTTTCAAAAACAAGGACATTTCTAAGTGACCCCAAACTTTTGAATGGTGGTTTACATTGTAAACTTTCATTCATATGCTAGGTTGTAGCAACCTCATGATGGGTATAGTAAACATTTGAGTATGTATGTATGTAGTAGCCTAAACCTATGGATGTTACATTGAGCTGGCTAAATGGAATATGAATGAAAGTCATCCAATATGCGGTAATAGAAACAAGGCCAAAAAAGATCGTCCTCCCTCGTCGTCATCCCTCATCCACTGATTGAATACATGGAATTGAATTGTGACGATAACAGTGAATGAATTTTGCACACAATGTACTTTGTTTTCCATTTTCTTTTTAATCAGGAATAATACTTGATTTGATTGTGTATGAAATGGTTATGGTACAAAAAAATCATAAAAGGAGAGTAATTACCCATAATTCTGCACCTTTCTATAGCTGCATCATCATGATGTCGTGACTGCAAAGACAATCAGTGGATCTACTGGGACTTTGAAAATACAGACTAACTTTCTGTTCTGTCTTAGACTGAAGTATGTTTGTGCTAGTCTTTTTTCAGTAAGTCGTGTCCTTTTGATTAATGTAATGGCAATTTTGACTTATCATTTTGAAAATGTATTTCCATGTTTTGCATTAGGTCACTGAGTTAGTTCTGTGTCATGTGAACATCGCCATGAAAATAGACAATATTGCAAAAAATAATGATTGAGAAAAACTGTTAATAAAGACAAAATACTAATAATTAAGCACTCAGGACCTCAGACTGGGGCAAAGGTTTACCTTCCAGTAGGACAATGACCATAAGCACACAGCCAAGACAACGCAGGAGTGGCTTCGGGACAAGTCTCTGAATGTCCTTGAGTGGCCAAGCCAGAGCCCGGACTTGACCCCGATTGAACAGCTCTGGAGAGACCTGAAAAAAGCTGTGCAGCGACGCTCCCCATCCAACCTGACAGAGCTTGAGAAGATCTGCAGAGAAGAATGGGAGAAACTCCCCAAATACAGCTGTGCCAAGCTTGTAGCATCATACCCAAGAAGACTCGAGGCTGTAATCGCTGCCAAAGGTGATTCAACAAAGTACTGAGTAAAAGGTCTGAATAATTATGTAAATGTTATATTTCTGTTTTTTAAATTTCTAAAAACCTGTTTTTGCTTTGTCATTATGGGATATTGCGTGTAGATCAGTGGTTCCCAAACTTTGTATAGTCCCGTACCTCTTCAGACATTCAACCTCCAGCTGTGTACCCCCTCTAGCACCAGGGTCAGCGCACTCACAAATGTTGTTTTTTACCATCATTGTAAGCCTGCCACACAAACACTATACAATACATTTATTAAACATAAGAATGAGTGTGAGTTTTGTCACAACCCAGCTCGTGGGAAGTGACAAAGAGCTCTTATAGGACCAGGGCACAAATAAAAATATAATAATCAATCATTTTGTTCTTTATTTAGCCATCTTACATGTAAAAGCTTATTTGTTCATCAAAATGTGTGAATAACTCACCACAGGTTAATGAGATGGCTGTGCTTGAAAGGATGCACATAACTCTGCAATGTTGGGTTGTATTGGAGAGAGTCTCAGTCTTACATCATTTTCCACACACAGTCTGTGCCTGTGTTTCGTTTTCATGCTAGTGAGGGCCGAGAATCCACTCTCACATAGGTAAGTGTCTTAACAGCGCAATTTGCCAAGGCAAGAAATTCGAAGCACATTTGACATTGTCCGAAAGTTTGAGTTCATTTGCACACAAAAAAATCATACACTGATGGAAAGACCTGTGTGTTGTCCTTGTTAATGCAGACAGAAAAGAGCTACAACTTCTTAATCATAGCCTCAATTTTGTCCCACACATTGAATATAGTTGCAGAGTCCCTGTAATCCTAGATTCAGATCATTCAGGCGAGAAACAACATCACCCAGATAGGCCAGTCGTGTGAGAATCTCGTCATCATTCAAAGCGGTCAGACAAGTGAAAATGATGGTCAGAAAGAAAACTTTAAGCTCGTCTCAATTCAAAAAACTTGCCAATACTTTGCACTTCTGTATGTTGTTAAAGCATTACATAGTTGCTGCCCATATCATTGCATAATGCAGAAAATACATGAAAGTTCAGGGGCCTTGCTTTAACAAAGTTAACCATTTTCACTGTAGTGTCCAAAATGTCATTCAAGCTGTCAGGTATTCCCTTGGCAGCAAGAGCCTCTCGGTGGATGCTGCAGTGTACCCAAGTGGCGTCGGGAGCAACTGCTTGCACGCGCGTTACCACTTCTCTATGTCTCCCTGTTATTTTGCGCCATCAGTACAGATACCAACACATCTTGACCACCAAAGTCCATTTGATGTCACAAAGCTGTCCAGTATTTAAAAAATATACCCTCATGTTGTGCTGGTTTCCAGTGGTTTGCAGAAGATGTCTTCCTTAATTGACCCCCCATAAACGTAACGGACAAATACCAGGAGCTGTGCCAGGCCCGCCAGGTCTGTTGACTCATCCAGCTGTAACGCATATAATTCACTGGCTTGTATGCGCAGCAGTAATTGTTTCAAAACATCTCCTGCCATGTCACTGATGCGTCATGAAAGTGTTGTTTGATGAAGGCATTGTCCCGCGACAGCAGGAAGAATTAAGTTCTCCACAATAGTATGGGGCTTGCCTGTCCTAGTCACTCGGTAGCTCACCATATAAGACGCTTCTAGCCCCTTCTTATTAATGGTATCTGTTGCTTTTATACATGTCTTCCTACTCGAAAGTCATCTTTATTCTCGCTCGAAAAACTCCTGTGGCTTATTTTTCAAATTGTTATGTTTCGTTTCCAAATGCCTGCACAAGAGTGAAGGTTTCCCCCGAGAGAGAAACGGTTAAAGTGATTGGATGTTAATTATTTGACTAGGCTACCTGTATTTGACATTGTGTTGTTATTTCGCTAAACACTATTTTTCGCAGTGAAACGAGGCTACTCAGACAAGAAAAAAAACTCACCCAAATGTATAGCATTGAAAAATATAAATGTACCCGTTGAAAATGTGAAGAATTATTATTATTATTATTTATTTTAAAATGTGAATCACATTATTTGGCGTATCCCCGACGACATTGTGCGTACCCCAGTTTGGGAATACCTGGTGTAGATTGATGAGATAAACCATTTTTAAATCAATTTTAGAATGACGTAACAAAATATGGAAAAAGTAAATGTGTCTGAATACTTTCCGAATGCACTGATATACAGTTGAAGTAGGAAGTTACATACAACTTAGCCAAATACATTTAAACTCATTTTCACTATTCCTGACATTTGATCCTAGTAAAAATTCCCTGTCTTAGGTCAGTTAGGATCACCACTTCATTTTAAGAATGTGAAATGTCAGAGTAATAGTAGAGAGAATTATTTATTTCAGCTTTTATTTCTTTCATCACATTCCCAGTGGGTCAGAAGTTTACATACACTCAATTAGTATTCGGTAGCATTGCCTTTAAATTGTTTAACTTGGGTCAAACGTTTCGGGTAGCCTTCCACAAGCTTCTAACAATAAATTGTGTGAATTTTGACCAATTCAGCCTGACAGAGCTGGTGTAACTGAGTCAGGTTTGTAGGCCTCCTTGCTCACACACGCTTTTTCAGTTCTGCCAACAAATTTTCTATAGGCTTGAGGTCAGGGCTTTGTGATGGCCACTCCATTACCTTTATTTTGTTGTCCTTAAGCCATTTTGCCACAACTTTGGAAGTATGCTTGGGGTCATTGTCCATTTGGAA
Source organism: Salmo salar (assembly GCF_965601325.2). Taxonomy (NCBI): domain Eukaryota; kingdom Metazoa; phylum Chordata; class Actinopteri; order Salmoniformes; family Salmonidae; genus Salmo; species Salmo salar. The sequence continues at coordinate 116,209,970 of NC_138301.1, read as the reverse complement.
GACCCATTTGCGACCAAGTTTTAACTTCCTGACTGATGTCTTGAGATGTTGATTCAATATATCCACATAATTTTACTTCTCATGATGCCATCTATTTTGTGAAGTGCACCAGTCCCTCCTGCAGCAAAGCACCACCACAACATTATGCTGCCACCCCCGTGCTTCACGGTTGGGATGGTGTTCTTCGGCTTGCGAGTCTCCCCCTTTTTCCTCCAAACATAACGTTGGTCATTATGGCCAAACAGTTCTATTTTTGTTTCATCAGACCAGAGGACATTTGTCCAAAAAGTACGATCTTTGTCCCCATGTGCAGTTGCAAACTGTAGTCTGGCTTTTTTATGGCGGTTTTGGAGCAGTGGCTTTTTCCTTGCTGAGCGGCCTTTCAGGTTATGTCGATATAGGACTCGTTTTACTGTGGATATAGATACTTTTGTACCTGTTTCCTCCAGCATCTTTACAAGGGCCTTTGCTGGTATTCTGGGATCGATTTGCACTTTTCGCACCAAAGTATGTTCATCTCTAAGAGACAGAACGCGTCTCCTTCCTGAGCAGTATGATGGCTGCATGGTCCCATGGTGTTAATACTTGCATACTATTGTTTGTACAGATGAACGTGGTTCCTTCAGGCATTTGGAAATTGCTCCCAAGGATGAACCAGAATTGTGGAGGTCTACAATTTATTTTCTGAGGTCTTGGCTGATTTATTTTGATTTTCCCATGATGTCAAGCAAAGAGGCACTGAGTTTGAAGGTAGGCCTTGAAATATATCTGCAGGTACACCTCCAATTGACTCAAATGATGTCAATGAGCCTATCAGAAGCTTCTAAAGCCAAGACATTTTCTGGAATTTTCCAAGCTGTTTAAAGGCACAGTCAAATTAGTGTATGTAAACTTCTGACCTACTGGAATTGTGATACAGTGAATTATAAGTGAAATAATCTGTTTGTAAACAATTGTTGGAAAATGTAAATGTCTCATGCACAAAGTAGATGTCCTAACCGACTTGCCAAAACTATAGTTTGTTCACAAGAAATTTGTGGAGTGGTTAAAAAAAAGAGTTTTAATGACTCCAACCTAAGTGTATGTAAACTTCCAACTTCAACTGTGTGTATATATATATATATATATATATTATATATATATTATATTTACCAGTGGTGTAAGGTACATTTAAATAAAAAAATAGAGCTTACGTCCAAAATGGCATCCTATTCCGTTTTTAGTGCTCTACTTTTGACCAAAGCCCCATGGGTCCTGATCAAAAGTAGTGCACTATACAGGAAATAGGGTGCCATTTAGTTTGCAACCACTACCTGTTCTCTGAAGAAGCTGGTAGTCAGGGTGTAGAGGATAGGGTTCAGGGCACTGTTGATGGGTAATATAAAGATCACCACCCAGGATGAGATGGTACCTGGAGGGGGAGAGAGAGAGGAAGTTAGAGGTGTGTGCATGTGGGGTGGGATGGTGGGTGTTGTGTCCTTGTGTATTACTTGCAGTGTTGGGGAGTAGTGAACTTCATGTAGGTCAACTAGTAATTTAACTTTGTTTTGCGTTAGCTTGGTGGTAGTTGAACTCAATTCAAATCTAGGTAGTGTTTCCACTAGTTAATTGCTTTTTTTTACCATGTAGCGGTATAGCTAACTACTGGAACTATACACTACTCTTTTACCATGTAGCTAACTACTGGAACTACACACTATTGTTTTACCATGTAGCAGTGTAGCTAACTACTGGAACTACACACTACTGTTTTACCATGTAGCGGTGTAGCTAACTACTGGAACTACACACTATTGTTTTACCATGTAGCGGTGTAGCTAACTACTGGAACTACACACTATTGTTTTACCATGTAGCGGTGTAGCTAACAACTGGAAATACACACTGTTGTTTTACCATGTAGCTAACTACTGGAACTACACACTTTTGTTTTACCATGTAGCGGTGTAACTAACTACTGGAAATACACACTACTGTTTTACCATGTAGCGGTGTAGCTAACTACTGGAAATACACACTACTGTTTTACCATGTAGCAGTGTAGCTAACTACTGGAACTACACACTACTGTTTTACCATGTAGCGGTGTAGCTATCTACTGGAACTATACACTACTTTTTTCACAAAAATAAAATTAAATATGGGTGAAGTAGGCAATCATTTCCTTTCTTTTTAGGCATCAGACGTGCCTAATTCTCACTTGAAACATCCTTTTGTGTTTAATTCCTACGGTCACAAACTCCAACCTCCACACAGTTGTCACTGACTAGTTGGATATTCATTTCCTACTGAGCAAACAATTTATGTATTACAGCATTCTTTAAATACATCTTTTATCACGTTTTTGCTTGGCAGATCTTTTTATTTTATTGACATTAGTCAATATAGCTCATAAATGCAACTGATTATTTCAACTTGTTTTGTGTTCTACTTGTAGCCCTGGTTGTCCTGAAAATAAAATGGTAAAACTCTTCATTGTGAGGCAGATTTTTGCTGGGGTCATCAAGCCTGATGTTAATAGGCTTTTAACATATCACCCCAAAGTGATCTGTTGTTACAATTTATAGTCTATGACATTTCCGATTTACATATGATCATTTTTCACTAATTCGTTTTCAAAGGAACTTTAGTTAAGTAAACTACACTGCTCAAAAAATAAAGGGAACACTTAAACAACACAATGTAACTCCAAGTCAATCACACTTCTGTGAAATCAAACTGTTCACTTAGGAAGCAACACTGATTGACAATAAATTTCACATGCTGTTGTGCAAATGGAATAGACAACAGGTGGAAATTATAGGCAATTAGCAAGACACCCCCAATAAAGGAGTGGTTCTGCAGGTGGGGACCACAGACCACTTCTCAGTTCCTATGCTTCCTGGCTGATGTTTTGGTCACTTCTGAATGCTGGCGGTGCTTTCACTCTAGTGGTAGCATGTGACGGAGTCCACCACCCACACAAGTGGCTCAGGTAGTGCAGCTCATCCAGGATGGTACATCAATGCGAGCTGTGGCAAGAAGGTTTGCTGTGTCTGTCAGCGTAGTGTCCAGAGCATGGAGGCGCTACCAGGAGACAGGCCAGTACATCAGGAGATGTGGAGGAGGTCGTAGGAGGGCAACAACCCAGCAGCAGGACCGCTACCTCCTCCTTTGTGCAAGGAGGAGCAGGAGAAGCACTGCCAGAGCCCTGCAAAATGACCTCCAGCAGGCCACAAATGTGCATGTGTCTGCTCAAACGGTCAGAAACAGACTCCATGAGGGTGGTATGAGGGCCCGACGTCCACAGGTGGGGGTTGTGCTTACAGCCCAACACCGTGCAGGACTTTTGGCATTTGCCAGAAAACACCAAGATTGGCAAATTCGCCACTGGCGCCCTGTGCTCTTAACAGATGAAAGCAGGTTCACACTGAGCACGTGACAGACGTGACAGAGTCTGGAGATGCCGTGGAGAACATTCTGCTGCCTGCAACATCCTCCAGCATGACCGGTTTGGCGGTGGGTCAGTCATGGTGTGGGGTGGCATTTCTTTGGGGGGCCGCACAGCCCACCATGTGCTCGCCAGAGGTAGCCTGACTGCCATTAGGTACCGAGATGAGATCCTCAGACCCCTTGTGAGACCATATGCGTTGTAGGGAGGTCATACAGGCACGTGGAGGCCACACACACTACTGAGCCTCATTTTGACTTGTTTTAAGGACATTACATCAAAGTTGGATCAGCCTGTAGTGTGGTTTTCCACTTTAATTTTGAGTGTGACTCCAAATCCAGACCTCCATGGGTTGATAAGTTGGATTTCCATTGATTATTTTTGTGTGATTTTGTTGTCAGCACATTCAACTATGTAAAGAAAAAAGTATTTAATAAGATTATTTCTTTCATTCAGATCTAGGATGTGTTGTTTAAGTGTTCCCTTTATTTTTTTGAGCAGTATATATTTTTCATAGGGGTAGCTTTAGTGTAGCATAACTTCTGTGGAAACTAATTGATAGCTGGGTAAACTATCTTTTCAGAGTAGCTTCCCCAACAATGATTACCTGGTATCTCGACCTGCAACAGGGACAGTATTTACCTGGTATCTCGACCTGCAACAGGGACAGTATTTACCTGGTAACTCGACCTGCAACAGAGACAGTATTTACCTGGTATCTCGATCTGCAACAGGGACAGTATTTACCTGGTATCTCGACCTGCAACAGGGACAGTATTTACCTGGTATCTCGACCTGCAACAGGGACAGTATTTACCTGGTATCTCGACCTGCAACAGGGACAGTATTTACCTGGTATCTCGACCTGCAACAGGGACAGTATTTACCTGGTATCTCGACCTGCAACAGAGACAGTATTTACCTGGTATCTCGACCTGCAACAGGGACAGTATTTACCTGGTATCTCGACCTGCAACAGAGACAGTATTTACCTGGTATCTCGACCTGCAACAGAGACAGTATTTACCTGGTATCTCGACCTGCAACAAGGACAGTATTTACCTGGTATCTCGACCTGCAACAGGGACAGTATTAACCTGGTATCTCGACCTGCAACAGGGACCGTATTTACCTGGTATCTCGACCTGCAACAGGGACAGTATTTACCTGGTATCTCGACCTGCAACAGGGACAGTATTTACCTGGTATCTCGACCTGCAACAGGGACAGTATTTACCTGGTATCTCGACCTGCAACAGGGACAGTATTTACCTGGTATCTCGACCTGCAGCAGGGACAGTATCTTGACCAGGAAGATGGGGATCCAGCAGAGGGCGTCAGAGAAGACGATGAAGAAGAACCTGTTAGCTACAGCCACGTCTCTGTGTAGCCTGCTCCTCAGGTCTGTAACAGAACAACATGTTAGCTACATCCATGTCTCTGTGTAGCCTGGTCCTCAGGTCTGTAACAGAACAGCCTGTTAGCTACAGCCATGTCTCTGTGTAGCCTGCTCCTCAGGTCTGTAACAGAACAGCCTGTTAGCTACAGTCAGGTCTCTGTGTAGCCTGCTCCTCAACAAAGCGTCAACTACAAATAATATTCAAGTAAGAGATTGTTTACTTTTTACAAGAGGGTTCAGGTAGTTCACTTGTGGTCTTCCTTTACAGTGCCTTCAGAAAGTATTCACACCCCTTGACCTATTCCACATTTTGTTGTGTTCAGCTTGAATTTAAAATAGATAAAATTAAGATTTTGTGTCACTTGCTTTGATTTGATTTGACTTGCCTACACACAATGCCCCATAATGTCAAAGTGGAATTACGTTTTTAGAAATGTTTACAAATTCCCTAAAAATGAGTAAAAATGTGCTTAACAAGTGCTTAAGTTGCATGGACTAACTCTGTGTGCAATAGTGTTTAACATGATTTTTGAATTACTTCACCAGTGAATTTCAAACACATAGTAAACCACAAAAGCAGACATTGAATATCCCTTTGAGCATGGTGAAGTTATTAATTACACTTTGGAAGCTGAATCAATACAACCAGTCACTACAAAGATACAGGCGTCCTTCCTAACCGAGTTGCCGGAGAGGAAGGAAACCGCTAAGTGATTTTATCATGAGGCCAATGACTTTAAATTAGTTACAGAGTTTAGTGGCTGTGACAGGAGAAAACTGAGGATGGATCAACAACATTGTGGTTATTCCACAGTATGAATCTAAATGACAGAATGCAAAGGAGGACGCTTGTACAGAATAAAAAAAAATCCTAAACATGCACCCTGTTTGTAATAAGGCACAAAAGTCAGACTGCTAAAAAAATTGCCTAAGAAATGTACTTTATGTCCGGAATACAAAGCATTATGTTTGGGGCAAATCCAACACAACACATCACTGAGTACCACTCTTCATACAGTATTTTCAAGCATGGTGGTGGCTGCATCATGTTATGGGTATGTTTGTCATCGGCAAGGACTGGAGTTTTTTAGGATAAAAATAAACGGAATAGAGCTAAGCACAGGCAAAATCCTACAGGAAAACCTGGTTCAGTCTGCTTTCCAACAGACACTGGGGGACAAATTCACCTTTCAGCAGGACAATAACCTAAAACACAAGGTTCGCTCCTACACACATTGAGTCACGTGGCCGTGGCTTGCGAGATAAAGCAGGCACACAGGTATTGAGGCATTCAGTTACTGTTTTACAGAACGTCAGAATGGGCAAAACGAGTGACCTAAGCGACTTTGAGCGTGGTATGATCTTCGGTGCCAGGCGTGCCGGTTCCAGTATCTCAAAAACTGCCATCCTCCTGGGATTTTCACGCACGACAGTGTCAAGGGTTTACCGAGAATGCTGCTACAAACAAAAAAACATCCAGTCAGCGGCAGTCCTGGGCACAAAAACTGCTAGTTGATGAGAGGTGGAAGGAGAATGGCAAGAATAGGCAAAAATCGGTGGGCTACAAACAGGCAGATAACGGCGCAGTACAAAACTGGTGCAGAATCTCGGTGCCAACTGTCGTTGGTCCTTGTCACGGATAGGCTATTGCAGCAGATGACCACACTGGGCTCCACTCCTATCAGCTTAAAACAAGAAGTGGCGCCAGTAGAAAAACATCACCTGGTCCGACGAATCCTGGTTACTGTTACGTCATGCTGATGACAGAGTCAGGATTTGGCGTAAACAGCATGAGTCAGAGGTTGGTGGCACCTTAATTGGGGAGAATGGACTGGTGGTAATGACTGGAGCGGAATGGAATCAAATAGATCAAACACATGGTTTCTAGGTGTTTGTTGCCATTCCATTTGCTCCGTTCCGGCCATTACTATGAGCCATTCCCCTCAGCAGCCTCCACTGGCATGAGTCCATGGCCCCATCCTGCCTGGTGTCAACTGGCCACTGAGTGTACACATTGATTGCTCTAAATGTTGAAAATCCGTAGGCAAGGGAGAGAAACAAAATGATGCAGTTTAAGGTAATGTGGCAGAGTGTGATGCGGGCACTGGAGAAGGGGGTGTGAGCTGGTGGGTCTGGGCAGGGTGACGTCGTTGATGTTTGCTTGTGTTTGTATGTGTTTGTTTTGAATTTACAAAAAAAAATGTTCCTGAGTGGCATAGTTACAGTTTGACTTCAATCGGCTTAGAAATCTATGGCAAGACTTGGAAATGGCTGTCTAGCAATGATCAACAACCAACTTATTTGAGCTTGAATATTTTTTGTATAATAATGTGCAAATATTGTACAATCCAGGTGTACAAAATTGCTTAGAGACTTACCCAAGAAAGACTCACAGCTGTAATCGCTGTCAACGGTGATTCGAACACTCTCAGGAGTGTGAATACTTCCTGTTTCCTGTTTCCGGTCACAACTTGCAGACTTGTTTACGCTGCTGTGCGTTTTTGTTGCCGATCTTACTTTGATACCTGACGGTTTTTTACTTTTTCATTACCGTATATTTTTACTTTTTCCCTCACTCAACTTTTTTCATTCAACTTTTTCACCCCGGAGGTTTTATCTGGACATGGTTCGTCAGGACTTCAAACAGCCGAAGCTAAGTAACATTAACATGATGCCTTCTAATTGCAGTCGTTCTACTTATAATATACAGGAGAACGATCGCCTTACGGCAAGGATAGCTGTGCTGCAAGCCCAGCTTCAGACGCGATCGTTAGGCAAGGGTAATTTCAGTGTAGGAAAGGATGAAACAGCGTCTGTGCCACCAGTAAATACAGATAGTAACGTTAGTATAAACCCCCTCGCACGGTCCCCGCAGCCGGACAACTTTCTCATGGCTTCTGGAGGGAAACGCTGAAGGAATGCTCAACCGGTGTCGCTTATTCAGCCGACAGAAACTTTCAACCGGTTCTCCCCATTAAGCGAGTCGGAGTCGGAGGCCGAGACTTCTCTGGTCTCTACTCCTCCCGCTGTGGGGTCTGAGACGCCGACGGCTCCCACCATTAGCTCTGACAAATTGAAAACCCTAGTCATTGGCGACTCCATTACCCGCAGTATTAGACTTAAAACTAATCATCCAGCGATCATACACTGTTTACCAGGGGGCAGGGCTACCGACGTTAAGGCTAATCTAAAGACGGTGCTGGCTAAAGCTAAAACTGGCGAGTGTAGAGAGTATAGAGATATTGTTATCCACGTCGGCACCAACGATGTTAGGATGAAACAGTCAGAGGTCACCAAGCGCAACATAGCTTCAGCGTGTAAATCAGCTAGAAAGATGTGTCGGCATCGATTAATTGTCTCTGGCCCCCTCCCAGTTAGGGGGAGTGATGAGCTCTACAGCAGAGTCTCACAACTCAATCGCTGGTTGAAAACTGTTTTCTGCCCCTCCCAAAAGATAGAATTTGTAGATAATTGGCCCTCTTTCTGGGACTCACCCACAAACAGGACCAAGCCTGGCCTGTTGAGGAGTGACCGACTCCATCCTAGCTGGAGGGGTGCTCTCATCTTATCTACGAACATAAACAGGGCTCTAACTCCTCTAGCTCCACAATGAAATAGGGTGCAGGCCAGGCAGCAGGCTGTTAGCCAGCCTGCCAGCTTAGTGGAGTCTGCCACTAGCACAGTCAGCGTAGTCAGCTCAGCTTTCCCCATTGAGACCGTGTCTGTGCCTCGATCTAGGTTGGGCAAAATTAAAAATGGCGGTGTTCGCTTTAGCAATCTCACTAGTATAAAGACCTCCTCCATTCCTGCCATTATTGAAAGAGATTGTGATACCTCACATCTCAAAATTGGGTTACTTAATGTTAGATCCCTCACTTCCAAGGCAGTTATAGTCAATGAACTAATCACTGATAATAATCTTGATGTGATTGGCCTGACTGAAACATGGCTTAAGCCTGATGAATTTACTGTGTTAAATGAGGCCTCACCCCCTGGTTACATTAGTGACCATACCCCCCGTGCATCCGGCAAAGGCGGAGGTGTTGCTAACATTTACGATAGCAAATTTCAATTTACAAAAAAAAAAACAACAATGACGTTTTCGTCTTTTGAGCTTCTAGTCATGAAATCTATGCAGCCTACTCACTCACTTTTTATAGCTACTGTTTATAGGCCTCCTGGGCCATATGCAGTGTTCCTCACTGAGTTCCCTGAATTCCTATCGGATCTTGTAGTCATAGCAGATAATATTCAAATTTTTGGTGACTTTAACATTCACATGGAAAAGTCCACAGACCCACTCCAAAAGGCTTTCGGAGCCATCATCGACTCAGTGGGTTTTGTCCAACATGTCTCTGGACCTACTCACTGCCACAGTCATACTCTGGACCTAGTTTTGTCCCATGGAATAAATGTTGTGGATCTAAATGTTTTTCCTCATAATCCTGGACTATCGGACCACCATTTTATTACGTTTGCAATTGCAACAAATAATCTGCTCAGACCCCAACCAAGGAGCATTAAAAGTCGTGCTATAAATTCTCAGACAACCCAAAGATTCCTTGATGCCCTTCCAGACTGCCTCTGCCTACCCAAGGACGTCAGAGGACAAAAATCAGTTAACCACCTAACCGAGGAACTCAATTTAACCTTGCGCAATACCCTAGATGCAGTTGCACCCCTAAAAACTAAAAACATCTGTCATAAGAAACTAGCTCCCTGGTATACAGAAAATACACGAGCTCTGAAGCAAGCTTCCAGAAAATTGGAACGGAAATGGCGCCACACCAAACTGGAAGTCTTCCGACTAGCTTGGAAAGACAGTACCGTGCAGTATCGAAGAGCCCTTACTGCTGCTCGATCATCCTATTTTTCCAACTTAATTGAGGAAAATAAGAACAATCCGAAATTTCTTTTTGATACTGTCGCAAAGCTAACTAAAAAGCAGCCTTCGCAAATGGAGGATGGCTTTCACTTCAGCAGTAATAAATTTATGAACTTCTTTGAGGAAAAGATCATGATCATTAGAAAGCAAATTACAGACTCCTCTTTAAATCTGGGTATTCCTCCAAAGCTCCATTGTCCTGAGTCTGCACAACTCTGCCAGGACCTAGGATCAAGGGAGATACTAAAGTGTTTTAGTACTATATCCCTTGACGCAATGATGAAAATAATCATGGCCTCCAAACCCTCAAGCTGCATACTGGACCCTATTCCAACTAAACTACTGAAAGAGCTGCTTCCTGTGCTTGGCCCTCCTATGTTGAACATAATAAACGGCTCTCTATCCACCGGATGTGTACCAAGCTCACTAAAAGTGGCAGTAATAAAGCCTCTCTTGAAAAAGCCGAATCTTGATCCAGAAATTATAAAAAACTATCGGCCTATATCGAATCTTCCATTCCTCTCAAAAATTTTAGAAAAAGCTGTTGCACAGCAACTCGCTGAAGACAAACAATGTATACGAAACGCTTCAGTCTGGTTTTAGACCCCATCATAGCACTGAGACTGCACTTGTGAAGGTGGTAAATGACCTTTTAATGACGTCAGACCGAGGCTCTGCATCTGTCCTCGTGCTCCTAGATCTTAGTGCCGCTTTTGATACCATCGATCACCACATTCTTTTGGAGAGATTGGAAACCCAAATTGGTCTACATGGACAAGTTCTGGCCTGGTTTAGATCTTATCTGTCGGAAAGATATCAGTTTGTCTCTGTGAATGGTTTGTCCTCTGACAAATCAATTGTAAATTTCGGTGTTCCTCAAGGTTCCGTTTTAGGACCACTATTGTTTTCACTATATATTTTACCTCTTGGGGATGTCATTCGAAAACATAATGTTAAATTTCACTGCTATGCGGACGACACACAGCTGTACATTTCAATGAAACATGGTGAAGCCCCAAAATTGCCCTCGCTAGAAGCGTGTGTTTCAGACATAAAGAAGTGGATGGCTGCAAACTTTCTACTTTTAAACTCGGACAAAACAGAGATGCTTGTTCTGATTCCCAAGAAACAAAGAGATCTTCTGTTGAATCTGACAATTAATCTGGATGGTTGTACAGTCGTCTCAAATAAAACTGTGAAGGACCTCGGCGTTACTCTGGACCCTGATCTCTCTTTTGAAGAACATATCAAGACTGTTTCAAGGACAGCTTTTTTCCATCTACGTAACATTGCAAAAATCAGAAATTTTCTGTCCAAAAATGACGCAGAAAAATTAATCCATGCTTTTGTTACTTCTAGGCTGGACTACTGCAATGCTCTACTTTCCGGCTACCCGGATAAAGCACTAAATAAACTTCAGTTAGTGCTAAATACGGCTGCTAGAATCCTGACTAGAACCAAAAAATTTGATGATATTACTCCAGTGCTAGCCTCCCTACACTGGCTTCCTGTTAAGGCAAGGGCTGATTTCAAGGTTTTACTGCTAACCTACAAAGCATTACATGGGCTTGCTCCTACCTATCTTTCCGATTTGGTCCTGCCGTACATACCTACACGTACGCTACGGTCACAAGACGCAGGCCTCCTAATTGTCCCTAGAATTTCTAAGCAAACGGCTGGAGGTAGGGCTTTCTCCTATAGAGCTCAATTTTTATGGAATGGTCTGCCTACCAATGTGAGAGACGCAGACTCAGTCTCAACCTTTAAGTCTTTACTGAAGACTTATCTCTTCAGTAGGTCCTATGATTAAGTATAGTCTGGCCCAGGAGTGTGAAGAGGAACGGAAAGGCTGGAGCAACGAACCGCCCTTGCTGTCTCTGCCTTGCAGGTTCCACTCTTTCCACTGGGATTCTCTGCCTCTAACCCTTTTACAGGGGCTGAGTCACTGGCCTACTGGTGTTCTTCCATGCCCTCCATGGGAGGGGTGCGTCACTTGAGTGGGTTGAGTCACTGACGTGGTCTTCCTGTCTGGGTTGGCGCCCCCCCCCTTGGGTTGTGCCATGGCGGAGATCGTTGTGGGCTATACTCGGCCTTGTCTTAGGACGGTAAGTTGGTGGTTGGAGACATCCCTCTAGTGGTGTGGGGGCTGTGCTTTGGCAAAGTGGGTGGGGTTATATCCTGCCTGTTTGGCCCTGTCCGGGGGTATCATCGGATGGGGCCACAGTGTCTTCTGATCCCTCCTGTCTCAGCCTCCAGTATTTATGCTGCAGTAGTTTATGTGTCGGGGGGCTAGGGTCAGTCTGTTACATCTGGAGTATTTCTCTTGTCTTATCCGGTGTCCTGTGTGTATTTAAATATGCTCTCTCTAATTCTCTCTTTCTCTCTTTCTGTCTTTCTCTCGGAGGACCTGAGCCCTAGGACCATGCCTCAGGACTACCTGGTATGATGACTCCTTGCTGTCCCCAGTCCACCTGGCCGTGCTGCTGCTCCAGTTTCAACTGTTCTGCCTGCGGCTATGGAACCCTGACCTGTTCACCGGACGTGCTTGTTGCACCCTCGACAACTACTATGATTATTATTATTTGACCATGCTGGTCATTTATGAACATTTTAACATTTTAACATTTTGACCATGTTCTGTTATAATATCCACCCTGCACAGCCAGAAGAGGACTGGCCACCCCTCATAGCCTGGTTCCTCTCTAGGTTTCTTCCTAGGTTTTTGGCCTTTCTAGGGAGTTTTTCCTAGGGAGTTTTTCCTAGCCACCGTGCTTCTTTCACATGCTTTGCTTGCTGTTTGGGGTTTTAGGCTGGGTTTATGTACAGCACTTTGAGAATATCAGCTGATGTACGAAGGGCTATATAAAAATAAATTTGATTTGATTTGATTTGAATACTTATGTAAATTAGATATTTCCGTATTTCATTTTTAATAAATGTGCAAAAATGTCTAAAAACATATTTTCACTTTGTCATTATGGGATATTGTGATGTCATTATGGGGCATTGCGATGTCATTATGGGGTATTGTGTGTAGATGGGTGAGAAAAACATATATTTAATCAATTTTGAATTCAGGCTGTAACACAACATGTGGAATAAGTCCAGAGGTATGAATACTTTCTGAAAGCACTGTACCTGTAGCGTTTATTCCAGTCTTATAGATGGAGTAGAACATGGAGGAGTAGGAGAACACTATCACCAGGAAGGCTACCAGGTTCAGACCTATGGAGACACACACACACAAACACACACACACACACACACACACACACACACACACACACACACACACACACACACACACACACAACACACACACACACACACACACACACACACACACACACACACACACACACACACACACACACACACACACACACACACACACACACACACACACAGTGCAGAATAAACACACGCACACACAGGGGGAGACACACAGTGCAGAATTAACACACACACTCGTTAAAGGAGAACACTATTAACAGGAATGCTAACAGTTTCAGACCCATAGAGATTTTAGATATTTAGAAACCCTTTAATTGCACAATTTAGAGAGAGCGATGGAGAAGGAGAGCGAGAGAGAGAGATAGAGAGATACACATGTGCATGAGAAAAATACATGCAGGCTGGCAGGCACACAAACACACAGACACACACACACACACACACACACACACACACACACACACACACACACACACACACACACACACACACCGTACCAAGGAAAATTCCGATAGAGTATCCTTTAGCAGTGGGTTTCTCCTGTCTGTCAGAGTGGAGGGGGAAGCAGACCCCGTTGCGACCATAGTAGTTCCCAAACAGATCGTCGTTCAGCAAGGGAACCACAGCGATGATGAACCCCAGCACCCAGATAGACACTAGCACCACCTGGTGGGGAGGGATGGTACAAAATACTGTCTATAGGCACGGTATTCACATCTTACCCTGGAGGTCCAGACTACTGCTGTTTTTTTGTTCTACCTGATAAAGTGTCCCAGGTCTAAATCAGTGCCTGATTAACCTGTCGGGGATAGGGGGCAGTATTTGCACGGCCGGATAAAAAACGTACCCGATTTAATCTGGTTACTACTCCTGCCGTGTAACTAGAATATGCATATAATTGTTTGATTTGGATAGAAAACACCCTAAAGTTTCTAAAACTGTTTGAATGGTGTCTGTGAGTATAACAGAACTCATATGGCAGGCCAAAACCTGAGAAGATTCCAAACAGGAAGCGCCCTCTCTGACCATTACTTGGCCTTCTTGATCATCTCTATCCAAAACAAAAGATCTCTGCTGTAAAGTGACATTTTCTACGGCTCCCATAGGCTCTCAGAAGGCGCCAGAACGTTGAATGATGACTCTCCAGTCTCTGGCTGAAAAACAGTAGCGCATTTGGTAAGTGGTCGATCTGAGAACAATGAGACTGGTGTGCGCGTGCACGAGACAACTCCATGTTTACATTTTCAGTCTTTGAACGAAAACAGGGTTTCCCGGTCGGAATATTATCGCTTTTTTACGAGAAAAATCGCATAAAAATAGATTTTAAACAGCGTTTGACATGCTTCGAAGTACGGTAATGGAATATTTTGATTTTTTTTGTCACGAAACGCGCCGGGCGCGTCACCCTTCTTTACCCTTCGGATAGTGTCTTGAACGCACGAACAAAACGCCGCTATTTGGATATAACTATGGATTATTTGGAACCAAACCAACATTTGTTATTGAAGTAGAAGTCCTGGGAGTGCATTCTGACGAAGAACAGCAAAGGTAATCAAATGTTTCTTATAGTAAATCTGAGTTTGGTGAGTACCAAACTTGGTGGGTGTCAAAATAGCTAGCCTGTGATGGCTGGGCTATCTACTCAGAATATTGCAAAATGTGCTTTCACCGAAAAGCTATTTTAAAATTGGACATAGCGATTGCATAAAGGAGTTCTGTATCTATAATTCTTAAAATAATTGTTATGTTTTTTGTGAACGTTTATCGTGAGTAATTTTGTAAATTCACCGGAAGTGTTCGGTGGGAATGCTAGTCACATGCTAATGTAAAAAGCTGGTTTTTGATATAAATATGAACTTGATTGAACAAAACATGCATGTATTGTATAACATAATGTCCTAGGAGTGTCATCTGATGAAGATCATCAAAGGTTAGTGCTGCATTTAGCTGTGGTTTTGGTTTTTGTGACATTATATGCTAGCTTGAAAAATGGGTGTCTGATTATTTCTGGCTGGATACTCTGCTGACATAATCTAATGTTTTGCTTTCGTTGTAAAGCCTTTTTGAAATCGGACAGTGTGGTTAGATTAACGAGAGTCTTGTCTTTAAAATGGTGTAAAATAGTCATATGTTTGAGAAATTGAAGTAATAGCATTTCTAAGGTATTTGAATATCGCGCCACGGGATTCCATTGGCTGTTGCCCAGAGAGGTTAAAGGGAAAGAATGAAAAGAAGCATTTGAGGTCCAGAGTTGGAATTGAAGGGATAAAATGTGACCGACTGGCTCAAACCAGGGGCAGCAGGTAGCCTAGTAGTTAGAGCGCTGGGCCAGTAACTGAAAGATTGCTGGATCGAATCCCCGAGCTGACAAGGTAAAAATCTGTGCTGAACAAGGCAGTTGACCCACTGTTCCAAGTGGGTTGTCATTGTAAATAAGAAATTCTTCTTAACTGACTTGCCTAGTTAACCTCTTGTCGTTCACCTAGGATAGGGGGCGCTACAGCGATTTTTGAAAAAAAATTGTGCCCATTTAAACGGCCTCCTACTCAAACTCAGAAGCTAGGATATGCATATAATTAATACTTGTGGATAGAAAACACCCTAAAGTTTCTAAAACTGTTTGAATGGTGTCTGTGAGTATAACAGAACTCATATGGCAGTCAAAACCCCGAGACCGATCGTAACAGGAAGTGGAATTCTGAATTGCGGACTCAACTTCATCAGTTTGCCTGTAAATCACACAGTGAGCAATGGTTCATTGAGCACTTCCTATTGCTTCCACTAGATGTCCCCAGTCTTTACAAAGTGATTTGAGTCTTCTACTGTGAAAACTGAATGAATGAGACGCAGTGGAACGTGGTCACACGGAGAGGGCCATCACCATTATGACGCCGGCGCCCCTGGCCACCCTCCCCTTTCGAAACGTTTTGAAACACAATGCAATCGTCCCCCTTGAATCTTATTGGAGCTCTGGTTGAAAAAGGCCCTAAAGATTTATGTTATACAACGTTTGACATGTTTGAACGAACCTAAATAAAAAAAAAATGAATTTTTTCTAAAGTGGATTAACTTTTTCGAACGAAAATACATTTGTTGTGGACCTGGGATTCCTAGGAGTGCTTTCTGATGAAGATAATCAAAGGTAAGGGATTATTGACAATAGTATACAAGACTAGATTTGATATGCGATTGTTCCAAGATGGCGCTGACCTGTAACGGTAGCCTATTTTTCTGAGTATCGCATCCCCTTTTATTGCAAAGTGTGATTACCCAGTAAAGTTATTTTTAAATCTGGCATTACAGGTGCTTTCAAGAGATATTCATCTATAAATCTTAGAATGACAATATTACATTTTAAAAATGTTTTCGAATAGTAATTTAGTAAATTGTAGCGCTGTTTCACCGGATGCATTTGAGGGAAAATAGTTAGTCAACGTTACGCGCCGATGTAAAATGCTGTTTTTATATATAAATATGAACTTTATCGAAGAAAAGAATGCATGTATTGTGTAACATGATGTCCTAGGGGTGTCATCTGATGAAGATTGTCAAAGGTTAGTGCTGCATTTAGCTGTTTTTTGGTTATTTGTGATGCATGTGGTTGGTCTGAAAATGGCTATGTGGCTACTTTTACGATATACTCCTCTAACATAATCTAATGTTTTGCTTTTGCTGTAAAGCCTTTTTGAAATCGGACAACGTGGTTCGATTCAGGAGAGGTGTATCTATAAAACGATATAACATAGTCCTATATTTGAAAAAAAAAATATTGCATTTCGTTATGCTAATGTCGATAGGATTTTTCGCTGGATGTCCGAGCCCGACCAGGGGTTAAATTTAGAATGTGTTTTTTACTTTGTATAAAAGTAGAGACTCAGAGCTAGAAAATGCTATATCACACACTACAGTTGAGGAACAATGGGAAAGAAAAATGTATAACTTTGTAACCCCACGTTTTGAGAAAATGGCCCTTGAATGTGATACTGGAGAGCTCTTCTTTGCCTACATCCATTTAGCATCATTCACACCCTCTTAAGCCTTAGCCCCACCCATCTCTTTAAGGATTCACATGTGAGGTCATGTGCTAAACATAGTGAGTACAGTAGTGTACAAAACAACCAAAGATTATGACTAAATGCTGGTTTAAACTACATCTATCGACATGTCTGTAGACAGTTGTCGTAGTGACATCCTGAACATTCTATTGACATCTGACATCAAACTTGCCATAGTCGTTATGAAAAAGTATAAACACAAAAACGACAGGCTGCATGACATCAGCAGCCTGGTGGTCCAAAATATCATAACATCACAACATATCATAACACCAATAAGTCCATCTATTTCAAAATTAATTTAGTATATGTCAATCTAGTAAAACAGGCAACTAAAAGCAACTTTCTAAACAATGGTTTGGTTTGTTTCTAGCTTGTTAGCTAAGGTTAAGTTAGCTGGCTAGCCAGTTCAAATAATGACTGTATCATATAGCTGACAGCATCTTAACTTTAGCAAACTTGATTCATTATTACAGGAATATAAACTCACAACAAGATCATTATTTACAAGTTAATGGCGACCTAATTACAGAAAATAGGATGTGAGTGTGACAAAATAAAAGCAGGGCATTCTACTGGAGAATATTAAAACTTGGACACTGTCTCATATCCTATTTGACTTTGATGCAGGTCATATTGTTCTTCACATTACCGTCTCTGGTAAACACACACTATATCAAATCAAATTAAAGTTTATTTGTCACATGCACAGGATACAGAAAGTGTAAAGGGTACAGTGAAATGGTTACTTGCATAATGGAGTCTTTTGTTTAGATTTGTAGCTAGCTAGCTAAACAATTAACCATAATCCCAACTCATGTTACTACCCTGCAGGTAGCTAAAGCTAACCAACAAGGTTCAATGTTAGCTAGCTAGCTAACATTAGGCCATAAACTAGCAATGCAAATGGCTCTGAGTTACAAATAATATTCCTACACAGATCATACACGTAACGTTAGCAAGCGAGCCAGCTAGCTAGCTAACAGTATGCATTAACTTGCAATGAAAATGACTTTGTCAAAATTAGAAACTTATAATATCTGAAAATGTAGCTAGCTAGACTCTCTTACCCTTATACATGTATGAACGCTTCTCCCTCTCTGTCATGGATGCCATGGTTGCCCTTAGTTTGAAGATGTAATCCAGAGACAGGTGTTTTATACAACAGCCTTCTGTGTGTTCTCTTTTCGACTCCCTCTGCATATTTGCAATCAAATGGCAGAATTTCTCTCCTTAGCTATCATACTCTGCCTCCACCAGACATTCCACTGATTTCAAAACTTCATTAAGTAGAAAGCATTAGCAACACTTTTGCAGTTCTTCGTGATATCTTCAAAAAAAAAATGTGTTAGAAAGGATGATCTAGAAAGGATGATCTACACATACAGAGCCCTACATGACAGACCAATCAGAACTCATCTCTCGGCATGTCCAGCCCATCCATTATCTCAGCCAATCATGGCTAGCGGGAAGGTTCCTGTCTTCTTCCAAGGCTAAACCAACTAGGCTCGTAATTTAACAATTGTATTCGTATTTCCAGATGGCATACAAGTTTGTTATTAAGGTACATGAAAGTTCACATGTTCCAGAAAGCATTTCTGCCAAAAAAACACATTTTGATAAAAAATGTATGTTTACGTTGAAATGCATCTCTTGCCTAGTTTCCTGAACCAAGTCACAGATAGATCAACATAATTGTCACAGATGGTGCAGCAGTGCTTGTGTATAAAGTCACCAGCTGACAGACTCAGTCTGTAGTTTACCTGGTAATCAGATATATAACCTGATATTGCAGATGATGTAGTTTGTCCTGTTAAAGGAGGGCACAAGTAGTGTTATAAGCAGGCATAGTGTGACTCACCACAGTCTGTAGTTTACCAGGTCTCAGGTGGCTGAAGGGAAACACTATGACCAGGAACTTCTCCAGAGTCAGGTAGGTCAGCAGCAGAACTGATACCTGGAAGACAGCATTACAGTTACAAACATACACTTTGTCTGTCTCTGTCTCTTGACAGTCAGGTAGGTCAGCAACAAAACTGATATCTGTAACATACAATATTACCGTTACAAACACACACTCTCTCTCAGTGTCTCTCTCTCTTCCTAGTCAGATATATTAGAAACAGAACTGATACACCATTACAAGAGGTCAAGACAACTGATTCCTGTGGTAGAACAGTGGACTCTGTGGTAGAACAGTGGACTCTGTGGTAGAACAGTAGACTCTGTGGTAGAACAGTAGACTCTGTAGTAGAACAGTAGACTCTGTAGTAGAACAGTAGACTCTGTAGTAGAACAGTAGACTCTGTGGTAGAACAGTGGACTCTGTGGTAGAACAGTGGACTCTGTGGTAGAACAGTGGACTCTGTGGTAGAACAGTGGACTCTGTAGTAGAACAGTGGACTCTGTAGTAGAACAGTGGACTCTGTGGTAGAACAGTGGACTCTGTGGTAGAACAGTAGACTCTGTAGTAGAACAGTGGACTCTGTAGTAGAACAGTGTAGTAGAACAGTGGACTCTGTAGTAGAACAGTGGACTCTGTAGTAGAACAGTGTAGTAGAACAGTGGACTCTGTGGTAGAACAGTGGACTCTGTGGTAGAACAGTGGACTCTGTAGTAGAACAGTGGACTCTGTAGTAGAACAGTGGACTCTGTAGTAGAACAGTGTAGTAGAACAGTGGACTCTGTAGTAGAACAGTGGACTCTAGTAGAACAGTGGACTCTGTAGTAGAACAGTGGACTCTGTGGTAGAACAGTGGACTCTGTGGTAGAACAGTGGACTCTGTAGTAGAACAATGGACTCTGTAGTAGAACAGTGGACTCTGTAGTAGAACAGTGGACTCTGTAGTAGAACAGTGGACTCTGTAGTAGAACAGTGTAGTAGAACAGTGTAGTAGAACAGTGTAGTAGAACAGTGGACTCTGTAGTAGAACAGTGGATTCTGTAGTAGAACAGTGGACTCTGTAGTAGAACAGTGTAGTAGAACAGTGGACTCTGTAGTAGAACAGTGGACTCTGTAGTAGAACAGTGGACTCTGTAGCAGAACAGTGTCGTAGAACAGTGGACTCTGTAGTAGAACAGTGGACTCTGTAGTAGAACAGTGTAGTAGAACAGTGGACTCTGTAGTAGAACAGTGGACTCTGTGGTAGAACAGTGGACTCTGTAGTAGAACAGTGGACTCTGTGGTAGAACAGTGGACTCTGTGGTAGAACAGTGGACTCTGTGGTAGAACAGTGGACTCTGTAGTAGAACAGTGGACTCTGTAGTAGAACAGTGGACTCTGTAGTAGAACAGTGTAGTAGAACAGTGGACTCTGTGGTAGAACAGTGGACTCTGTGGTAGAACAGTGGACTCTGTAGTAGAACAGTGGACTCTGTAGTAGAACAGTGGACTCTGTAGTAGAACAGTGTAGTAGAACAGTGGACTCTGTAGTAGAACAGTGGACTCTGTAGTAGAACAGTGGACTCTGTAGCAGAACAGTGTCGTAGAACAGTGGACTCTGTAGTAGAACAGTGGACTCTGTAGTAGAACAGTGTAGTAGAACAGTGGACTCTGTAGTAGAACAGTGGACTCTGTGGTAGAACAGTGGACTCTGTAGTAGAACAGTGGACTCTGTGGTAGAACAGTGGACTCTGTGGTAGAACAGTGGACTCTGTGGTAGAACAGTGGACTCTGTAGTAGAACAGTGGACTCTGTAGTAGAACAGTGGACTCTGTAGTAGAACAGTGGACTCTGTGGTAGAACAGTGGACTCTGTGGTAGAACAGTGGACTCTGTGGTAGAACAGTGGACTCTGTAGTAGAACAGTGGACTCTGTGGTAGAACAGTGGACTCTGTGGTAGAACAGTGGACTCTGTGGTAGAACAGTGGACTCTGTAGTAGAACAGTGGACTCTGTAGTAGAACAGTGGACTCTGTGGTAGAACAGTGGACTCTGTGGTAGAACAGTAGACTCTGTAGTAGAACAGTGGACTCTGTAGTAGAACAGTGTAGTAGAACAGTGGACTCTGTAGTAGAACAGTGGACTCTGTAGTAGAACAGTGGACTCTGTAGCAGAACAGTGTCGTAGAACAGTGGACTCTGTAGTAGAACAGTGGACTCTGTAGTAGAACAGTGTAGTAGAACAGTGGACTCTGTAGTAGAACAGTGGACTCTGTAGTAGAACAGTGGACTCTGTGGTAGAACAGTGGACTCTGTAGTAGAACAGTGGACTCTGTGGTAGAACAGTGGACTCTGTGGTAGAACAGTGGACTCTGTAGTAGAACAGTGGACTCTGTAGTAGAACAGTGGACTCTGTAGTAGAACAGTGGACTCTGTGGTAGAACAGTGGACTCTGTGGTAGAACAGTGGACTCTGTGGTAGAACAGTGGACTCTGTGGTAGAACAGTGGACTCTGTAGTAGAACAGTGGACTCTGTAGTAGAACAGTGGACTCTGTAGTAGAACAGTGGACTCTGTAGTAGAACAGTGGACTCTGTAGTAGAACAGTGGACTCTGTAGTAGAACAGTGGACTGTCAGTCTGTTTCTACTTTCTTGCCGACTATGGAATTGCCCTGCCAAACAGACCGGGACCTAATGAGTGACAATGATTTGGCATGATGGCACAAACAGACTGGGACTACTAGAACATCGTGATCCTCCAGACTTCTTCAGGGGAAACAGCTTGGGCTGCCAGTTGGGCTGCGTCCCAACTGGCACACCACATTGCACCCTAAAGTAGTGCACTACATTGAGGGTAGGTTACCATTTGGAACACTCCCTCAGACATTTATTGGGAGAGGAAATATATTCAGGACATTGTGAGTTAGCCTGCAGACAGGACATGACGTTCTGGAAGAATCAGAATGAGAGCAGAGAAATATATTAAAACTTCAGTCCGGAAAATGTAATTTATGTATGTAAACTGACACCAATAACTATACTCATTGTACCTCTGAGGACTTTCTCTCCATCCACAGGTGTGTCTGTGTGTACGCGCGTGTTAATTCACCTCTGAGGAGAGCATAGCCAGGAATCCGATGGTTCGACATTCCACACTCTCCATCCACAGGAGAGCGTTACGATTGTACTCCCCTCGGAACTTCACGTCAAACACACCGACAAAGAACAGGTACACTCCCATCAGACAGTCTGCACCTGGGGAGAGCGAGAGAGAGAGAGAACTTTAATACATTCTCACTGACTGTACATATTTGTGATGGGTTCAAAGAGTTCAAGATTGTATCTGGGTAGTTTGTCTTGTGTTGCGAGAGAGACGGTGAGAGAGAGAGCTAGAAATTAAAAAGGAAATAATCTTAACAGAGAAAAATGTCCTCTTTTTTGCTACCTATATTCCCCCACTAGAATCCCCATACTTTAATGAAGACAGATTCTCCATCCTAAATGGTGAGGTCAATCATGTCTATGCCCAGGGACATGTACTAGTATATGGGGTTGGATTCTGGGTTAAACGTGACAGAATAAACTTGGTTAAGCTTTTATTACTCTGAGAATTAGAACCTAACAATGGTGACCTAAATGCCAGAACTGGACAATAACCTGACATTCTCAGCACACAGAGGGACAAGCACCTACCTGGAGGTGACAGCATTCCTTCCCAAATATACCCCCCTGGACACAACTACCACAAAACAACCAACAAAAAATGGGTCACAACTCCTGCAGCTCTGTCACATGCAGGGTCAGTACATAGTCAATGGTAGGCTTCGAGGGGACCCCTATGGTAGGCACACCTATAGCTCATCCCTTGGCAGTAGTTCTGTAGATTACTTTATCACCGACCTCAACCCAGAGTCTCTCAGAGCGTTCACAGTCAGCCCACTGACACCCTTTTCAGATCACAGCAAAATCACAGTCTACTTGAACAAAGCAATTCTCAGTCATGAGGCATCAAAGCCAAAGGAACTCAATACTGTTAAGAAATGCTATGAAGGAAAGTAGTTTAGAAAGCTACCCAAAAAAACTATTGGGCAACAATAAATCCAATCCATTTAGAGAATTTCCTGGACATAATGGTTTCACTGCAATAGTGAAGGTGTAAACTTGCATGTAGAAAGCCTAAACGGTATATTTGACCTTTCAGCTTTCTTAACAAATCAAAAAATGTGAAGCAGACAACCTAAAAAATGTGTTACAACAATGACAAATGGTTAAAGGAAAAATACAAAACCCTAAGAAAGAAATTGAGCAACCTATCCAACCAAAAACAGAGACCCAGAAAACCTGAGTCTACACCATCACTATGGTGAATCACTAAAACAATACAGAAATACACTACGGAAAAAGAAGGACCAGCATGTCAGAGATCAGCTCAATGTAATTGAAGAATCGATAGAATCTAACCACTTCTGGGAAAATTGGAACACACTAAGCAAACAACCATACGAAGAGTTATCTATCCAAAACGGAGATGTGTGGATAAACCACTTCTCCAATCTTTTTGGATTTATAACAAAGAACAAACAGCAAAAACATTTACATGATCAAATACAACATCTTAGAATCAGAACCCACTGGATTCTCCAATTACATTGAACTACAGGACAAAATACAAACCCTCCAACCCCAAAAGGCCTGTGGTGTTGATGGTATCCTAAATTAAATTATAAAATATACAAACCACACATTTAAATTGGCTAAACTTTAACTCTTTAACATCATCCTCAGCTCTGGCATCTTCCCCAATATTTGGAACCAAGGACTGATCTCCCCAATACTGTGGGATATGCTTCAACAGCAACCTTGGGAAAATCCTCTGCATTATCATTAACAGCAAATTCCTATGTTTCCTCTGCGAAAACAACGTCCTGACCAAATGTCAAATTGGCTTTTTACCGAATTACCATACAAAAGACCACATATTTACCTTGCGCACTCTAATTGACAAACAAACAAACCAAAACAAAAATAAAGTCTTCTCCTGCTTTGCAGAACTCAATTTGGCATGAGGGTCTACTATATAAATTGATGGAGAGCGATGTTGGGGTAAAACATACAACATTATAAAATCCATGTACACAAACAACAAGTGTGCTGTTAAAACACACAGATTTCTTTCCTCAGGGTCATGCGGTGAGACAGGGATGCAGCTTGAGTCTACACCCCCTTGAACATTTTTCACATTTTGCTGCCTTAAAACGTAATTTTACCTGCAGATCTACACAACCTTCTCCACATTTTCAAAGTGAAAGAAAGTTATAGAACATTTTCCAACTTAAGGAAAAAACAAAACAAAAAACAAAGATGTCTTGATTACTGATGTCATCATACCTCTTTTTCACATGAATACTTGGTGAAAGCACCTTTGGCAGCCATTACAACTGTCAATCACTTGGAATAATATTCTACCAACTTTGCACAACTCTCAGGGCAACATATATCCATTGTTATCCATTATTTTGGTCAAAATTGCTCAAGCTTGTTAAATTTGGTTGGGAATCATTGATGGACAGCAATATTCAAACTTTGTCTCTGATTTTCAAACTAATTTAAGTCAGGACTGACACTAGACCCCTCAGGAACACTCAACAACTCATAGAAAGCCAGTTTGGTGTATCTTTTGCATTAGAATTTGTGTAATTGTCCCGTTGAAAAATAGAACTTTAGCTAAGGGTTAGGTTTTCAGAAGACTGAGGTGGGTTTAACTTTTTACCTGGGCTTTAATCAGTTCATATTTCTTCTGATCCTGACAAACTCCCCAGTCTCTGCCGATGACATGCATACACAACATGATGCTGCCACCACAATACTTGAAAATAGAGATGGTTTCACTTTGTGTTGTATTGGATTTGACGTAACTCTGTTGTTTTTAATTTAGGCCAAAAAGTTAATTTATTTTCCGTATTATCTAGCAGTATGTCATACAGGCCAGTAATATGGAGTGAAAGCAATGTTGTTGAGCCCTTTGTATTTTCAAGTATTGTGGTGGCAGCATCATGTTATGGGTATGCCTGTCACCAGCAGGGACTGGGGACTTTGTTAGGATCAAAATAATATGAAAGGAGCAAAGTCCAGGTAAAAATTTAAATGAAAACCCACCTCAGTCTTCTGAAAACCTAATCCTGGGATAGGGTTTTATTTTTCTGCGGGACAATTACACATTTTTATGCAAAGACACAACACAACCAAGTGATGTTGAATGTTCCTGAGTGGTCTAGTCTCAGTCGTGGCTTAAATCTACTTAAATAAAAACAGAGACAAGGTTTAAATATCGCTGTCCATTAAGATCCCCAACCAAATTTTCTGAAGCAATTTTGACAAAAACGATGGAAAGTATTGAGACCGCTTGACTTTTTCCACATTTTGTTACGTCACAGCCTTATTCAAAATGTATAAAATTATGTTTTCCTCATTAATCTACACACAATACCCCCACAATTACAAAGCCAAAACAGCTTTTCTGAAATTAATAGAAATTTATAAAAAATAACGCTACAAGCTTGGCACACTTGTATTTGGGGAGTTTCTCCCGTTCCTCTCTGCAGATCTTCTCAAGCTCTGCCAGGTTGGATGGTTGGAGCGTCGCTGCACAGCTTTTTTCAGTTCTCTCCAGAGATTTTCGATCGGGTTCAAGTCCAGGCTCTGGCTTGGCCACTCAAGGACATTCAGAGACTTGTCCCAAAGGTACTCCTCCTTGTCTTGGCTGTGTGCTTAGGGTTGTTGTCCTGTTGGAAGGTGAACTTTTGCCCCAGTCTGAGGTCCTGAGCGCTCTGGAGCAGGTTTTCATCAAGGAACTCTGTACTTTGCTCCGTTCATCTTTGCCTCGATCCTGACTAGTCTCCCAGTCCCTGCAGCTGAAAAACATCCATATAGCATGATGCTGCCACCACCATGCTTTACTGTAGGGATGGTGCCAGGTTTCCTCCAGACGTGACGCTTAGGATTCAGGCCAAAGCGATCAAGCTTGGTTTCATCAGACCAGAGAATCCTGTTTCTCATAGTCAGAGTCCATTAGGTACCTTTTGGCAATCTCCAAGCGGGCTGTCATGTGCTTTTTACTGAGGAGTGGCTTCAATCTGGCCACTCTACCATAAAGGCCTGATTGCCCTTTACCATAAAGGCCTGGTTTCCCATCTACACAGAGGAACTCTGGAGCTCTGTCAGAGTGACCTCCCTTACCAAGGCACCACTCCCCCGATTGCTCAGTTTGGCCGGGTGGCCAGCTCCAGGAAGAGTCCAAACTTCTTCCATTTAAGAATGAGGCCACTGTGTTCTTGGGCACCTTGAATGCTGCAGAAATGTTTTGGTACCCTTCCCCAGATCTGTGCCTCGACACAATCTTGTCTCAGATCTCTATGGACAATTCCTTCAACCTCATGGCTTGGTTTTTGCTCTGACATGCACTGTCAACTGTGGGACCTTATATAGACAGATCATGTCCAATCAATTGAATTTACGACAAGGTGGACTTCAATCAAGTTGTAGAAACATGTCATGGATGATCAATGTAAACAGGATGAACCTGAGCTCAATTTCAAGTCTCATAGCAAAGGGTCTAAATACTTTTGTAAATAAGGTATGTGTGTTTTTTATTATTAATAAAATAGCAACACATTTTTGCTTTGTCATTTTGGGGTATTGTGTGTAGATTGACGAGGAAAAAAACTATTGAATCCATTTTAGAATAAGCCTGTAATGTAACAAAATGTGGAAAAAGTGAAAGGGTCTGACTACTTTCCGAATGCACTGTATATCAATGATATACAGCAGCACCCAACCCCACCCTACTAGAATCTGAAGTCAAATGTCTACTGTTTGCTGACGATCTGGTGCTTCTGACGCCAACTAAGGAGGGCCTACAGCAGCACCTAGATCTTCTGCACAGATTCTGCCAGACCTGGGCCCTGACAGTAAATCTCAGTCGCATAAAAATAATGGTGTTCCAGCTGCCAGAACCACAAATACAAATTCCATCTAGACACCATTGCCTTAGAGCACATCAGCACCACAGGTCAGTTCCACAAAGCTGTAAATGATCTGAGAGACAAGGCAAGAAGGGCCTTCTACGCAATCAAAAGGAACATAAAATTCAACATCCCAATTAGGATCTGGCTAAAAATACTTCAATCAATTCTAGAACCCCTTTCCCTCTATGGTTGTGAGGTCTGGGGTCCACTCACCAACCAAAATGGGACAAACACCAAATTGAAACCCTGCATGCAGAATTTAGCAAAAACATATTCTGTGTACAACATTATACACCAAATAATGCATACAGAGCAGAACTACCTAAAAGCTAGCGATTCTCATACCTTCCATAACAAAGCCATCACCTACAGAGAGGTGAACCTGGAGAAGAGTCCCCCTCAGCAAGCTGGTCCTGGGGCTCTGTTCACAAACACAAACAGACCCCACAGAGCCCAGGACAGCAAAACAATTAGAACCAGCCAAATGATGAGAAAACAAAAAGATAACTACTGGACACATTGGATTTTTTAAACAGAGCAAACTGGAATGCTATTTGGCTCTAAACAGAGAGTACATATTGGCCAAATACCCGACCACTGTGAATGACCCAAAATTAAGAAAAGCTTTGACTATGTACAGACTCAGTGACCATAGCCCTTGCTATTGAGAGAAGTCGCTAAAGGCAGACCTGGCTCTCGAGGGAAGACTGGCTATATGCCCACAAAATGAGGTGGAAACCGAGCTGCACTTTATTTATGTTCCCTTTCATTCTTCAACTATTTGCTTATTGTTACAACACTGTACATAGACAATAATATGAAATGTCTCTATTCTTTAGAAACTTTTGTGTGTAATGTTTACTGTTAATTTCTGATTGGTTATTTTACTTTAGTTTATTGTCTATTTCAGTTGCATTGGCAATGTAAACATACACAATTTATTAGGTACACCACACCCTTCACAAAAATGGTTCGCTCCTATAGACAATGAGTCATGTGGCCGTGGCTTGCTATATAAAGCAGAGAGATGGGCATCAAGGCATTCAGTTACTGTTCAATTGAACGTTAGAACGGGCAAAACGAGTGACCTAAGCAACTTTGACCATGGTACGATCATCGGTGCCAGGCTCACCAGTTCCAGTATCTCCGTAACGGCTGGTCTCCTGGGCAACATAATATTTAGGGTTTACCGAGAACGGTGCAACAAACAAAAAGCATCCAGTCAGCGGCAGTCCTGTGGGCGAAAACAGCTTGTTGATGAGAGATGTCGAAGGAGAATAGCAAGAATCGTGCAAGCTAACATGCGGGCCACAAACAGTCAAATAACGGCGCAGTACAACAATGGTGTGCAGAATGGTCGGTCTTAGTCACAGATGGACTATTGTAGCAGACGACCTCACCGGGTTCCACTCCTATCAGCTAAAAACAACAAGAAGCTGCTCCAGTGGGTAGGTGATCACCAACACTGGACAATTGAGGAGTAGAAAAACATTGCCTAGTCTGATGAATCCCATTTCCTGTTACGTCATGCTAATGGCAGAGTCAGGATGTGGAGAAAGCAGCATGAGTCCATGGCCCCATCCTACCTGGTGTTAAACGGTACAGGCTGGTGGAGGTGGTGGAATGTAGTGGGGAATGTTTTCCTGGAAC
Organism: Salmo salar; assembly: GCF_965601325.2. NCBI lineage: Eukaryota > Metazoa > Chordata > Actinopteri > Salmoniformes > Salmonidae > Salmo > Salmo salar. Next base: position 116,181,414 of record NC_138301.1, on the reverse strand, counting down.
ACGTTAGATCCCCTTGATACCAATTGAGCAACATTTCCATTCCAGAAGAACCGATACTAGACGGTGTAGCTGAGTATATGTTTCCCATGCCAATAAAGCACTTTGGATATCATTGAATTGAGAGAGGGTGACAGAAAGATAAATAGAGGTTGGATTAGCAGCCAGGTTGCTCTAAATCAACTTTGAAATTCAATATTCAAATAACAAATTTGAAATGGTTAATACTTTAACTTCTTTGGGGGGGGGGGCAATTTCATTTACTTTTAATACTTTCATATATTTCAAACCAAATACTTTTTGGTTTGAAGTAGTATTTTACTGGGTGACTTTCAAGTATGACAATTGAGTACTTTTTCCACCACTGGGCGTAAGCCACGGGCTCCGGGTCCATGGGCAGTTGTGTAGAGTAATGAAGTAGAAATACTTAAGTATTTTTTGGGGGTATCTGTACTTTACTATTTATATTTCTGTTAACTTTGACTTTTACTTCCTTACATGACATTTTTTTTTAAGTATACATTTCCTCCCATACATTTCCCGTGACACCTTCATTACTCGCTACAAAATCAAATCAATCTGAAGCTGGAAGAAAACAACAAATCATGTTGGAAAAAAGAATCAAGCAACATTGGCGAGTCGACACACTCATGGGTGAACTTGTTTTGCAAGGCAGTAAGTAGGTCAACGACATGCAGAGTTGATCCAATCCTCATCAGTTTGGGCAAATCCAAGGGTCCTAAAGTGTAAACCCCCCCAACCCCACCAAGAGCCTGCCACTTGCAAAACATTCATCCACTCAGCAGCACTTTGCCCAAGAGTGTCCAAAATTGTACAATCATGTCTGACATCGCTCTACCACCACCTCCTGACGAGGACGAACACCCTTGGCTGTATCCAAAATAAATGTTTTCTTTTCTCGGGAATGAAGGATTCATCCTACCGGATGAAATGTCTGTTATGTTTACCAATCTAACTAAACTGATATGAGCTAACATTTTAATCAGCTAACTTTAGTCTAGCCAAATACCTGTTCTCTAAACACGTGGTTATCTAGCCATTTTATTCCTTGTGTTATTTGATAAAGATGTTCTTACCTAGCTAATTACTGTAGACTTAAGTTATTGACGTAACCTACTAGCTAGTTCAATTAACATCGTTTTTTCCTCATTGTAATATTAAATGTTGGTCACAAACTCTCACTTTACTAATGTTGTTTAGAATTTTAAAATTAGGATCCTATACCTTAAGTATTTGGTGATGGTAGTTATCTAGCTAAGTAACTGTCTTTCTCTTTTCCTTTTTTTTATTATTTCAGAAAAGTAATGTACACCTTCTTATTAAGAAGTATGGAGAACTTAAGGCAAACACTCTGAAGAGAAAATATACCCCACCATCAAGCAGAGCACATTACTGAAGACAGTGTCTCAAAAATCCATCGACAAAGCTGTGGTCAAGTATGTGGTCCAAGGGCTCCAACCGTTCGCTATTGAACAAGAACCGTTCAGAGAGTTTGTCCAGGATCTGCAGCCTAACTTAAAACATCTTATCAAGACCCAACTGCGCTCCAGGATTGATGAAGCCTCCAAGGAAATGAAGAAGGCGGTGACTGAGGCCATGAGAGGAGTTGACTACATCGCCACCACCACCGACTGCTGGTCTGGCAAGAAGACAGCCCACTGGATAGACCCTGACAGTTTCAACAGATGCTCTGCAGCCCTGGCCTGTAAACGGTTGAGAGGATCGCACACCTTTAATGTGTTGACAGGCACCCTAAATGACATCCATTCTGATTTTGAAATCCGAGTTAAGATTGTGAGATCAACAACAGACAACGGTTCTAACTTCTTGAAAGCTCTCCAAGTTTTTTGGAGAAGATGAAAACAACGAGACACTGGAAGCAGCAGGTGGTGAAGAAGCTCAGCCATGACAGAAAGATGGTGAAGAGAAACAATAGGAGAGTGAAGGAGTGGAGTTTGTTGATGTGGCAACGATCCTGAATGAAGATGATGGTTTTGAGTACCAGCTGATGCGCCTGGAATGCTCCAAGGTGGAACTCATGGTTCATGGCTGTAGAAAGACTCCTGAGGATCGTCAAAGACAAAGGAGAGGAGGCCGTCAGAGTTCTCTGCACAGACTTCGAGGTTCCAATGTAAGTAAGGATTATGTATTATTTTGTCATAATTTAAGGTCTTGAATGTTGTCTAAATATGTTGAAGTGTTTCCTGACCCTTTGCTTGGGGACGAATAACTGTTTCACATGTTGTAGCCATACTGTCACGCCCTGACCTGAGAGAGCCTTTTTTTACGTCTCTATTTAGGTTTGGTCAGGGTGTGATTTGGGTGGGCATTCTATGTCCTTTTTTCTATGCTTTGTATTTCTTTGTTTTGGCCTGGTATGGCTCTCAATCAGGGAAAGCTGTACATCATTGTCGCTGATTGGGAGTCATACTTAGGCAGCCTCTTTTCCTTTGGGGTTTGTGGGTAGTTATTTTCTGTTTTGTACATTTTGTGACCTGACAGAACTGTTGGCTGTCATTCATTTTCTTGTTTTGTTTGAAGTGTTTCTTATTATTAAATCATTAATATGAACACTCACCACGCTGCGCTCTAGAGGCGCCACCAAAGTGGGGTGAGCCAGTGGTGGAGCGGGGTCTGCGTCCCGCTCCAGAGCCGCCACCGTGGAGAGATGCCCACCCAGACCCTCCCCTATAGGTTCAGGTTTTGCGGCCAGAGTCTGCACCTTTGGGGGGGGGGGGGGGGGGGGGGGTACTGTCACGCCCTGACCTGAGAGAGCCTTTTTTTATGTCTCTATTTAGGTTTGGTCAGGGTGTGATTTGGGTGGGCATTCTATGTCCTTTTTTCTATGCTTTGTATTTCTTTGTTTTGGTCTGGTATGGCTCTCAATCAGGGACAGCTGTACATCGTTGTCGCTGATTGGGAGTCATGCTTAGGCAGCCTCTTTTCCTTTGGGGTTTGTGGGTAGTTATTTTCTCTTTTGTACATTTTGTGACCTGACAGAACTGTTGGCTGTCGTTCATTTTCTTGTTTTGTTTGAAGTGTTTCTTATTATTAAATAATTAATATGAACACTCACCACACTGCGCTTTGGTCCCCTTCTTCTACAGACGACAAGCGTTACACATACACTAACATAGATCCATTTAGTTAACTACTCATCCAGCCATTGATTACTGTAGTTAAATCAGGTGAAATGGTTAGTGGTCCCCTTTGTAGGAAACACAGGATTATTATTATTATTTTTCTTCACAGGTTCAATCTAGCTGAACTCGCCTTCCTCACAGAGTATGCTGCCACCATGAGCCCAGTCGCAAAGGCCATCAACATCCTGCAGGCTGAAACCAATGTCCAGATGGGGTGCCTACTTTGACCTATCAACCTAGTGATCACAAAACTTGACCGAGTCAAGTTGTCCCTGAAGTACTGTAAGCCTCTGGTGGATGCGCTACAACTGGGACTGAAGAAGCGCTTCAGCCACATGTTTCACGACCCTGAGCTTATTGCAGCTGCATTCCTTCTCCAAAAAAAAAACATGGGCAAAGGATGACGCCACCATCAGAATGGGTAAGACAACATCTGTAAGCTGTCTCTGAGGCTGAACACATCCTTACCTGCCTCAGCTGCCTGTGAAAGGCTATTCAGCATTGCAGGACTTGTTTTCAGCCCCAGGAGAGCAAGGCTGGATTCCAGAAAATTTGAAAACCACCTTCAACTGAAGATGAACTGTAAATTCTTCAAGTAATGACAGCTTCACGCTAACAAGCCCAAGGACACGGATGCCTTATGCGTTTTTGTTAATTTATGTTTAAAATTCACAAGTTCTAGGTGTCCTTGTTACAAAGACATGACCTGACACCCGGATTTCTAATACAGTTCCATCAGTGGTGATGTCCTCATATTCCGACACTGAGGTTGTGTGCAGTTCTGTACATGTACTTTCTTTTATTTTTATGTATTGGGTTCTATTATAGGATGTTGATTCTAAAGCAAAGTGACAGTGATTGTAAGAGCTTACGTTTACTGGCTATATTCCTTCAATAAGGCATACTTCTATTTTGTCTGTAAGAGATATATTTTGAAGTGTTGCCTATTTGAGAATCCACATTATGAAAAAAAATAAATCTGAGCTCTTCTTGCATCCGTAAGACTGTGATAGAAAATGTACAAGATGATGTTATAATACTGTTTATGCATCGAATAGCTATGCTGAGTACTCTCTCATCTATATCTGTGGGACTGAGTTGGGCCTCTGGGGCTTGAGCTGACATTTGATTTATTTACCTACAGCCTGCATTCCATAGACAAGATGTGGTGGATATAACTGAGATAGAGATAGCCTGGAGGAGTAGAACAAATCCCTTATTGTTCCTAATCATCCTAGCATCTGGGAAACTAAGCCACGTTGGGGATTAAACAACACCAGGTGCAGATAACCACAAGATGAACCCAAGGTGACTTATGATGCCCCCCGATCTGCATGGGAGGAGTGGAACCAGCTATGACTAAGCATTTTTTGATCTACTATATAAGAACTCTGCATTGTCTGTAAGTTTAACCTGTTATGGCTAGGGGGCAGTATTTTCACAGCCGGATAAAAAACGTACCCGATTTAATCTGATTATTACTCCTGCCCAAAAACTAGAATATGCATATAATTATTAGCTTTGGATAGAAAACACTCCAAAGTTTCTAAAACTGTTTGAATGGTGTCTGTGAGTATAACAGAACTCATTTGGCAGGCCAAAACCTGAGAAGATTCCATGCAGGAAGTGCCCTGTCTGACAATTTCTTGCCCTTCTTGATTATCTCTATCCATTACAGAGGATCTCTGCTGTTACGTGACACTTCCTACGGCTCCCATGGGCTCTCAGAAGGCGGAAAAAAGCTGAATCGTGGCTTTGCAGGCTCTGGTTGAAAAAAAGTAGCGCGTTTGGGTAGTGGCTGGTTACAGTACTGTGAGACTCAGGCTCGTGCCCGCGTCGACAGAATGCTTTGTTTTCTTTCGTCTGTTTACCTAAACGCAGATTCCCGGTCGGAATATTATCGCTTTTTTACGAGAAAAATGGCATAAAAATTGATTTTAAACAGCGGTTGACATGCTTCGAAGTACGGTAATGGAATATTTAGAAATCTTTTGTCACGAATTGCGCCATGCTCGTGACCCTTATTTACACTTCGGATAGTGTCTTGAACGCACGAACAAAACGCCGCTATTTGGATATAACGATGGATTATTTTGGACCAAACCAACATTTGTTATTGAAGTAGCAGTCCTGGGAGTGCATTCTGACGAAGACAACAAAGGCAATCAAACTTTTGTAATAGTAAATCGGAGTTTGGTCAGGGCTAAACTTGGTCGGTGTCTAAATTGCTAGCCGTGATGGCTGGGCTATCTACTGAGAATATTGCAAAATGTGCTTTCACCGAAAAGCTATTTTAAAATCGGACATATCGAGTGCATAGAGGAGTTCCGTATCTATAATTCTTAAAATAATTGTTATGTTTTTTGTGAACATTTATCGTGAGTTATTTAGTAAATTCACCGGATGTTTGTGGGGGGTATGCTAGTTCTGAACGTCACATGCTAATGTAAAAAAGCTGTTTTTTGATATAAATATGAACTTGATTGAACAAAACATGCATGCATTGTATAACATAATGTCCTAGGGTTGTCATCTGATGAAGATCATCAAAGGTTAGTGCTGCATTTAGCTGTGGTTTTGTTTTTTGTGACATTATATGCTAGCTTGAAAAATGGGTGTCTGATTATTTCTGGCTGGATACTCTGCTGACATAATCTAATGTTTTGCTTTCGCTGTAAAGCCTTTTTGAAATCGGACAGTGTGGTTAGATTAACGAGAGTCTTGTCTTTAACCTCTTACATCTAGACGTTCCGCTAGCGGAACACCTGCTCCAATATCCAATGATAGGCGTGGCGCGAATTACAAATTCCTCAAAAATACAAAAACTTCAATTTTTCAAACATATGACTATTTCACAGCATTTTAAAGATAAGACTCTCCTTTATCTAACCACACTGTCCGATTTCAAAAAGGCTTTACAGCGAAAGCAAAACATTAGATTATGTCAGCAGAGTACCAAGCCAGAAATAATCAGACACCCATTTTTCAAGCTAGCATATAATGTCACAAAAACCCAGAAGACAGCTAAATGCAGCACTAACCTTTGATGATCTTCATCAGATGACACACCTAGGACATTATGTTATACAATACATGCATGTTTTGTTCAATCAAGTTCATATTTATATCAAAAAACAGCATTTTACATTAGCATGTGACGTTCAGAACTAGCATACCCCCCGCAAACTTCCGGGGAATTTGCTAACAATTTACTAAATTACTCACGATAAACGTTCACAAAAAGCATAACAATTATTTTAAGAATTATAGATACAGAACTCCTCTATGCACTCGATATGTCCGATTTTAAAATAGCTTTTTGGTGAAAGCACATTTTGCAATATTCTAAGTACATAGCCCAGGCATCACGGGCTAGCTATTTAGACACCCGGCAAGTTTAGCACTCACCAATATCAGATTTACTATTATAAAAGTTTGATTACCTTTTGTTGTCTTCGTCAGAATGCACTCCCAGGACTGCTACTTCAATAACAAATGTTGGTTTGGTCCAAAATAATCCATTGTTATATCCGAATAGCGCCGTTTTGTTCGTGCGTCCCAGACACTATCCGAATGGTAAAGAAGGGTCGTGCGCATGGCGCAATTCGTGACAAAAAAAATCTAAATATTCCATTACCGTACTTCGAAGCATGTCAACCGCTGTTTAGAATCCATTTTTATGCCATTTTTCTCGTAAAAAAGCAATAATATTCCGACCGGGAATGTCCATTTAGCTAAACAGAGGAAAGAAAACAAAGCTTTCGGTCGACGCGGGCACGAGCCTGAGTCTCACAGTACTGTAACCAGCCACTACCCAAACGCGCTACTTTGTTTCAGCCAGAGCCTGCAAAGCCACGATTCAGCTTTTTGCCACCTTCTGAGAACCTATGGCAGCCGTAGGAAGTGTCACGGGACAGCTAAGATCCTCACTCTTCAATAAACAGAGACAAGAAGAACGACACCTTGTCAGACAGGCCACTTCCTGCATGAAATCTTCTCAGGTTTTTGCCTGCCATATGAGTTCTGTTATACTCACAGACACCATTCAAACAGTTTTAGAAACTTTGGAGTGTTTTCTATCCAAAGCCAATAATTATATGCATATTCTAGTTACTGGGCAGGAGTAGTAACCAGATTAAATCGGGTACGTTTTTTTATCCAGCCGTGAAAATACTGCCCCCTAGCCATAACAGGTTAAAATGCTGTAAAATAGTTATATGTTTGAAAAATTGAAGTTTTCGGATTTTAGAGGAGTTTGTATTTCGCACCACGCCCATCATTGGATATTGGAGCGGTGTTCCGCTAGCGTAACGTCTAGATGTAAGAGGTTAAGCTCTCGGCAACACACACTTCAGAGTGTGCGTTCGAACAGCTTATTATTAATTATTATTGCAATAATGAATCAATGTTAAATAAAGATTGATTGTTTGAATAATTGTCCAAATCTCTCTCAGTAAACATGAATTTCCACGACAACTGTTACCTCTCAGAAAAGCTCAAACAAAATAAAAGTTCTGGCTGTTTTGCTTTTTGGATTTATGGCTCTTACGTTTCTTTTACTTTTGATATTTAAGTACATTTACCTTACGGCTATTATTTTTGATAGTTAAGTACAATTAATATCAGGTATTTTAAGACTTTTACTTGAGTGATTTTCCAGTAACGTATCTACTTTTAATCAAGTATGGCTTTTGGGTACTTTTTCCACCACTGTCCAAGGGTCTCGTGTTCAATCCCAATGCTAGGGACTTACGGTTTTGTATTTTCTTAACTTAACCATTAGGAATCAATGACTCAACTTAACCATTAGGAATCAATGCCTCAATTTATCCATTAGGAATCAATACCTCAATTTAACCATTAGGAATCAATACCTCAATTTAACCATTAGGAATCAATGACTCAACTTAACCACTAGGAATCAATACCTCAATTTAACCATTAGGAATCAATGCCTCAATTTAAACATTAGGAATCAATGCCTCAATTTAACCGTGGAGATGTTGTTTTAACCCTTTCCCAAATCTTAACCATTAACTTAACAATTTGCAATTGATTCTTAAACTTAACCTTAGAAATGTGACGTTTATGGAGAAAATTGTCAGATTCTGTAGTGAGTCTGTGAGGGCTTGTTGGGATTAGACAGTGGTGTTATAACTTTCAAGATATGTCTCTCTCTCTTCAGGGAGGAACCATGCATATATGGAGAGAGAGACTGATATGAGAGGTGGAGAGAGATGTGGAGAGAGATGAGAGATGGAGAGAGAGATGATGAGAGATGGAGAGAGAGATGAAAAGCAGCATCTCGTGTATTTTCTAGATGTAATGAAAGACACCACGTTCTTGTTTCAGGGGGACATAAATTACCCACAACAACTGTGTTTTTATCGGAAGAATATCGCAAGCCATTCGTTAGTCAACGTTTCTGTAACTTCACTGTGCACATTTCTTTTTTAAATGTATTTTAGACACGAATCAAGAAACTTGATATATGAAGAATAATTTGGCTACTAATAATGCAACGATCGATTTATACAGACTAGTTACATATTAGCTTTTGACGTTATTATACCATGTGGGTGTTGGTCATCTCAATCTCCATCTCTCATCTCAATCTCTCTCTCCAGCTCTCCCTCCATATCTCATCTCATCTCTCTCCACCGCTCATCTCTCTCCATCTCTCATCTCTCTCCATCTGTCTCCATCTCTCTCTCTCCATCTCTCTCCATCTCTCATCTCTCTCCATCTCTCATCTCTCTCATCTCTCATCTCTCTCTCCATCTGTCACCATCTCTCTCTCTCCATCTCTCATGTCTCATCTCATCTCTCATCTCATCTCTCCATCTCTCATCTCTCTCTCCATCTCTCTCTCTCCATCTCTCCCTCCATCTCTCTTTCCATCTCTCCCTCTCATCTCTCCCTCTCCATCTCTCATCTCTATCTCTCATCTCATCTCTCCCTCTCTCTCATATCTCTCTCCATCTCTCTCTCCATTTCTCATCTCATCTCTCTCCATCTCTCCCTCTCATCTCTCTCCCTCTCATCTCCCCATCTCTCATCTCATCTCTCCCTCTCCTTCCCTCTCATCTCTCTCTCCATCTCTCCCTCATATCTCTCTCCATCTCTCCCTCTCATCTCTCTCTCTCCATCTCTCCCTTTCACTAGTGTACACAACCTTATGCTATACTAGGAAAATTGTGTTTAGGGCCAAATCCTGGCCTCTGGTACTTTTTCAGCAGCATAAGTGAGAGCAGGTCCGCTGGAGCCATGGCCCAGTGAGACATGGGTGCCAGTCTGCGTAGATGGAAAGGGAAAAGTCTGAGCATTTTGGGTAAAACACTGTGGTAAATACAACATGGGAATGCGCCATTAGAGGATGCAACAACGTATCTGTCCCATTATGGCGTCTGTTAGAGCGCCATTGAGGCCATCTCCATTTTGAAGTAGTCCATTTTCTTCTTATACTACTTCTATGAGTTGGTAAACAAACTGGTAGGGTACATACTGCCAGCTGGAGGGTGTTGTCTGAACAGGTATAAAGCCAAGGTTGGTGATTTACTGCCCCCTGGAGGGTGTTATCTGAACAGGTATAAAGCCAAGGTTGGTGATTTACTGCCCCCTGGAGGGTGTTGTCTGAACAGGTATAAAGCCAAGGTTGGTGATTTACTGCCCCCTGGAGGGTGTTGTCTGAACAGGTATAAAGCCAAGGTTGGTGATTTACTGCCACCTGCAGCGATGGAATGTTTGTTCATGAGTATAATTCATTGGCTGATCCCTACTGATAAACTGGATGGAATTGTGTGATCCTTCCTTAATAACCCATAGGAAGTCCCACCCAGTTGACTACTTCAAAATGGTGAAAGTCCTCAATGTCGCTACCCATGCTACAACGGGTGTTTGGGCACTAGAGTCTTCTATTTATCTCTATGATAAAACCCTACTTCCTCTTCTCACTTTGTTGAGATACATTGCTCTTTTCCCATTCCACATTAGTGCTCTCCTGTGTGTGTTCTTACTGATGGCCTGTTGCCAGCTTATTTATCTGTCTGATGTATTTGGCCAGTGTTTGTTTTGACTCTGCCAGGGAAGGTTCCTGTGTGTATGTATGTGTGTGTTGTGTGTGAGCGTGCATCTTTGAATAGGGTCAGCGGTAGCAAAGGGGAGGAAAGATTTAGGAGGCAGCAGGATCTGGTATGGGGAAGAGAGATATAGGGGGCAGCAGGATACGGTATGGGGCAGCAAGAAATGGTATGGGGAAGAGAGATATAGGGGGCAGCAGGATCTGGTATGGGGAAGAGAGATATAGGGGGCAGCAGGATCTGGTATGGGGAAGAGAAATATAGGGGGCAGCAGGATCTTGTATGGGGAAGAGAGATATAGGAGGCAGTAGTATCTGGTATGGGGAAGAGAAATATAGGGGGCAGCAGGATCTGGTATGGGGAAGAGAGATATAGGGGGCAGCAGGATCTGATATGGGGAAGAGAGATATAGGGGGCAGCAGGATCTGGTATGGGGAAGAGAGATATAGGAGGCAGCAGGATCTGGTATGGGGAAGAGAGATATAGGGGGCAGCAGGATCTGGTATGGGGAAGAGAGATATAGGGGGCAGCAGAATCTGGTATGGGGAAGAGAGATATAGGAGGCAGCAGGATCTGGTATGGGGAAGAGAGATATAGGAGGCAGTAGGATCTGGTATGGGGAAGAGAGATATAGGAGGCAGCAGGATCTGGTATGGGGAAGAGAGATATAGGGGGCAGCAGAATCTGGTATGGGGAAGAGAGATATAGGAGGCAGCAGGATCTGGTATGGGGAAGAGAGATATAGGAGGCAGTAGGATCTGGTATGGGGAAGAGAGATATAGGAGGCAGCAGGATCTGGTATGGGGAAGAGAGATATAGGGGGCAGCAGGATCTGGTATGGGGAAGAGAGATATAGGGGGCAGCAGGATCTGGTATGGGGAAGAGAGATATAGGGGGCAGCAGGATCTGGTATGGGGAAGAGAGATATAGGGGGCAGCAGGATCTGGTATGGGGAAGCAGGAAAGACAAGATGGTCTGGAGCTGGCTAAGTGTAGTTTCATTTAGACCTGCCTGACCTGCTGACACATTTACCTAGACTGAGATCTACACAGTGGAGAGGGATGGGGGAGAGAGACGAGAGGAGAAAAGAGGAGAGAGGGATGGGGAGAGACGGAGGAGAAGGAGAGAGCAAGAGATAGAGGAGAAAGAGATGAAGGAGAGAGGCACAGAAAGATAAAGAGAAGAATGAGATAAAGAGAAGAGAGAAAAGGTTGGGTGATAGATCCTAGCTGATGAATGATAGATGAGTAACAGGTGTTTGTTGTGAAATAATAGAGAGGGAGAGAGAAAATATTAAAGAGAGGAAAAAGAGGCTACAGGGAGCTGCCATAGAGACAGATAGAGGGCTCTTTTTTGCATCTGTGCCATTATAGTGTCTATGAAGGCATCGGCAGCACCATTGAGGCAATCTCCAATTTGAAGTAGTAACTTTTCTTCTTCATGATTGGCTGATCCCTACTGATGATCTGGTTGGACATGACTCCAACAGGGTCACCAGGAGGGATCAGCCAATGACTTTGGAAGTCCCACCCAGTTGACTACACTAAAATGGTGGAAGCCCTCAATGGCGCTGCACATGCTTAAACAGACTTTTGGCCCCTAGAGGCCTCTGTCATTCTCTATGGAGCTGCCCCTTTCTCTCTGACTGGCCACCAGTCTGCAAGAAAACAGGGAGAAGAAAACATGAGGAGAAAGAAGGAAGAAAATAAAGGAGAAGAAGGAGGGATGAGAAGTAATGAATGATAGATGAATAACATCAGTTTGTTGTGACAGCAGGTCCAGAGAGAGACAAGGAGAGAAATTGAGAGAGAGCGAGAGAGAGAGAGAGAGAGAGGGGGAGGAGAGACAGAGAGAAAGTGAGAGCAACACAGTGAGAGAAAGAAAGACAGAGTTAGAGAGAGAGAAAGAGAGAGGAAGGAGAGAGAGAGGTGAAAGAGAGGAGAGAGAGAGTTAGAGAGGATAGAGAGAAAGAGAGAAAGAGAGGAGAGAGAGAGGAGAGAGAGGAGAGAGAGGGGGAGGAGAGAGAGAAAGTGAGAGAGACACAGTGAGAGAAAGACGGAGTGAGAGAGAGAACGAGAGGGAGGAGAGAAAGAAAGAGAAAGAGAGGAGAGAGAGAAAGAAAGATAGGAGAGAGAGAAAGAAAGAGAGCGAGAGAAAGAGAGAGAAAGAGAGCGAGAGAGAGAAAGTGCAGAGAGAGAGAGAGAGAGAAAGAAAGAGAGCGAGAGGCTGTAGGAAGCTATCTTGTCTGACCTGTCATGGGATCTCCAACTGAGATCAGCAGCTGCTATGCCCTAATGACTTTCACTCACAGTGAGTGTGTGTGCCTGTGTGTATGTGTGTGCCTGCATGTCTGTGTGTGCCTGCATGTCTGTGTGTACTGTGTCATGACTCTCAATCCTGGGTGAGAATCAAAGTGCAAGAGGAAGAGGGGGAGTGGGAATCTAACGACCGGTCGTAAACTTTCTCTCTCTTGCACTGCAATATGGAGAAGTCAAAAATCCTTTGAGTGTAAAGAGACTCATGCCAAAACTTTAAACATAAAAAGATTGGGCATTGGAACATTAGGTTTCAAATCCAAACATCTGGAATGGTTGGTAGGGATCCAAACAATAAATCCTGTCAAAAGTGTATTGTTTTGTGATATCATTAAGGATGGTATAACTAAATAACTGTAACTCTACAAATGTATACGTCCCAGTTATCAGATTGACATCTAAATGTTGTAAAACTTATATGATTAAATATGAAACTATTTGTGAGAAGATGAAATGTGATTTTAGCCTTCTGAATGAGAACTATTTTTCATATAAACTTTAGCCAAGCCAGTAACCATGCCCACATGAGCACAGACATTGTGGCAACGTGATGGAACCGCCCTCCAAGGCAAGTCCATAAAAGGACTGCTAATGAAATTTACACCAGACCAGAAAGCGTGGAGCAGTGACTACTCGTTGAAATGGTTTAAAACTACAAGACCAGTATATGGTAAGATAAAGGCTACATCGGAACCTTCAGTCTGCAGCTGTTTAAGTACTTTAGTCTAGTAAACTAGAACAAGAACCACCGCATGTGTACCTCTGATGGATACATCAGAGGTACACTCAGAGACAAAGAAGCCTACTACAACTGAGGACATTGTGACCTCTGGTGGACAACCAGAGACTTACATCGAACTACTCGCCATAGACAGATGAGTGGTTTCAACAGAGAGATGACAAAGTCATACAAGCGTAAATATATGTGTTGCATTTATTTTCGAATGAGCGGTCATTCATGTGCAAAGTATTCATTTTTCATGAGCATAGCTTCCACATATATGTACCAGCCCACTCTCTTTGTCTCTCCCGCTCTCTTTATCTTACCCCTACCCTTCCATTGTGTAACAAGCTGTCATATCAGGTTAGTCCACTAGGGACTTTTCATTGCATTATGTTAGTAATCAATTCAATGTATACGTGTGTGTGTGTTTATGTATTTCTGTGTGATTATTTAGTTAGTTAAATTTGTGTCTCGCTGAAACATTATTTAGAATAGGGTTCTTGCCGATATCCAAGAATTTTGCGACATTCAGAATGAGACTGATATGAGGTAATAATGATTAATGTATGACTGGTATGATAACGATATATTCTGATATATTCTTAAGTTAATTTGGGAAACAGTAACTCATTAAATAAACTTTTCCCGTGGTGCCCCAAGTTACTAATGAGTTAATTGTTACATGATTAATTGAATCACGTAATAATAAAACATAGTTAATTGATTTGATAAAATAGCCGTCATCACATTAATGATAGTCACGACACCTGTGTATGTCTATAAACATTACATATAACTCACAGCAGAGGACTTTGATGCAGGCGGCGTGCAGGTTGTTCTCTGCCCTGATCAGAGACCTCATCCCGATGACGAAGAGGTTCCCGAAACATGTGATGAAGGCCATGACCCACACAGAGACCCTGAGTACCACGTTGGCTAACAGGTCCTCGAAGGAAGAGATACCGTCTGTGTTGGGCTTACACGTTCTCACGTGGGGCGCATAGGAACAGTACTGGAATGTCTTGAAGTAGCTACGAGGGGGACGACAACATATAGTATAGAATGTGATGAACAGGACATATAGTATAGAATGTGATATACAGGACATATAGTATAGAATGTGATATACAGGACATATAGTATAGAATGTGATATACAGGACATATAATATTGAATGTGATGTACAGGATATATAGTATAGAATGTGATAAACAGGACATATAGTATAGAATGTGATGTACAGGACATATAGTATAGAATGTGATAAACAAGACATATAATATAGAATGTGATAAACAGGACATATAGTATAGAATGTGATATACAGGACATATAGTATTGAATGTGATATACAGGACATATAGTATAGAATGTGATAAACAGGACATATAGTATAGAATGTGATGTACAGGACATATAGTATAGAATGTGATAAACAAGATATATAATATAGAATGTGATAAACAGGACATATAGTATAGAATGTGATATACAGGACATATAGTATAGAATGTGATATACAGGACATATAATATTGAATGTGATGTACAGGATATATAGTATAGAATGTGATGAACAGGACATATAGTATAGAATGTGATATACAGGACATATAGTATAGAATGTGATAAACAAGACATATAATATAGAATGTGATGTACAGGATATATAGTATAGAATGTGATGAACAGGACATATAGTATAGAATGTGATATACAGGACATATAGTATAGAATGTGATATACAGGACATATAATATTGAATGTGATGTACAGGATATATAGTATAGAATGTGGTACATACATGTGTGAGAGGTTTCCCATGGGTACAAACATCTTCGTCTGGATGTCTGGAATCTCAATACCCTCCAGACCTCTAAAGACAAGACATCACACAGTTTATTAACTTGATTAGATTTATTTACCATAGATAGTCAACATGTATCTTCCTATAGTGTACGATACTGGTAGATACTCGTCGGTACTGGTAGGTACTGGTAAGTACTGGTAGGTACTGGTAGGTACTGGTAGATACAGGTAGGTACTGGTAGGTACTGCTAGATACAGGTAGGTACTGGTAGGTACTGGTAGGTGCTGGTAGATACAGGTAGATACTGGTAGGTACTGGTAGGTACTGGTAGATACAGGTAGATACTGGTAGGTACTGGTAGATACAGGTAGGTACTGGTAGGTACTGGTAGGTACTGATAGATACTGGTAGGTACTGGTAGATAGTGGTAAGTACCAGTAGGTACTGATAGATACTGGTAGATACTGGTAGATACTGGTAGGTAGTGGTAAGTACTGGTAGGTACTGGAAGATACTGGTAGATAGTGGTAAGTACTGGTAGGTACTGATAGCGTACAGTACTGATAGGTACTGGTAGATACTGGTAGGTTCTGGTAGGTACTGGTAGGTACTGGTAGGTGCTGATAGATAGTGGTAAGTACTGGTAGGTACTGATAGATACTGGTAGATACTGGTAGGTAGTGGTAAGTACTGGTCGGTACTGGTAGAAAGTGGTAAGTACTGGTAGGTACTGATAGCGTACAGTACTGATAGGTACTGGTAGGTATTTCGTAGGTACTGTTAGTGTATGGTACCGGTAGAATGTATGTGTACTACTCACAGGGACTGGAGCTGGGTCAGGTGATCAAAGTGACCCGGGTGGATGTGGAACAGAGGATTATGGGATATGTTCCTGTGACAATAAGTAAACAATAAGTAAAGAAGTGATCTGTCTGACAGGCGGATGGACAGGCAGGCAGGTATTCTGAAACTAACAGTTTTTAACAGTCAGTAGAACAACATTTATCATCTTTTATTAAACCCTGTTTGTCAGATATAAAGCTATGTTTCCAGGGTTAGAGGAGAAGCAGACATAAACAGTCCTGTATTGTGAGACTCACAGAATGAGGAGAGACGTTAAGCTCTTAAAGCTGTTAAACTGAGGTAATTAACAGCTGTTAAATTGACGTAATTAACAGTATATATTTGTAAGATCTTCAATCCTTTTTATCAGATGTTATGCCGTAATCGGGTTCCATTTGGGACACAACCTGTGACTCACAGTTTGACGAGAGACTTTAGGCTCTTAAAGGTGTTGTTGGGGAGCTCAGTAATCCG
The DNA here is from genome assembly GCF_965601325.2 of Salmo salar. Lineage (NCBI taxonomy): Eukaryota > Metazoa > Chordata > Actinopteri > Salmoniformes > Salmonidae > Salmo > Salmo salar. The sequence continues at coordinate 116,165,009 of NC_138301.1, read as the reverse complement.
GTTGTCCGACAGGTCTCTGAAAACAGAGGGAGAGAAAAAAGAGAGGGGGGTGGGGCGAAAGCAGGAGGGCAGAGAGAGGGAGGGGGAGCGAGAGCAGAAGGGGAGAGAGGGGGGATAAGGAGAGAGGGAGAGAAAGAGAATGTCAGGTAGACAAGTAGACAGAGTGACAGATAGACAGAATGACAGAATGACTGGTTGACAGGTAGACATAATGACAGGTTGACAGGTAGACAGAAGGACAGGTAGACAGAATGACAGCTAGACAAGTAGACAGAATGATAGGTAGACAGGTAGACAGCATGACAGGTACACAGAATGACAGGTAGACAGAATGACAGCTAGACAAGTTGACAGAATGATAGGTAGACAGGTAGAAAGCATGACAGGTACACAGAATGACAGGTAGACAGAATGACAGGTAGACAGAATATCAGGTAGACAAGTAGATAGAATGACAGGTAGACAGAATGACAGGTGGACAGAATGACAGGTAGACAGAATGACAGGTAGACAGAACGGCTGAATGACTGACTGAATGACGGAGTAGTTACTCACAGTTCTTCCAGCACCACCCTCAACTAAAATTTGTTCTACTCATAGTGCTATTGTGTTACTTCTCATTGTTCATTAGGGTTCTGCTAATAGTTGTCATTGTTCAGTTAGGGTTCTGCTAATAGTTGTCATTGTTCAGTTAGGGTTCTGCTAATAGTTGTCATTGTTCAGTTAGGGTTATGCTAATAATTGGCATTGTTCAGTTAGGGTTCTACTAATAGTTGTCATTGTTCAGTTAGGGTTCTGCTAATAGTTGTCATTGTTCAGTTAGGGTTCTGCAAATAGTTGTCATTGATTAGTTATGGTTCTGTTAATAGTTGTCATTGTTCAGTTAGGGTTCTGCTAATAGTTGTCATTGTTCAGTTAGGGTTCTGCTAATAGTTGTCATTGTTCAGTTAGGGTTCTACTAATAGTTGTCATTGTTCAGTTAGGGTTCTCCTAATAGTTGTCATTGTTCAGTTAGGGTTCTCCTAATAGTTGTCATTGTTCAGTTAGGGTTCTACTAATAGTTGGCATTGTTCAGTTAGTGTTCTGCTCATAGTATTCATTGTTCAGTAAGGGTTCTACTAATAGTTGTCATTGTTCAGTTAGGGTTCTACTAATAGTTGTCATTGTTCAGTTAGGGTTCTACTCACAGTTGTTATTGTTCAATTAGGGTTCTACTAATAGTTGTCACTGTTCAGTTAGGGTTCTGCTAATAGTATTCATTGTTCAGTTAGGGTTCTGCTAATACTTGTCATTGTTCAGTTATGGTTCTACTAATAGTATTCATTGTTCAGTAAGGGTTCTACTAATAGTTGTCATTGTTCAGTTAGGGTTCTCCTAATAGTATTGATTGTTCAGTTAGGGTTCTGCTAATAGTTGTCATTGTCCAGTTAGGGTTCTACTAATAGTTGTCACTGTTCAGTTAGGGTTCTTCTAATAGTTGTCACTGTTCAGTTAGGGTTCTGCTAATAGTTGTCATTGTTCAGTTAGGGTTCTACTAATAGTTGTCATTGTTCAGTTAGGGTTCTGCTAATAGTTGTCATTGTTCAGTTAGGGTTCTGCAAATAGTTGTCATTGTTCAGTTATGGTTCTGCTTATAGTTGTCATTGTTCAGTTAGGGTTCTACTAATAGTTGTCATTGTTCAGTTAGGGTTCTCCTAATAGTTGTCATTGTTCAGTTAGGGTTCTCCTAATAGTTGTCATTGTTCAGTTAGGGTTCTACTCACAGTTGTTATTGTTCAATTAGGGTTCTACTAATAGTTGTCACTGTTCAGTTAGGGTTCTGCTAATAGTATTCATTGTTCAGTTAGGGTTCTGCTAATACTTGTCATTGTTCAGTTATGGTTCTACTAATAGTATTCATTGTTCAGTTAGGGTTCTGCTCATAGTATTCATTGTTCAGTTAGGGTTCTACTAATAGTTGTCATTGTTCAGTTAGGGTTCTACTAATAGTTGTCATTGTTCAGTTAGGGTTCTGACAGTAGATGCCATTGTTCAGTTAGGGTTCTACTAATAGTTGTCTTTGTTCAGTTAGGGTTCTGCTAATAGTTGTCATTGTTCAGTTAGGTTTCTGCTGATAGTTGTCATTGTTCAGTTAGGGTTCTACTAATAGTTGTCATTGTTCAGTTAGGGTTCTCCTAATAGTTCCCATAGTTCAGTTAGGGTTCTCCTAATAGTTCCCATTTTTCAGTTAGGGTTCTCCTAATAGTTGTCATTGTTCAGTTAGGGTTCTCCTAATAGTTGTCATTGTTCAGTTAGGTTGCTACTAATAGTTGTCATTCTTCAGTTAGGGTTCTGCTAATAGTTGTCATTGTTCAGTTAGGGTTCTGCAAATAGTTGTCATTGATTAGTTAGGGTTCTGTTAATAGTTGTCATTGTTCAGTTAGGGTTCTGCTAATAGTTGTCATTGTTCAGTTAGGGTTCTGCTAATAGTTGTCATTGTTCCGTTAGGGTTCTACTAATAGTTGTCATTGTTCAGTTAGGGTTCTACTAATAGTTGGCATTGTTCAGTTAGTGTTCTGCTCATAGTATTCATTGTTCAGTAAGGGTTCTACTAATAGTATTCATTGTTCAGTTAGGGTTCTGCTCATAGTATTCATTGTTCAGTTAGGGTTCTACTAATAGTTGTCATTGTTCAGTTAGGGTTCTACTAATAGTTGTCATTGTTCAGTTAGGGTTCTGACAGTAGATGCCATTGTTCAGTTAGGGTTCTACTAATAGTTGTCTTTGTTCAGTTAGGGTTCTGCTAATAGTTGTCATTGTTCAGTTAGGTTTCTGCTGATAGTTGTCATTGTTCAGTTAGGGTTCTCCTAATAGTATTGATTGTTCAGTTAGGGTTCTGCTAATAGTTGTCATTGTCCAGTTAGGGTTCTACTAATAGTTGTCACTGTTCAGTTAGGGTTCTGCTAATAGTATTCATTGTTCAGTTAGGGTTCTGCAAATAGTTGTCATTGTTCAGTTATGGTTCTGCTTATAGTTGTCATTGTTCAGTTAGGGTTCTACTAATAGTTGTCATTGTTCAGTTAGGGTTCTCCTAATAGTTGTCATTGTTCAGTTAGGGTTCTCCTAATAGTTGTCATTGTTCAGTTAGGGTTCTACTAATAGTTGGCATTGTTCAGTTAGGGTTCTGCTCATAGTATTCATTGTTCAGTTAGGGTTCTACTAGTAGTTGTCATTGTTCAGTTAGGGTTCTACTAATAGTTGTCATTGTTCAGTTAGGGTTCTGACAGTAGATGCCATTGTTCAGTTAGGGTTCTACTAATAGTTGTCTTTGTTCAGTTAGGGTTCTGCTGATAGTTGTAGTTGTTCAGTTAGGGTTCTACTAATAGTTGTCATTGTTCAGTTAGGGTTCTCCTAATAGTTCCCATTGTTCAGTTAGGGTTCTCCTAATAGTTCCCATTTTTCAGTTAGGGTTCTCCTAATAGTTGTCATTGTTCAGTTAGGGTTCTCCTAATAGTTGTCATTGTTCAGTTAGGTTGCTACTAATAGTTGTCATTCTTCAGTTAGGGTTCTGCTAATAGTTGTCATTGTTCAGTTAGGGTTCTGCAAATAGTTGTCATTGATTAGTCAGGGTTCTGTTAATAGTTGTCATTGTTCAGTTAGGGTTCTGCTAATAGTTGTCATTGTTCAGTTAGGGTTCTGCTAATAGTTGTCATTGTTCAGTTAGGGTTCTACTAATAGTTGTCATTGTTCAGTTAGGGTTCTGCTAATAGTATGTCATTGTTCAGTTAGGGTTCTCCTAATAGTTGTCATTGTTCAGTTAGGGTTCTACTAATAGTTGTCATTGTTCAGTTAGTGTTCTGCTCATAGTATTCATTGTTCAGTAAGGGTTCTACTAATAGTTGTCATTGTTCAGTTAGGGTTCTACTAATAGTTGTCACTGTTCAGTTAGGGTTCTGCTAATAGTATTCATTGTTCAGTTAGGGTTCTGCTAATAGTTGTCATTGTTCAGTTATGGTTCTACTAATAGTATTCATTGTTCAGTTAGGGTTCTTCTAATAGTATTGATTGTTCAGTTAGGGTTCTGCCAATAGTTGGCATTGTTCAGTTAGGGTTCTACTAATAGTTGTCACTGTTCAGTTAGGGTTCTACTAATAGTTGTCACTGTTCAGTTAGGGTTCTGCTAATAGTTGTCATTGTTCAGTTAGGGTTCTCCTAATAGTTGTCATTGTTCAAATAGGGTTCTCCTAATAGTTGTCATTGTTCAGTTAGGGTTCTCCTAATAGTTCCCATTGTTCAGTTAGGGTTCTCCTAATAGTGGTCATTGTTCAGTTAGGTTGCTACTAATAGTTGTCATTGTTCAGTTAGGGTTCTGCTAATAGTTGTCATTGTTCAGTTAGAGTTCTGCAAATAGTTGTCATTGTTCAGTTAGGGTTCTGCTAATAGTTGTCATTGTTCAGTTAGGGTTCTACTAATAGTTGGAATTGTTCAGTTAGGGTTCTGCTCATAGTATTCATTGTTCAGTTAGGGTTCTACTAATAGTTGTCATTGTTCAGTTAGGGTTCTACTAATAGCTGTCATTGTTCAGTTAGGGTTCTACTCACAGTTGTTATTGTTCAGTTAGGGTTCTACTATTAGTTGTCACTGTTCAGTTAGGGTTCTGCTAATAGTATTCATTGTTCAGTTAGGGTTCTGCAAATAGTTGTCATTGTTCAGTTATGGTTCTGCTTATAGTTGTCATTGTTCAGTTAGGGTTCTACTAATAGTTGTCATTGTTCAGTTAGGGTTCTCCTAATAGTTGTCATTGTTCAGTTAGGGTTCTCCTAATAGTTGTCATTGTTCAGTTAGGGTTCTACTAATAGTTGGCATTGTTCAGTTAGGGTTCTGCTCATAGTATTCATTGTTCAGCTAGGGTTCTACTAGTAGTTGTCATTGTTCAGTTAGGGTTCTACTAATAGTTGTCATTGTTCAGTTAGGGTTCTGACAGTAGATGCCATTGTTCAGTTAGGGTTCTACTAATAGTTGTCTTTGTTCAGTTAGGGTTCTGCTGATAGTTGTAGTTGTTCAGTTAGGGTTCTACTAATAGTTGTCATTGTTCAGTTAGGGTTCTCCTAATAGTTCCCATTGTTCAGTTAGGGTTCTCCTAATAGTTCCCATTTTTCAGTTAGGGTTCTCCTAATAGTTGTCATTGTTCAGTTAGGGTTCTCCTAATAGTTGTCATTGTTCAGTTAGGTTGCTACTAATAGTTGTCATTCTTCAGTTAGGGTTCTGCTAATAGTTGTCATTGTTCAGTTAGGGTTCTGCAAATAGTTGTCATTGATTAGTCAGGGTTCTGTTAATAGTTGTCATTGTTCAGTTAGGGTTCTGCTAATAGTTGTCATTGTTCAGTTAGGGTTCTGCTAATAGTTGTCATTGTTCAGTTAGGGTTCTACTAATAGTTGTCATTGTTCAGTTAGGGTTCTCCTAATAGTTGTCATTGTTCAGTTAGGGTTCTCCTAATAGTTGTCATTGTTCAGTTAGGGTTCTACTAATAGTTGGCATTGTTCAGTTAGTGTTCTGCTCATAGTATTCATTGTTCAGTAAGGGTTCTACTAATAGTTGTCATTGTTCAGTTAGGGTTCTACTAATAGTTGTCATTGTTCAGTTAGGGTTCTACTCACAGTTGTTATTGTTCAGTTAGGGTTCTACTAATAGTTGTCACTGTTCAGTTAGGGTTCTGCTAATAGTATTCATTGTTCAGTTAGGGTTCTGCTAATAGTTGTCATTGTTCAGTTATGGTTCTACTAATAGTATTCATTGTTCAGTTAGGGTTCTTCTAATAGTATTGATTGTTCAGTTAGGGTTCTGCCAATAGTTGGCATTGTTCAGTTAGGGTTCTACTAATAGTTGTCACTGTTCAGTTAGGGTTCTACTAATAGTTGTCACTGTTCAGTTAGGGTTCTGCTAATAGTTGTCATTGTTCAGTTAGGGTTCTCCTAATAGTTGTCATTGTTCAAATAGGGTTCTCCTAATAGTTGTCATTGTTCAGTTAGGGTTCTCCTAATAGTTCCCATTGTTCAGTTAGGGTTCTCCTAATAGTGGTCATTGTTCAGTTAGGTTGCTACTAATAGTTGTCATTGTTCAGTTAGGGTTCTGCTAATAGTTGTCATTGTTCAGTTAGAGTTCTGCAAATAGTTGTCATTGTTCAGTTAGGGTTCTGCTAATAGTTGTCATTGTTCAGTTAGGGTTCTACTAATAGTTGGAATTGTTCAGTTAGGGTTCTGCTCATAGTATTCATTGTTCAGTTAGGGTTCTACTAATAGTTGTCATTGTTCAGTTAGGGTTCTACTAATAGCTGTCATTGTTCAGTTAGGGTTCTACTCACAGTTGTTATTGTTCAGTTAGGGTTCTACTATTAGTTGTCACTGTTCAGTTAGGGTTCTGCTAATAGTATTGATTGTTCAGTTAGGGTTCTGCTAATAGTTGTCATTGTTCAGTTATGGTTCTACTAATACTATTCATTGTTCAGTAAGGGTTCTACTAATAGTGGTCATTGTTCAGTTAGGTTTTGTTTTGTTTTTTTTGTTTTTTTTTGTCATTTAGCTGACGCTCTTATCCAGAGCGACTTACAGGTTGCTACTAATAGTTCTCATTGTTCAGTTAGGGTTCTGCTAATAGTTGTCATTGTTCAGTTAGGGTTCTGCAAATAGTTTTCATTGTTCAGTTAGGGTTCTGCTAATAGTTGTCATTGTTCAGTTAGGGTTCTGCTAATAGTTGTCATTGTTCAGTTATGGTTCTGCTTATAGTTGTCATTGTTCAGTTAGGTTTCTACTAATAGTTGTCATTGTTCAGTTAGGGTTCTGCTAATAGTTGTCATTGTTCAGTTAGGGTTCTCCTAATAGTTGTCATTGTTCAGTTAGGGTTCTACTAATAGTTGGCATTGTTCAGTTAGGGTTCTGCTCATTGTATTCATTGTTCAGTTAGGGTTCTACTAATAGTTGTCATTGTTCAGTTAGGGTTCTACTAATAGTTGTAATTGTTCAGTTAGGGTTCTGACAGCAGATGCCATTGTTCAGTTAGGGTTCTACTAATAGTTGTCTTTGTTCAGTTAGGGTTCTGCTAATAGTTGTCATTGTTCAGTTAGGGTTCTGCTTATAGTTGTCATTGTTCAGTTAGGGTTCTACTAATAGTTGTCATAGTTCAGTTAGGGTTCTCCTAATAGTTCCCATTGGTCAGTTAGGGTTCTCCTAATAGTTCCCATTTTTCAGTTAGGGTTCTCCTAATAGTTCCCATTTTTCAGTTAGGGTTCTCCTAATAGTATTTATTGTTCAGTTAGGGTTCTGCTAATAGTTGTCATTGTTCAGTTAGGGTTCTACTAATAGTTGTCACTGTTCAGTTAGGGTTCTACTAATAGTTGTCACTGTTCAGTTAGGGTTCTGCTAAAAGTTGTCATTGTTCAGTTAGGGTTCTACTAATAGTTGTCATTGTTCAGTTAGGGTTCTCCTAATAGTTGTCATTGTTCAAATAGGGTTCTCCTAATAGTTGTCATTGTTCAGTTAGGGTTCTGCTAATAGTTGTCTTTGTTCAGTTAGGGTTCTACTAATAGTTGTCATTGTTCAGTTAGGGTTCTGCTAATAGTTGTCATTGTTCAGTTAGGGTTCTCCTAATAGTTGTCATTGTTCAGTTAGGGTTCTACTAATAGTTGTCATTATTCAGTTAGGGTTCTCCTAATAGTTGTCATTGTTCAGTTAGGGTTCTACTAATAGTTGTCATTGTTCAGTTAGGGTTCTGCTAATAGTTGTCATTGTTCAGTTAGGGTTCTACTAATAGTTGTCATTGTTCAGTAAGGGTTCTGCTAATAGTTGTCATTGTTCAGTTAGGGTTCTCCTAATAGTTGTTGTTGTTCAGTTAGGGTTCTACTAATAGTTGTCATTGTTCAGTTAGGGTTCTACTAATAGTTGTCATTTTTCAGTTAGGGTTCTACTAATAGTTGTCATTGTTCAGTTAGGGTTCTGCTAATAGTTGTCTTTGTTCAGTTAGGGTTCTACTAATAGTTGTCACTGTTCAGTTAGGGTTCTACTAATAGTTGTCACTGTTCAGTTAGGGTTCTGCTAATAGTTGTCATTGTTCAGTTAGGGTTCTACTAATAGTTGTCATTGTTCAGTTAGGGTTCTCCTAATAGTTGTCATTGTTCAAATAGGGTTCTGCTAATAGTTGTCATTGTTCAGTTAGGGTTCTGCTAATAGTTGTCTTTGTTCAGTTAGGGTTCTGCTTATAGTTGTCATTGTTCAGTTAGGGTTCTACTAATAGTTGTCATTGTTCAGTTAGGGTTCAACTAATAGTATTCATTGTTCAGTAAGGGTTCTACTAATAGTTGTCTTTGTTCAGTTAGGGTTCTGCTAATAGTTGTCATTGTTCAGTTAGGGTTCTGCTTATAGTTGTCATTGTTCAGTTAGGGTTCTCCTAATAGTTCCCATTGGTCAGTTAGGGTTCTCCTAATAGTTCCCATTTTTCAGTTAGGGTTCTCCTAATAGTTCCCATTTTTCAGTTAGGGTTCTCCTAATAGTATTGATTGTTCAGTTAGGGTTCTGCTAATAGTTGTCATTGTTCAGTTAGGGTTCTACTAATAGTTGTCACTGTTCAGTTAGGGTTCTACTAATAGTTGTCACTGTTCAGTTAGGGTTCTGCTAAAAGTTGTCATTGTTCAGTTAGGGTTCTACTAATAGTTGTCATTGTTCAGTTAGGGTTCTCCTAATAGTTGTCATTGTTCAAATAGGGTTCTCCTAATAGTTGTCATTGTTCAGTTAGGGTTCTGCTAATAGTTGTCTTTGTTCAGTTAGGGTTCTACTAATAGTTGTCATTGTTCAGTTAGGGTTCTGCTAATAGTTGTCATTGTTCAGTTAGGGTTCTCCTAATAGTTGTCATTGTTCAGTTAGGGTTCTACTAATAGTTGTCATTATTCAGTTAGGGTTCTCCTAATAGTTGTCATTGTTCAGTTAGGGTTCTACTAATAGTTGTCATTGTTCAGTTAGGGTTCTGCTAATAGTTGTCATTGTTCAGTTAGGGTTCTACTAATAGTTGACATTGTTCAGTTAGGGTTCTGCTAATAGTTGTCATTGTTCAGTTAGGGTTCTGCAAATAGTTTTCATTGTTCAGTTAGGGTTCTGCTAATAGTTGTCATTGTTCAGTTAGGGTTCTGCTAATAGTTGTCATTGTTCAGTTATGGTTCTGCTTATAGTTGTCATTGTTCAGTTAGGTTTCTACTAATAGTTGTCATTGTTCAGTTAGGGTTCTGCTAATAGTTGTCATTGTTCAGTTAGGGTTCTCCTAATAGTTGTCATTGTTCAGTTAGGGTTCTACTAATAGTTGGCATTGTTCAGTTAGGGTTCTGCTCATTGTATTCATTGTTCAGTTAGGGTTCTACTAATAGTTGTCATTGTTCAGTTAGGGTTCTACTAATAGTTGTAATTGTTCAGTTAGGGTTCTGACAGCAGATGCCATTGTTCAGTTAGGGTTCTACTAATAGTTGTCTTTGTTCAGTTAGGGTTCTGCTAATAGTTGTCATTGTTCAGTTAGGGTTCTGCTTATAGTTGTCATTGTTCAGTTAGGGTTCTACTAATAGTTGTCATAGTTCAGTTAGGGTTCTCCTAATAGTTCCCATTGGTCAGTTAGGGTTCTCCTAATAGTTCCCATTTTTCAGTTAGGGTTCTCCTAATAGTTCCCATTTTTCAGTTAGGGTTCTCCTAATAGTATTTATTGTTCAGTTAGGGTTCTGCTAATAGTTGTCATTGTTCAGTTAGGGTTCTACTAATAGTTGTCACTGTTCAGTTAGGGTTCTACTAATAGTTGTCACTGTTCAGTTAGGGTTCTGCTAAAAGTTGTCATTGTTCAGTTAGGGTTCTACTAATAGTTGTCATTGTTCAGTTAGGGTTCTCCTAATAGTTGTCATTGTTCAAATAGGGTTCTCCTAATAGTTGTCATTGTTCAGTTAGGGTTCTGCTAATAGTTGTCTTTGTTCAGTTAGGGTTCTACTAATAGTTGTCATTGTTCAGTTAGGGTTCTGCTAATAGTTGTCATTGTTCAGTTAGGGTTCTCCTAATAGTTGTCATTGTTCAGTTAGGGTTCTACTAATAGTTGTCATTATTCAGTTAGGGTTCTCCTAATAGTTGTCATTGTTCAGTTAGGGTTCTACTAATAGTTGTCATTGTTCAGTTAGGGTTCTGCTAATAGTTGTCATTGTTCAGTTAGGGTTCTACTAATAGTTGTCATTGTTCAGTAAGGGTTCTGCTAATAGTTGTCATTGTTCAGTTAGGGTTCTCCTAATAGTTGTTGTTGTTCAGTTAGGGTTCTACTAATAGTTGTCATTGTTCAGTTAGGGTTCTACTAATAGTTGTCATTTTTCAGTTAGGGTTCTACTAATAGTTGTCATTGTTCAGTTAGGGTTCTGCTAATAGTTGTCTTTGTTCAGTTAGGGTTCTACTAATAGTTGTCACTGTTCAGTTAGGGTTCTACTAATAGTTGTCACTGTTCAGTTAGGGTTCTGCTAATAGTTGTCATTGTTCAGTTAGGGTTCTACTAATAGTTGTCATTGTTCAGTTAGGGTTCTCCTAATAGTTGTCATTGTTCAAATAGGGTTCTGCTAATAGTTGTCATTGTTCAGTTAGGGTTCTGCTAATAGTTGTCTTTGTTCAGTTAGGGTTCTGCTTATAGTTGTCATTGTTCAGTTAGGGTTCTACTAATAGTTGTCATTGTTCAGTTAGGGTTCAACTAATAGTATTCATTGTTCAGTAAGGGTTCTACTAATAGTTGTCTTTGTTCAGTTAGGGTTCTGCTAATAGTTGTCATTGTTCAGTTAGGGTTCTGCTTATAGTTGTCATTGTTCAGTTAGGGTTCTCCTAATAGTTCCCATTGGTCAGTTAGGGTTCTCCTAATAGTTCCCATTTTTCAGTTAGGGTTCTCCTAATAGTTCCCATTTTTCAGTTAGGGTTCTCCTAATAGTATTGATTGTTCAGTTAGGGTTCTGCTAATAGTTGTCATTGTTCAGTTAGGGTTCTACTAATAGTTGTCACTGTTCAGTTAGGGTTCTACTAATAGTTGTCACTGTTCAGTTAGGGTTCTGCTAAAAGTTGTCATTGTTCAGTTAGGGTTCTACTAATAGTTGTCATTGTTCAGTTAGGGTTCTCCTAATAGTTGTCATTGTTCAAATAGGGTTCTCCTAATAGTTGTCATTGTTCAGTTAGGGTTCTGCTAATAGTTGTCTTTGTTCAGTTAGGGTTCTACTAATAGTTGTCATTGTTCAGTTAGGGTTCTGCTAATAGTTGTCATTGTTCAGTTAGGGTTCTCCTAATAGTTGTCATTGTTCAGTTAGGGTTCTACTAATAGTTGTCATTATTCAGTTAGGGTTCTCCTAATAGTTGTCATTGTTCAGTTAGGGTTCTACTAATAGTTGTCATTGTTCAGTTAGGGTTCTGCTAATAGTTGTCATTGTTCAGTTAGGGTTCTACTAATAGTTGACATTGTTCAGTTAGGGTTCTATTAATAGTTGTCATTTTTCAGTTAGGGTTCTACTAATAGTTGTCATTGTTCAGTTAGGGTTCTGCTAATAGTTGTCATTGTTCAGTTATGGTTCTGCTTATAGTTGTCATTGTTCAGTTAGGGTTCTACTAATAGTTGTCATTGTTCAGTTAGGGTTCTCCTAATAGTTGTCATTGTTCAGTTAGGGTTCTATTAATAGTTGTCATTTTTCAGTTAGGGTTCTACTAATAGTTGTCATTGTTCAGTTAGGGTTCTGCTAATAGTTGTCATTGTTCAGTTATGGTTCTGCTTATAGTTGTCATTGTTCAGTTAGGGTTCTACTAATAGTTGTCATTGTTCAGTTAGGGTTCTCCTAATAGTTGTCATTGTTCAGTTAGGGTTCTGCTAATAGTTGTCATTGTTCAGTTAGGGTTCTACTAATAGTTGACATTGTTCAGTTAGGGTTCTGCTAATAGTTGTCTTTGTTCAGTTAGGGTTCTACTAATAGTTGTCACTGTTCATTTAGGGTTCTAGTAATAGTTGTCACTGTTCAGTTAGGGTTCTGCTAATAGTTGTCATTGTTCAGTTAGGGTTCTACTAATAGATGTCATTGTTCAGTTAGGGTTCTCCTAATAGTTGTCATTGTTCAAATAGGGTTCTGCTAATAGTTGTCATTGTTCAGTTAGGGTTCTGCTAATAGTTGTCTTTGTTCAGTTAGGGTTCTGCTTATAGTTGTCATTGTTCAGTTAGGGTTCTCCTAATAGTTCCCATTGTTCAGTTAGGGTTCTCCTAATAGTTCCCATTGTTCATTTAGGGTTCTCCTAATAGTTGTCATTGTTCAGTTAGGTTGCTACTAATAGTTGTCATTCTTCAGTTAGGGTTCTGCTAATAGTTGTCATTGTTCAGTTAGGGTTCTCCTAATAGTTGTCATTGTTCAGTTAGGGTTCTCCTAATAGTTGTCATTGTTCAGTTAGGGTTCTACTAATAGTTGGCATTGTTCAGTTAGGGTTCTGCTCATAGTATTCATTGTTCAGTTAGGGTTCTTCTAATAGTTGTCATTGTTCAGTTAGGGTTCTACTAATAGTTGTCATTGTTCAGTTAGGGTTCTACTGATAGTTGTCATTGTTCAGTTAGGGTTCTACTCACAGTTGTTATTGTTCAGTTATGGTTCAACTAATAGTATTCATTGTTCAGTAAGGGTTCTACTAATAGTTGTCATTGTTCAGTTAGGGTTCTCCTAATAGTATTGATTGTTCAGTTAGGGTTCTGCTAATAGTTGTCATTGTTCAGTTAGGGTTCTACTAATAGTTGTCACTGTTCAGTTAGGGTTCTACTAATAGTTGTCACTGTTCAGTTAGGGTTCTGCTAATAGTTGTCATTGTTCAGTTAGGGTTCTACTAATAGTTGTCATTGTTCAGTTAGGGTTCTCCTAATAGTTGTCATTGTTCAGTTAGGGTTCTCCTAATAGTTGTCATTGTTCAGTTAGGGTTCTGCTAATAGTTGTCTTTGTTCAGTTAGGGTTCTACTAATAGTTGTCATTGTTCAGTTAGGGTTCTGCTAATAGTTGTCATTGTTCAGTTAGGGTTCTACTAATAGTTGTCATTGTTCAGTTAGGGTTCTACTAATAGTTGTCATTGTTCAGTTAGGGTTCTACTAATAGTTGTCATTGTTCAGTTAGGGTTCTCCTAATAGTTGTCATTGTTCAGTTAGGGTTCTACTAATAGTTGTCATTGTTCAGTTAGGGTTCTGCTCATAGTATTCATTGTTCAGTTAGGGTTCTACTAATAGTTGGCATTGTTCAGTTAGGGTTCTACTAATAGTTGTCATTGTTCAGTTAGGGTTTTACTCACAGTTGTTATTGTTCAGTTAGGGTTCTACTAATAGTTGTCACTGTTCAGTTAGGGTTCTGCTAATAGTATTCATTGTTCAGTTAGGGTTCTGCTAATAGTTGTCATTGTTCAGTTATGGTTCTACTAATAGTATTCATTGTTCAGTAAGAGTTCTAATAATAGTTGTCATTGTTGAGTTAGGGTTCTCCTAAAGGTATTGATTGTTCAGTTAGCGTTCTGCTAATAGTTGTCATTGTTCAGTTATGGTTCTACTAATAGTATTCATTGTTCAGTAAGGGTTCTACTAATAGTGGTCATTGTTCAGTTAGGTTGTTTTTTTGTTTTTTTTTGTCATTTTGCAGACACTCTTATCCAGAGCGACTTACAGGTTGCTACTAATAGTTGTCATTGTTCAGTTAGGGTTCTGCTAATAGTTGTCATTGTTCAGTTAGGGTTCTGCAAATAGTTTATTGTTCAGTTAGGGTTCTGCTAATAGTTGTCATTGTTCAGTTAGGGTTCTGCTAATAGTTGTCATTGTTCAGTTAGGGTTCTACTAATAGTTGACATTGTTCAGTTAGGGTTCTGCTAATAGTTGTCTTTGTTCAGTTAGGGTTCTACTAATAGTTGTCACTGTTCAGTTAGGGTTCTACTAATAGTTGTCACTGTTCAGTTAGGGTTCTGCTAATAGTTGTCATTGTTCAGTTAGGGTTCTACTAATAGATGTCATTGTTCAGTTAGGGTTCTCCTAATAGTTGTCATTGTTCAAATAGGGTTCTGCTAATAGTTGTCATTGTTCAGTTAGGGTTCTGCTAATAGTTGTCTTTGTTCAGTTAGGGTTCTGCTTATAGTTGTCATTGTTCAGTTAGGGTTCTCCTAATAGTTCCCATTGTTCAGTTAGGGTTCTCCTAATAGTTCCCATTGTTCATTTAGGGTTCTCCTAATAGTTGTCATTGTTCAGTTAGGTTGCTACTAATAGTTGTCATTCTTCAGTTAGGGTTCTGCTAATAGTTGTCATTGTTCAGTTAGGGTTCTCCTAATAGTTGTCATTGTTCAGTTAGGGTTCTCCTAATAGTTGTCATTGTTCAGTTAGGGTTCTACTAATAGTTGGCATTGTTCAGTTAGGGTTCTGCTCATAGTATTCATTGTTCAGTTAGGGTTCTTCTAATAGTTGTCATTGTTCAGTTAGGGTTCTACTAATAGTTATCACTGTTCAGTTAGGGTTCTACTAATAGTTGTCACTGTTCAGTTAGGGTTCTGCTAATAGTTGTCATTGTTCAGTTAGGGTTCTACTAATAGTTGTCATTGTTCAGTTAGGGTTCTCCTAATAGTTGTCATTGTTCAAATAGGGTTCTCCTAATAGTTGTCATTGTTCAGTTAGGGTTCTGCTAATAGTTGTCTTTGTTCAGTTAGGGTTCTACTAATAGTTGTCATTGTTCAGTTAGGGTTCTGCTAATAGTTGTCATTGTTCAGTTAGGGTTCTACTAATAGTTGTCATTGTTCAGTTAGGGTTCTGCTAATAGTTGTCATTGTTCAGTTAGGGTTCTACTAATAGTTGTCATTGTTCAGTTAGGGTTCTCCTAATAGTTGTCATTGTTCAGTTAGGGTTCTACTAATAGTTGGCATTGTTCAGTTAGGGTTCTGCTCATAGTATTCATTGTTCAGTTAGGGTTCTACTAATAGTTGTCATTGTTCAGTTAGGGTTCTACTCACAGTTGTTATTGTTCAGTTAGGGTTCTACTATTAGTTGTCACTGTTCAGTTAGGGTTCTGCTAATAGTATTCATTGTTCAGTTAGGGTTCTGCTAATAGTTGTCATTGTTCAGTTAGGGTTCTGCTAATAGTTGTCATTGTTCAGTTAGGGTTCTACTAATAGTATTCATTGTTCAGTAAGGGTTCTACTAATAGTGGTCATTGTTCAGTTAGGTTGTTTTATTTTTTTTTTTTTGTCATTTTGCAGACACTCTTATCCAGAGCGACTTACAGGTTGCTACTAATAGTTGACATTGTTCAGTTAGGGTTCTGCTAATAGTTGTCTTTGTTCAGTTAGGGTTCTACTAATAGTTGTCACTGTTCAGTTAGGGTTCTACTAATAGTTGTCACTGTTCAGTTAGGGTTCTGCTAATAGTTGTCATTGTTCAGTTAGGGTTCTACTAATAGATGTCATTGTTCAGTTAGGGTTCTCCTAATAGTTGTCATTGTTCAAATAGGGTTCTGCTAATAGTTGTCATTGTTCAGTTAGGGTTCTGCTAATAGTTGTCTTTGTTCAGTTAGGGTTCTGCTTATAGTTGTCATTGTTCAGTTAGGGTTCTCCTAATAGTTCCCATTGTTCAGTTAGGGTTCTCCTAATAGTTCCCATTGTTCATTTAGGGTTCTCCTAATAGTTGTCATTGTTCAGTTAGGTTGCTACTAATAGTTGTCATTCTTCAGTTAGGGTTCTGCTAATAGTTGTCATTGTTCAGTTAGGGTTCTCCTAATAGTTGCCATTGTTCAGTTAGGGTTCTCCTAATAGTTGTCATTGTTCAGTTAGGGTTCTACTAATAGTTGGCATTGTTCAGTTAGGGTTCTGCTCATAGTATTCATTGTTCAGTTAGGGTTCTCCTAATAGTTGCCATTGTTCAGTTAGGGTTCTCCTAATAGTTGTCATTGTTCAGTTAGGGTTCTACTAAGAGTTGGCATTGTTCAGTTAGGGTTCTGCTCATAGTATTCATTGTTCAGTTAGGGTTCTTCTAATAGTTGTCATTGTTCAGTTAGGGTTCTACTAATAGTTGTCATTGTTCAGTTAGGGTTCTACTGATAGTTGTCATTGTTCAGTTAGGGTTCTACTCACAGTTGTTATTGTTCAGTTATGGTTCAACTAATAGTATTCATTGTTCAGTAAGGGTTCTACTAATAGTTGTCATTGTTCAGTTAGGGTTCTCCTAATAGTATTGATTGTTCAGTTAGGGTTCTGCTAATAGTTGTCATTGTTCAGTTAGGGTTCTACTAATAGTTGTCACTGTTCAGTTAGGGTTCTACTAATAGTTGTCACTGTTCAGTTAGGGTTCTGCTAATAGTTGTCATTGTTCAGTTAGGGTTCTACTAATAGTTGTCATTGTTCAGTTAGGGTTCTCCTAATAGTTGTCATTGTTCAAATAGGGTTCTCCTAATAGTTGTCATTGTTCAGTTAGGGTTCTGCTAATAGTTGTCTTTGTTCAGTTAGGGTTCTACTAATAGTTGTCATTGTTCAGTTAGGGTTCTGCTAATAGTTGTCATTGTTCAGTTAGGGTTCTACTAATAGTTGTCATTGTTCAGTTAGGGTTCTCCTAATAGTTGTCATTGTTCAGTTAGGGTTCTACTAATAGTTGTCATTGTTCAGTTAGGGTTCTCCTAATAGTTGTCATTGTTCAGTTAGGGTTCTACTAATAGTTGTCATTGTTCAGTTAGGGTTCTACTCACAGTTGTTATTGTTCAGTTAGGGTTCTACTAATAGTTGTCACTGTTCAGTTAGGGTTCGGCTAATAGTATGTCATTGTTCAGTTAGGGTTCTGCTAATAGTTGTCATTGTTCAGTTAGGGTTCTGCTAATAGTTGTCATTGTTCAGTTAGGGTTCTACTAATAGTTGTCATTGTTCAGTTAGGGTTCTGCTAATAGTTGTCTTTGTTCAGTTAGGGTTCTACTAATAGTTGTCATTGTTCAGTTAGGGTTCTACTAATAGTTGTCACTGTTCAGTTAGGGTTCTGCTAATAGTTGTCATTGTTCAGTTAGGGTTCTCCTAATAGTTGTCATTGTTCAGTTAGGGTTCTACTAATAGTTGTCATTGTTCAGTTAGGGTTCATGTCATTGTTCAGTTAGGGTTCTCCTAATAGTTGTCATTGTTCAAATAGGGTTCTGCTAATAGTTGTCATTGTTCAGTTAGGGTTCTGCTAATAGTTGTCTTTGTTCAGTTAGGGTTCTGCTTATAGTTGTCATTGTTCAGTTAGGGTTCTCCTAATAGTTCCCATTGTTCAGTTAGGGTTCTCCTAATAGTTCCCATTGTTCATTTAGGGTTCTCCTAATAGTTGTCATTGTTCAGTTAGGTTGCTACTAATAGTTGTCATTCTTCAGTTAGGGTTCTGCTAATAGTTGTCATTGTTCAGTTAGGGTTCTCCTAATAGTTGTCATTGTTCAGTTAGGGTTCTCCTAATAGTTGTCATTGTTCAGTTAGGGTTCTACTAATAGTTGGCATTGTTCAGTTAGGGTTCTGCTCATAGTATTCATTGTTCAGTTAGGGTTCTTCTAATAGTTGTCATTGTTCAGTTAGGGTTCTACTAATAGTTGTCATTGTTCAGTTAGGGTTCTACTAATAGTTGTCATTGTTCAGTTAGGGTTCTACTCACAGTTGTTATTGTTCAGTTATGGTTCAACTAATAGCATTCATTGTTCAGTAAGGGTTCTACTAATAGTTGTCATTGTTCAGTTAGGGTTCTCCTAATAGTATTGATTGTTCAGTTAGGGTTCTGCTAATAGTTGTCACTGTTCAGTTAGGGTTCTACTAATAGTTGTCACTGTTCAGTTAGGGTTCTACTAATAGTTGTCACTGTTCAGTTAGGGTTCTGCTAATAGTTGTCATTGTTCAGTTAGGGTTCTACTAATAGTTGTCATTGTTCAGTTAGGGTTCTGCTAATAGTTGTCATTGTTCAGTTAGGGTTCTACTAATAGTTGTCATTGTTCAGTTAGGGTTCTCCTAATAGTTGTCATTGTTCAGTTAGGGTTCTACTAATAGTTGGCATTGTTCAGTTAGGGTTCTGCTCATAGTATTCATTGTTCAGTTAGGGTTCTACTAATAGTTGTCATTGTTCAGTTAGGGTTCTACTCACAGTTGTTATTGTTCAGTTAGGGTTCTACTAATAGTTGTCACTGTTCAGTTAGGGTTCTGCTAATAGTATTCATTGTTCAGTTAGGGTTCTGCTAATAGTTGTCATTGTTCAGTTATGGTTCTACTAATAGTATTCATTGTTCAGTAAGAGTTCTACTAATAGTTGTCATTGTTCAGTTAGGGTTCTCCTAAAGGTATTGATTGTTCAGTTAGCGTTCTGCTAATAGTTGTCATTGTTCAGTTATGGTTCTACTAATTGTATTCATTGTTCAGTAAGGGTTCTACTAATAGTGGTCATTGTTCAGTTAGGTTTTATTTTTTTATTTTTTTTGTCATTTAGCAGACACTCTTATCCAGAGCGACTTACAGGTTTCTACTAATAGTTGTCATTGTTCAGTTAGGGTTCTGCTAATAGTTGTCATTGTTCAGTTAGGGTTCTACTAATAGTTGTCATTGTTCAGTTAGGGTTCTCCTAATAGTTGTCATTGTTCAAATAGGGTTCTCCTAATAGTTGTCATTGTTCAGTTAGGGTTCTACTAATAGTTGTCATTATTCAGTTAGGGTTCTCCTAATAGTTGTCATTGTTCAGTTAGGGTTCTGCTAATAGTTGTCATTGTTCAGTTAGGGTTCTACTAATAGTTGTCATTGTTCAGTTAGGGTTCTGCTAATAGTTGTCATTGTTCAGTTAGGGTTCTACTAATAGTTGTCATTGTTCAGTTAGGGTTCTCCTAATAGTTGTCATTGTTCAGTTAGGGTTCTCCTAATAGTTGTCATTGTTCAGTTAGGGTTCTACTAATAGTTGTCACTGTTCAGTTAGGGTTCTGCTAATAGTATTCATTGTTCAGTTAGGGTTCTGCTAATAGATGTCATTGTTCAGTTATGGTTCTACTAATAGTATTCATTGTTCAGTAAGAGTTCTACTAATAGTTGTCATTGTTCAGTTAGGGTTCTCCTAAAGGTATTGATTGTTCAGTTAGCGTTCTGCTAATAGTTGTCATTGTTCAGTTATGGTTCTACTAATTGTATTCATTGTTCAGTAAGGGTTCTACTAATAGTGGTCATTGTTCAGTTAGGTTTTATTTTTTTTATTTTTTTTGTCATTTAGCAGACACTCTTATCCAGAGCGACTTACAGGTTTCTACTAATAGTTGTCATTGTTCAGTTAGGGTTCTGCTAATTGTTGTCATTGTTCAGTTAGCGTTCTGCAAATAGTTGTCATTGTTCAGTTAGGGTTCTGCTAATAGTTGTCATTGTTCAGTTAGGGTTCTGCTAATAGTTGTCATTGTTCAGTTATGGTTCTTCTTATAGATGTCATTGTTCAGTTAGGGTTCTACTAATAGTTGTCATTGTTCAGTTAGGGTTCTGCTAATAGTTGTCATTGTTCAGTTAGTGTTCTCCTAATAGTTTTCATTGTTCAGTTAGGGTTCTACTAATAGTTGGCATTGTTCAGTTAGGGTTCTGCTCATTGTATTCATTGTTCAGTTAGGGTTCTACTAATAGTTGTCATTGTTCAGTTAGGGTTCTACTAATAGTTGTCACTGTTCAGTTAGGGTTCTACTAATAGTTGTCATTGTTCAGTTAGTGTTCTCCTAATAGTTCCCATTTTTCAGTTAGGGTTCTCCTAATAGTTCCCATTTTTCAGTTAGGGTTCTCCTAATAGTATTGATTGTTCAGTTAGGGTTCTGCTAATAGTTGTCATTGTTCAGTTAGGGTTCTACTAATAGTTGTCACTGTTCAGTTAGGGTTCTACTAATAGTTGTCACTGTTCAGTTAGGGTTCTGCTAAAAGTTGTCATTGTTCAGTTAGGGTTCTACTAATAGTTGTCATTGTTCAGTTAGGGTTCTCCTAATAGTTGTCATTGTTCAAATAGGGTTCTCCTAATAGTTGTCATTGTTCAGTTAGGGTTCTGCTAATAGTTGTCTTTGTTCAGTTAGGGTTCTACTAATAGTTGTCATTGTTCAGTTAGGGTTCTGCTAATAGTTGTCATTGTTCAGTTAGGGTTCTCCTAATAGTTGTCATTGTTCAGTTAGGGTTCTACTAATAGTTGTCATTATTCAGTTAGGGTTCTCCTTATAGTTGTCATTGTTCAGTTAGGGTTCTACTAATAGTTGTCATTGTTCAGTTAGGGTTCTGCTAATAGTTGTCATTGTTCAGTTAGGGTTCTACTAATAGTTGTCATTGTTCAGTAAGGGTTCTGCTAATAGTTGTCATTGTTCAGTTAGGGTTCTCCTAATAGTTGTTGTTGTTCAGTTAGGGTTCTACTAATAGTTGTCATTGTTCAGTTAGGGTTCTACTAATAGTTGTCATTTTTCAGTTAGGGTTCTACTAATAGTTGTCATTGTTCAGTTAGGGTTCTGCTAATAGTTGTCATTGTTCAGTTAGGGTTCTACTAATAGTTGACATTGTTCAGTTAGGGTTCTGCTAATAGTTGTCTTTGTTCAGTTAGGGTTCTATTAATAGTTGTCACTGTTCAGTTAGGGTTCTACTAATAGTTGTCACTGTTCAATTAGGGTTCTGCTAATAGTTGTCATTGTTCAGTTAGGGTTCTACTAATAGTTGTCATTGTTCAGTTAGGGTTCTCCTAATAGTTGTCATTGTTCAAATAGGGTTCTCCTAATAGTTGTCATTGTTCAGTTAGGGTTCTGCTAATAGTTGTCTTTGTTCAGTTAGGGTTCTGCTAATAGTTGTCATTGTTCAGTTAGGGTTCTCCTAATAGTTGTCATTGTTCAGTTAGGGTTCTCCTAATAGTTGTCATTGTTCAGTTAGGGTTCTACTAATAGTTGGCATTGTTCAGTTAGGGTTCTGCTCATAGTATTCATTGTTCAGTTAGGGTTCTACTAATAGTTGTCATTGTTCAGTTAGGGTTCTACTAATAGTTGTCATTGTTCAGTTAGGGTTCTACTGATAGTTGTCATTGTTCAGTTAGGGTTCTACTCACAGTTGTTATTGTTCAGTTATGGTTCAACTAATAGTATTCATTGTTCAGTAAGGGTTCTACTAATAGTTGTCATTGTTCAGTTAGGGTTCTCCTAATAGTATTGATTGTTCAGTTAGGGTTCTGCTAATAGTTGTCATTGTTCAGTTAGGGTTCTACTAATAGTTGTCACTGTTCAGTTAGGGTTCTACTAATAGTTGTCACTGTTCAGTTAGGGTTCTGCTAATAGTTGTCATTGTTCAGTTAGGGTTCTACTAATAGTTGTCATTGTTCAGTTAGGGTTCTCCTAATAGTTGTCATTGTTCAAATAGGGTTCTCCTAATAGTTGTCATTGTTCAGTTAGGGTTCTGCTAATAGTTGTCATTGTTCAGTTAGGGTTCTACTAATAGTTGTCATTGTTCAGTTAGGGTTCTGCTAATAGTTGTCATTGTTCAGTTAGGGTTCTCCTAATAGTTGTCATTGTTCAGTTAGGGTTCTACTAATAGTTGTCATTATTCAGTTAGGGTTCTCCTAATAGTTGTCATTGTTCAGTTAGGGTTCTGCTAATAGTTGTCATTGTTCAGTTAGGGTTCTACTAATAGTTGTCATTGTTCAGTTAGGGTTCTGCTAATAGTTGTCATTGTTCAGTTAGGGTTCTACTAATAGTTGTCATTGTTCAGTTAGGGTTCTCCTAATAGTTGTCATTGTTCAGTTAGGGTTCTCCTAATAGTTGTCATTGTTCAGTTAGGGTTCTACTAATAGTTGGCATTGTTCAGTTAGGGTTCTGCTCATAGTATTCATTGTTCAGTTAGGGTTCTACTAATAGTTGTCATTGTTCAGTTAGGGTTCTACTAATAGTTGTCATTGTTCAGTTAGGGTTCTACTCACAGTTGTTATTGTTCAGTTAGGGTTCTACTAATAGTTGTCACTGTTCAGTTAGGGTTCTGCTAATAGTATTCATTGTTCAGTTAGGGTTCTGCTAATAGATGTCATTGTTCAGTTATGGTTCTACTAATAGTATTCATTGTTCAGTAAGAGTTCTACTAATAGTTGTCATTGTTCAGTTAGGGTTCTCCTAAAGGTATTGATTGTTCAGTTAGCGTTCTGCTAATAGTTGTCATTGTTCAGTTATGGTTCTACTAATTGTATTCATTGTTCAGTAAGGGTTCTACTAATAGTGGTCATTGTTCAGTTAGGTTTTATTTTTTTATTTTTTTTGTCATTTAGCAGACACTCTTATCCAGAGCGACTTACAGGTTTCTACTAATAGTTGTCATTGTTCAGTTAGGGTTCTGCTAATAGTTGTCATTGTTCAGTTAGGGTTCTACTAATAGTTGTCATTGTTCAGTTAGGGTTCTCCTAATAGTTGTCATTGTTCAAATAGGGTTCTCCTAATAGTTGTCATTGTTCAGTTAGGGTTCTGCTAATAGTTGTCATTGTTCAGTTAGGGTTCTACTAATAGTTGTCATTGTTCAGTTAGGGTTCTGCTAATAGTTGTCATTGTTCAGTTAGGGTTCTCCTAATAGTTGTCATTGTTCAGTTAGGGTTCTACTAATAGTTGTCATTATTCAGTTAGGGTTCTCCTAATAGTTGTCATTGTTCAGTTAGGGTTCTGCTAATAGTTGTCATTGTTCAGTTAGGGTTCTACTAATAGTTGTCATTGTTCAGTTAGGGTTCTGCTAATAGTTGTCATTGTTCAGTTAGGGTTCTACTAATAGTTGTCATTGTTCAGTTAGGGTTCTCCTAATAGTTGTCATTGTTCAGTTAGGGTTCTCCTAATAGTTGTCATTGTTCAGTTAGGGTTCTACTAATAGTTGGCATTGTTCAGTTAGGGTTCTGCTCATAGTATTCATTGTTCAGTTAGGGTTCTACTAATAGTTGTCATTGTTCAGTTAGGGTTCTACTAATAGTTGTCATTGTTCAGTTAGGGTTCTACTCACAGTTGTTATTGTTCAGTTAGGGTTCTACTAATAGTTGTCACTGTTCAGTTAGGGTTCTGCTAATAGTATTCATTGTTCAGTTAGGGTTCTGCTAATAGATGTCATTGTTCAGTTATGGTTCTACTAATAGTATTCATTGTTCAGTAAGAGTTCTACTAATAGTTGTCATTGTTCAGTTAGGGTTCTCCTAAAGGTATTGATTGTTCAGTTAGCGTTCTGCTAATAGTTGTCATTGTTCAGTTAGGGTTCTGCTAATAGATGTCATTGTTCAGTTATGGTTCTACTAATTGAATTCATTGTTCAGTAAGGGTTCTACTAATAGTGGTCATTGTTCAGTTAGGTTTTATTTTTTATTTTTTTTTGTCATTTAGCAGACACTCTTATCCAGAGCGACTTACAGGTTTCTACTAATAGTTGTCATTGTTCAGTTAGGGTTCTGCTAATTGTTGTCATTGTTCAGTTAGCGTTCTGCAAATAGTTGTCATTGTTCAGTTAGGGTTCTGCTAATAGTTGTCATTGTTCAGTTAGGGTTCTGCTAATAGTTGTCATTGTTCAGTTAGGGTTCTGCTAATAGTTGTCATTGTTCAGTTAGGGTTCTACTAATAGTTGTCATTGTTCAGTTAGGGTTCTGCTAATAGTTGTCATTGTTCAGTTAGTGTTCTCCTAATAGTTTTCATTGTTCAGTTAGGGTTCTACTAATAGTTGGCATTGTTCAGTTAGGGTTCTGCTCATTGTATTCATTGTTCAGTTAGGGTTCTACTAATAGTTGTCATTGTTCAGTTAGGGTTCTACTAATAGTTGTCACTGTTCAGTTAGGGTTCTACTAATAGTTGTCACTGTTCAGTTAGGGTTCTGCTAAAAGTTGTCATTGTTCAGTTAGGGTTCTACTAATAGTTGTCATTGTTCAGTTAGGGTTCTCCTAATAGTTGTCATTGTTCAAATAGGGTTCTCCTAATAGTTGTCATTGTTCAGTTAGGGTTCTGCTAATAGTTGTCTTTGTTCAGTTAGGGTTCTACTAATAGTTGTCATTGTTCAGTTAGGGTTCTGCTAATAGTTGTCATTGTTCAGTTAGGGTTCTCCTAATAGTTGTCATTGTTCAGTTAGGGTTCTACTAATAGTTGTCATTATTCAGTTAGGGTTCTCCTTATAGTTGTCATTGTTCAGTTAGGGTTCTACTAATAGTTGTCATTGTTCAGTTAGGGTTCTGCTAATAGTTGTCATTGTTCAGTTAGGGTTCTACTAATAGTTGTCATTGTTCAGTAAGGGTTCTGCTAATAGTTGTCATTGTTCAGTTAGGGTTCTCCTAATAGTTGTTGTTGTTCAGTTAGGGTTCTACTAATAGTTGTCATTGTTCAGTTAGGGTTCTACTAATAGTTGTCATTTTTCAGTTAGGGTTCTACTAATAGTTGTCATTGTTCAGTTAGGGTTCTGCTAATAGTTGTCATTGTTCAGTTAGGGTTCTACTAATAGTTGACATTGTTCAGTTAGGGTTCTGCTAATAGTTGTCTTTGTTCAGTTAGGGTTCTATTAATAGTTGTCACTGTTCAGTTAGGGTTCTACTAATAGTTGTCACTGTTCAATTAGGGTTCTGCTAATAGTTGTCATTGTTCAGTTAGGGTTCTACTAATAGTTGTCATTGTTCAGTTAGGGTTCTCCTAATAGTTGTCATTGTTCAGTTAGGGTTCTACTAATAGTTGTCATTGTTCAGTTAGGGTTCTCCTAATAGTTCCCATTGTTCAGTTAGGGTTCTCCTAATAGTTCCCATTGTTCATTTAGGGTTCTCCTAATAGTTGTCATTGTTCAGTTAGGTTGCTACTAATAGTTGTCATTCTTCAGTTAGGGTTCTGCTAATAGTTGTCATTGTTCAGTTAGGGTTCTCCTAATAGTTGTCATTGTTCAGTTAGGGTTCTCCTAATAGTTGTCATTGTTCAGTTAGGGTTCAACTAATAGTTGGCATTGTTCAGTTAGGGTTCTACTCACAGTTGTTATTGTTCAGTTAGGGTTCTACTCACGGAGTTGTTGGGCATTGTTGCAGTTAGGGGTTCTGCTAATAGTATTCATTGTTCAGTTAGGGTTCTGCTAATAGATGTCATTGTTCAGTTATGGTTCTACTAATAGTATTCATTGTTCAGTAAGAGTTCTACTAATAGTTGTCATTGTTCAGTTAGGGTTCTCCTAAAGGTATTGATTGTTCAGTTAGGTTTTATTTTTTATTTTTTTTTGTCATTTAGCAGACACTCTTATCCAGAGCGACTTACAGGTTTCTACTAATAGTTGTCATTGTTCAGTTAGGGTTCTGCTAATTGTTGTCATTGTTCAGTTAGCGTTCTGCAAATAGTTGTCATTGTTCAGTTAGGGTTCTGCTAATAGTTGTCATTGTTCAGTTAGGGTTCTGCTAATAGTTGTCATTGTTCAGTTATGGTTCTGCTTATAGTTGTCATTGTTCAGTTAGGGTTCTACTAATAGTTGTCATTGTTCAGTTAGGGTTCTGCTAATAGTTGTCATTGTTCAGTTAGTGTTCTCCTAATAGTTTTCATTGTTCAGTTAGGGTTCTACTAATAGTTGGCATTGTTCAGTTAGGGTTCTGCTCATTGTATTCATTGTTCAGTTAGGGTTCTACTAATAGTTGTCATTGTTCAGTTAGGGTTCTACTAATAGTTGTCACTGTTCAGTTAGGGTTCTACTAATAGTTGTCACTGTTCAGTTAGGGTTCTGCTAAAAGTTGTCATTGTTCAGTTAGGGTTCTACTAATAGTTGTCATTGTTCAGTTAGGGTTCTCCTAATAGTTGTCATTGTTCAAATAGGGTTCTCCTAATAGTTGTCATTGTTCAGTTAGGGTTCTGCTAATAGTTGTCTTTGTTCAGTTAGGGTTCTACTAATAGTTGTCATTGTTCAGTTAGGGTTCTGCTAATAGTTGTCATTGTTCAGTTAGGGTTCTCCTAATAGTTGTCATTGTTCAGTTAGGGTTCTACTAATAGTTGTCATTATTCAGTTAGGGTTCTCCTTATAGTTGTCATTGTTCAGTTAGGGTTCTACTAATAGTTGTCATTGTTCAGTTAGGGTTCTGCTAATAGTTGTCATTGTTCAGTTAGGGTTCTACTAATAGTTGTCATTGTTCAGTAAGGGTTCTGCTAATAGTTGTCATTGTTCAGTTAGGGTTCTCCTAATAGTTGTTGTTGTTCAGTTAGGGTTCTACTAATAGTTGTCATTGTTCAGTTAGGGTTCTACTAATAGTTGTCATTTTTCAGTTAGGGTTCTACTAATAGTTGTCATTGTTCAGTTAGGGTTCTGCTAATAGTTGTCATTGTTCAGTTAGGGTTCTACTAATAGTTGACATTGTTCAGTTAGGGTTCTGCTAATAGTTGTCTTTGTTCAGTTAGGGTTCTATTAATAGTTGTCACTGTTCAGTTAGGGTTCTACTAATAGTTGTCACTGTTCAATTAGGGTTCTGCTAATAGTTGTCATTGTTCAGTTAGGGTTCTACTAATAGTTGTCATTGTTCAGTTAGGGTTCTCCTAATAGTTGTCATTGTTCAAATAGGGTTCTCCTAATAGTTGTCATTGTTCAGTTAGGGTTCTGCAAATAGTTGTCTTTGTTCAGTTAGGGTTCTGCTTATAGTTGTCATTGTTCAGTTAGGGTTCTACTAATAGTTGTCATTGTTCAGTTAGGGTTCTCCTAATAGTTCCCATTGTTCAGTTAGGGTTCTCCTAATAGTTCCCATTGTTCATTTAGGGTTCTCCTAATAGTTGTCATTGTTCAGTTAGGTTGCTACTAATAGTTGTCATTCTTCAGTTAGGGTTCTGCTAATAGTTGTCATTGTTCAGTTAGGGTTCTCCTAATAGTTGTCATTGTTCAGTTAGGGTTCTCCTAATAGTTGTCATTGTTCAGTTAGGGTTCAACTAATAGTTGGCATTGTTCAGTTAGGGTTCTGCTCATAGTATTCATTGTTCAGTTAGGGTTCTACTAATAGTTGTCATTGTTCAGTTAGGGTTCTACTAATAGTTGTCATTGTTCAGTTAGGGTTCTACTGATAGTTGTCATTGTTCAGTTAGGGTTCTACTCACAGTTGTTATTGTTCAGTTATGGTTCAACTAATAGTATTCATTGTTCAGTAAGGGTTCTACTAATAGTTGTCATTGTTCAGTTAGGGTTCTCCTAATAGTTGTCATTGTTCAGTTAGGGTTCTGCTAATAGTTGTCATTGTTCAGTTAGGGTTCTGCTAATAGTTGTCATTGTTCAGTTAGGGTTCTACTAATATTTGTCATTGTTCAGTTAGGGTTCTGCTAATAGTTGTCATTGTTCAGTTAGGGTTCTCCTAATAGTTGTCATTGTTCAGTTAGGGTTCTACTAATAGTTGTCATTATTCAGTTAGGGTTCTCCTAATAGTTGTCATTGTTCAGTTAGGGTTCTGCTAATAGTTGTCATTGTTCAGTTAGGGTTCTACTAATAGTTGTCATTGTTCAGTTAGGGTTCTGCTAATAGTTGTCATTGTTCAGTTAGGGTTCTACTAATAGTTGTCATTGTTCAGTTAGGGTTCTCCTAATAGTTGTCATTGTTCAGTTAGGGTTCTCCTAATAGTTGTCATTGTTCAGTTAGGGTTCTACTAATAGTTGGCATTGTTCAGTTAGGGTTCTGCTCATAGTATTCATTGTTCAGTTAGGGTTCTACTAATAGTTGTCATTGTTCAGTTAGGGTTCTACTAATAGTTGTCATTGTTCAGTTAGGGTTCTACTCACAGTTGTTATTGTTCAGTTAGGGTTCTACTAATAGTTGTCACTGTTCAGTTAGGGTTCTGCTAATAGTATTCATTGTTCAGTTAGGGTTCTGCTAATAGATGTCATTGTTCAGTTATGGTTCTACTAATAGTATTCATTGTTCAGTAAGAGTTCTACTAATAGTTGTCATTGTTCAGTTAGGGTTCTCCTAAAGGTATTGATTGTTCAGTTAGCGTTCTGCTAATAGTTGTCATTGTTCAGTTATGGTTCTACTAATTGTATTCATTGTTCAGTAAGGGTTCTACTAATAGTGGTCATTGTTCAGTTAGGTTTTATTTTTTTATTTTTTTTGTCATTTAGCAGACACTCTTATCCAGAGCGACTTACAGGTTTCTACTAATAGTTGTCATTGTTCAGTTAGGGTTCTGCTAATAGTTGTCATTGTTCAGTTAGGGTTCTGCTAATAGTTGTCATTGTTCAGTTATGGTTCTGCTTATAGTTGTCATTGTTCAGTTAGGGTTCTACTAATAGTTGTCATTGTTCAGTTAGGGTTCTGCTAATAGTTGTCATTGTTCAGTTAGGGTTCTCCTAATAGTTGTCATTGTTCAGTTAGGGTTCTACTAATAGTTGGCATTGTTCAGTTAGGGTTCTGCTCATTGTATTCATTGTTCAGTTAGGGTTCTACTAATAGTTGTCATTGTTCAGTTAGGGTTCTACTGATAGTTGTCATTGTTCAGTTAGGGTTCTACTCACAGTTGTTATTGTTCAGTTATGGTTCAACTAATAGTATTCATTGTTCAGTAAGGGTTCTACTAATAGTTGTCATTGTTCAGTTAGGGTTCTCCTAATAGTTGTCATTGTTCAGTTAGGGTTCTGCTAATAGTTGTCATTGTTCAGTTAGGGTTCTGCTAATAGTTGTCATTGTTCAGTTAGGGTTCTACTAATATTTGTCATTGTTCAGTTAGGGTTCTGCTAATAGTTGTCATTGTTCAGTTAGGGTTCTCCTAATAGTTGTCATTGTTCAGTTAGGGTTCTACTAATAGTTGTCATTATTCAGTTAGGGTTCTCCTAATAGTTGTCATTGTTCAGTTAGGGTTCTGCTAATAGTTGTCATTGTTCAGTTAGGGTTCTACTAATAGTTGTCATTGTTCAGTTAGGGTTCTGCTAATAGTTGTCATTGTTCAGTTAGGGTTCTACTAATAGTTGTCATTGTTCAGTTAGGGTTCTCCTAATAGTTGTCATTGTTCAGTTAGGGTTCTCCTAATAGTTGTCATTGTTCAGTTAGGGTTCTACTAATAGTTGGCATTGTTCAGTTAGGGTTCTGCTCATAGTATTCATTGTTCAGTTAGGGTTCTACTAATAGTTGTCATTGTTCAGTTAGGGTTCTACTAATAGTTGTCATTGTTCAGTTAGGGTTCTACTCACAGTTGTTATTGTTCAGTTAGGGTTCTACTAATAGTTGTCACTGTTCAGTTAGGGTTCTGCTAATAGTATTCATTGTTCAGTTAGGGTTCTGCTAATAGATGTCATTGTTCAGTTATGGTTCTACTAATAGTATTCATTGTTCAGTAAGAGTTCTACTAATAGTTGTCATTGTTCAGTTAGGGTTCTCCTAAAGGTATTGATTGTTCAGTTAGCGTTCTGCTAATAGTTGTCATTGTTCAGTTATGGTTCTACTAATTGTATTCATTGTTCAGTAAGGGTTCTACTAATAGTGGTCATTGTTCAGTTAGGTTTTATTTTTTTATTTTTTTTGTCATTTAGCAGACACTCTTATCCAGAGCGACTTACAGGTTTC
Source organism: Salmo salar (assembly GCF_965601325.2). Taxonomy (NCBI): domain Eukaryota; kingdom Metazoa; phylum Chordata; class Actinopteri; order Salmoniformes; family Salmonidae; genus Salmo; species Salmo salar. The sequence goes on along the minus strand of NC_138301.1, from coordinate 116,135,511 downwards.
TACTAATAGTTGTCATTGTTCAGTTAGGGTTCTGCTAATAGTTGTCATTGTTCAGTTAGGGTTCTGCTAATAGTTGTCATTGTTCAGTTATGGTTCTGCTTATAGTTGTCATTGTTCAGTTAGGGTTCTACTAATAGTTGTCATTGTTCAGTTAGGGTTCTGCTAATAGTTGTCATTGTTCAGTTAGGGTTCTCCTAATAGTTGTCATTGTTCAGTTAGGGTTCTACTAATAGTTGGCATTGTTCAGTTAGGGTTCTGCTCATTGTATTCATTGTTCAGTTAGGGTTCTACTAATAGTTGTCATTGTTCAGTTAGGGTTCTACTAATAGTTGTCACTGTTCAGTTAGGGTTCTACTAATAGTTGTCACTGTTCAGTTAGGGTTCTGCTAATAGTTGTCATTGTTCAGTTAGGGTTCTACTAATAGTTGTCATTGTTCAGTTAGGGTTCTCCTAATAGTTGTCATTGTCAAATAGGGTTCTCCTAATAGTTGTCATTGTTCAGTTAGGGTTCTGCTAATAGTTGTCTTTGTTCAGTTAGGGTTCTGCTTATAGTTGTTATTGTTCAGTTAGGGTTCTACTAATAGTTGCCATTGTTCAGTTAGGGTTCTCCTAATAGTTCCCATTGTTCAGTTAGGGTTCTCCTAATAGTTCCCATTGTTCAGTTAAAGTTCTCCTAATAGTTGTCATTGTTCAGTTAGGGTTCTCCTAATAGTTGTCATTGTTCAGTTAGGTTGCTACTAATAGTTGTCAATCTTCAGTTAGGGTTCTGCTAATAGTTGTCATTGTTCAGTTAGGGTTCTGCAAATAGTTGTCATGGATTAGTTAGGGTTCTGTTAATAGTTGTCATTGTTCAGTTAGGGTTCTGCTAATAGTTGTCATTGTTCAGTTAGGGTTCTACTAATAGTTGTCATTGTTCAGTTAGGGTTCTCCTAATAGTTGTCATTGTCAAATAGGGTTCTCCTAATAGTTGTCATTGTTCAGTTAGGGTTCTGCTAATAGTTGTCTTTGTTCAGTTAGGGTTCTGCTTATAGTTGTTATTGTTCAGTTAGGGTTCTACTAATAGTTGCCATTGTTCAGTTAGGGTTCTCGTAATAGTTCCCATTGTTCAGTTAGGGTTCTCCTAATAGTTCCCATTGTTCAGTTAATGTTCTCCTAATAGTTGTCATTGTTCAGTTAGGGTTCTCCTAATAGTTGTCATTGTTCAGTTAGGTTGCTACTAATAGTTGTCATTCTTCAGTTAGGGTTCTGCTAATAGTTGTCATTGTTCAGTTAGGGTTCTGCAAATAGTTGTCATGGATTAGTTAGGGTTCTGTTAATAGTTGTCATTGTTCAGTTAGGGTTCTGCTAATAGTTGTCATTGTTCAGTTAGGGTTCTGCTAATAGTTGTCATTGTTCAGTTAGGGTTCCACTAATAGTTGTCATTGTTAGGTTAGGGTTCTCCTAATAGTTGTCATTGTTCAGTTAGGGTTCTCCTAATAGTATTCATTGTTCAGTTAGGGTTCTACTAATAGTTGGCATTGTTCAGTTAGGGCTCTGCTCATAGTATTCATTGTTCAGTTAGGGTTCTACTAATAGTTGGCATTGTTCAGTTAGGGTTCTACTAATAGTTGTCATTGTTCAGTTAGGGTTCTACTCACAGTTGTTATTGTTCAGTTAGGGTTCTACTAATAGTTGTCATTGTTAGGTTAGGGTTCTCCTAATAGTTGTCATTGTTCAGTTAGGGTTCTCCTAATAGTTGTCATTGTTCAGTTAGGGTTCTACTAATAGTTGTCATTGTTCAGTTAGGGTTCTGCTAATAGTTGTCATTGTTCAGTTAGGGTTCTACTAATAGTTGTCATTGTTCAGTTAGGGTTCTGCTAATAGTTGTCATTGTTCAGTTAGGGTTCTACTAATAGTTGTCATTGTTCAGTTAGGGTTCTCCTAATAGTTGTCATTGTTCAGTTAGGGTTCTGCTCATAGTATTCATTGTTCAGTTAGGGTTCTACTAATAGTTGTCATTGTTCAGTTAGGGTTCTACTAATAGTTGTCATTGTTCAGTTAGGGTTCTACTCACAGTTTTTATTGTTCAGTTAGGGTTCTACTAATAGTTGTCACTGTTCAGTTAGGGTTCTGCTAATAGTATTCATTGTTCAGTTAGGGTTCTGCTAATAGATGTCATTGTTCAGTTATGGTTCTACTAATAGTATTCATTGTTCAGTAAGAGTTCTACTAATAGTTGTCATTGTTCAGTTAGGGTTCTCCTAAAGGTATTGATTGTTCAGTTAGCGTTCTGCTAATAGTTGTCATTGTTCAGTTATGGTTCTACTAATTGTATTCATTGTTCAGTAAGGGTTCTACTAATAGTGGTCATTGTTCAGTTAGGTTTTATTTTTTTATTTTTTTTGTCATTTAGCAGACACTCTTATCCAGAGCGACTTACAGGTTTCTACTAATTGTTTTCATTGTTCAGTTAGTGTTCTGCAAATAGTTGTCATTGTTCAGTTAGGGTTCTGCTAATAGTTGTCATTGTTCAGTTATGGTTCTGCTTATAGTTGTCATTGTTCAGTTAGGGTTCTACTAATAGTTGTCATTGTTCAGTTAGGGTTCTGCTAATAGTTGTCATTGTTCAGTTAGGGTTCTGCTAATAGTTGTCATTGTTCAGTTAGGGTTCTACTAATAGTTGTCATTTTTCAGTTAGGGTTCTACTAATAGTTGTCATTGTTCAGTTAGGGTTCTGCTAATAGTTGTCATTGTTCAGTTAGGGTTCTACTAATAGTTGACATTGTTCAGTTAGGGTTCTGCTAATAGTTGTCTTTGTTCAGTTAGGGTTCTATTAATAGTTGTCACTGTTCAGTTAGGGTTCTACTAATAGTTGTCACTGTTCAATTAGGGTTCTGCTAATAGTTGTCATTGTTCAGTTAGGGTTCTACTAATAGTTGTCATTGTTCAGTTAGGGTTCTCCTAATAGTTGTCATTGTTCAAATAGGGTTCTCCTAATAGTTGTCATTGTTCAGTTAGGGTTCTGCAAATAGTTGTCTTCGTTCAGTTAGGGTTCTGCTTATAGTTGTCATTGTTCAGTTAGGGTTCTACTAATAGTTGTCATTGTTCAGTTAGGGTTCTCCTAATAGTTCCCATTGTTCAGTTAGGGTTCTCCTAATAGTTCCCATTGTTCATTTAGGGTTCTCCTAATAGTTGTCATTGTTCAGTTAGGTTGCTACTAATAGTTGTCATTCTTCAGTTAGGGTTCTGCTAATAGTTGTCATTGTTCAGTTAGGGTTCTCCTAATAGTTGTCATTGTTCAGTTAGGGTTCTCCTAATAGTTGTCATTGTTCAGTTAGGGTTCAACTAATAGTTGGCATTGTTCAGTTAGGGTTCTGCTCATAGTATTCATTGTTCAGTTAGGGTTCTACTAATAGTTGTCATTGTTCAGTTAGGGTTCTACTAATAGTTGTCATTGTTCAGTTAGGGTTCTACTGATAGTTGTCATTGTTCAGTTAGGGTTCTACTCACAGTTGTTATTGTTCAGTTATGGTTCAACTAATAGTATTCATTGTTCAGTAAGGGTTCTACTAATAGTTGTCATTGTTCAGTTAGGGTTCTCCTAATAGTTGTCATTGTTCAGTTAGGGTTCTGCTAATAGTTGTCATTGTTCAGTTAGGGTTCTGCTAATAGTTGTCATTGTTCAGTTAGGGTTCTACTAATATTTGTCATTGTTCAGTTAGGGTTCTGCTAATAGTTGTCATTGTTCAGTTAGGGTTCTCCTAATAGTTGTCATTGTTCAGTTAGGGTTCTACTAATAGTTGTCATTATTCAGTTAGGGTTCTCCTAATAGTTGTCATTGTTCAGTTAGGGTTCTGCTAATAGTTGTCATTGTTCAGTTAGGGTTCTACTAATAGTTGTCATTGTTCAGTTAGGGTTCTGCTAATAGTTGTCATTGTTCAGTTAGGGTTCTACTAATAGTTGTCATTGTTCAGTTAGGGTTCTCCTAATAGTTGTCATTGTTCAGTTAGGGTTCTCCTAATAGTTGTCATTGTTCAGTTAGGGTTCTACTAATAGTTGGCATTGTTCAGTTAGGGTTCTGCTCATAGTATTCATTGTTCAGTTAGGGTTCTACTAATAGTTGTCATTGTTCAGTTAGGGTTCTACTAATAGTTGTCATTGTTCAGTTAGGGTTCTACTCACAGTTGTTATTGTTCAGTTAGGGTTCTACTAATAGTTGTCACTGTTCAGTTAGGGTTCTGCTAATAGTATTCATTGTTCAGTTAGGGTTCTGCTAATAGATGTCATTGTTCAGTTATGGTTCTACTAATAGTATTCATTGTTCAGTAAGAGTTCTACTAATAGTTGTCATTGTTCAGTTAGGGTTCTCCTAAAGGTATTGATTGTTCAGTTAGCGTTCTGCTAATAGTTGTCATTGTTCAGTTATGGTTCTACTAATTGTATTCATTGTTCAGTAAGGGTTCTACTAATAGTGGTCATTGTTCAGTTAGGTTTTATTTTTTTATTTTTTTTGTCATTTAGCAGACACTCTTATCCAGAGCGACTTACAGGTTTCTACTAATAGTTGTCATTGTTCAGTTAGGGTTCTGCTAATAGTTGTCATTGTTCAGTTAGGGTTCTGCTAATAGTTGTCATTGTTCAGTTATGGTTCTGCTTATAGTTGTCATTGTTCAGTTAGGGTTCTACTAATAGTTGTCATTGTTCAGTTAGGGTTCTGCTAATAGTTGTCATTGTTCAGTTAGGGTTCTCCTAATAGTTGTCATTGTTCAGTTAGGGTTCTACTAATAGTTGGCATTGTTCAGTTAGGGTTCTGCTCATTGTATTCATTGTTCAGTTAGGGTTCTACTAATAGTTGTCATTGTTCAGTTAGGGTTCTACTGATAGTTGTCATTGTTCAGTTAGGGTTCTACTCACAGTTGTTATTGTTCAGTTATGGTTCAACTAATAGTATTCATTGTTCAGTAAGGGTTCTACTAATAGTTGTCATTGTTCAGTTAGGGTTCTCCTAATAGTTGTCATTGTTCAGTTAGGGTTCTGCTAATAGTTGTCATTGTTCAGTTAGGGTTCTGCTAATAGTTGTCATTGTTCAGTTAGGGTTCTACTAATATTTGTCATTGTTCAGTTAGGGTTCTGCTAATAGTTGTCATTGTTCAGTTAGGGTTCTCCTAATAGTTGTCATTGTTCAGTTAGGGTTCTACTAATAGTTGTCATTATTCAGTTAGGGTTCTCCTAATAGTTGTCATTGTTCAGTTAGGGTTCTGCTAATAGTTGTCATTGTTCAGTTAGGGTTCTACTAATAGTTGTCATTGTTCAGTTAGGGTTCTGCTAATAGTTGTCATTGTTCAGTTAGGGTTCTACTAATAGTTGTCATTGTTCAGTTAGGGTTCTCCTAATAGTTGTCATTGTTCAGTTAGGGTTCTCCTAATAGTTGTCATTGTTCAGTTAGGGTTCTACTAATAGTTGGCATTGTTCAGTTAGGGTTCTGCTCATAGTATTCATTGTTCAGTTAGGGTTCTACTAATAGTTGTCATTGTTCAGTTAGGGTTCTACTAATAGTTGTCATTGTTCAGTTAGGGTTCTACTCACAGTTGTTATTGTTCAGTTAGGGTTCTACTAATAGTTGTCACTGTTCAGTTAGGGTTCTGCTAATAGTATTCATTGTTCAGTTAGGGTTCTGCTAATAGATGTCATTGTTCAGTTATGGTTCTACTAATAGTATTCATTGTTCAGTAAGAGTTCTACTAATAGTTGTCATTGTTCAGTTAGGGTTCTCCTAAAGGTATTGATTGTTCAGTTAGCGTTCTGCTAATAGTTGTCATTGTTCAGTTATGGTTCTACTAATTGTATTCATTGTTCAGTAAGGGTTCTACTAATAGTGGTCATTGTTCAGTTAGGTTTTATTTTTTTATTTTTTTTGTCATTTAGCAGACACTCTTATCCAGAGCGACTTACAGGTTTCTACTAATAGTTGTCATTGTTCAGTTAGGGTTCTGCTAATAGTTGTCATTGTTCAGTTAGGGTTCTGCTAATAGTTGTCATTGTTCAGTTATGGTTCTGCTTATAGTTGTCATTGTTCAGTTAGGGTTCTACTAATAGTTGTCATTGTTCAGTTAGGGTTCTGCTAATAGTTGTCATTGTTCAGTTAGGGTTCTCCTAATAGTTGTCATTGTTCAGTTAGGGTTCTACTAATAGTTGGCATTGTTCAGTTAGGGTTCTGCTCATTGTATTCATTGTTCAGTTAGGGTTCTACTAATAGTTGTCATTGTTCAGTTAGGGTTCTACTAATAGTTGTCACTGTTCAGTTAGGGTTCTACTAATAGTTGTCACTGTTCAGTTAGGGTTCTGCTAATAGTTGTCATTGTTCAGTTAGGGTTCTACTAATAGTTGTCATTGTTCAGTTAGGGTTCTCCTAATAGTTGTCATTGTCAAATAGGGTTCTCCTAATAGTTGTCATTGTTCAGTTAGGGTTCTGCTAATAGTTGTCTTTGTTCAGTTAGGGTTCTGCTTATAGTTGTTATTGTTCAGTTAGGGTTCTACTAATAGTTGCCATTGTTCAGTTAGGGTTCTCCTAATAGTTCCCATTGTTCAGTTAGGGTTCTCCTAATAGTTCCCATTGTTCAGTTAAAGTTCTCCTAATAGTTGTCATTGTTCAGTTAGGGTTCTCCTAATAGTTGTCATTGTTCAGTTAGGTTGCTACTAATAGTTGTCAATCTTCAGTTAGGGTTCTGCTAATAGTTGTCATTGTTCAGTTAGGGTTCTGCAAATAGTTGTCATGGATTAGTTAGGGTTCTGTTAATAGTTGTCATTGTTCAGTTAGGGTTCTGCTAATAGTTGTCATTGTTCAGTTAGGGTTCTACTAATAGTTGTCATTGTTCAGTTAGGGTTCTCCTAATAGTTGTCATTGTCAAATAGGGTTCTCCTAATAGTTGTCATTGTTCAGTTAGGGTTCTGCTAATAGTTGTCTTTGTTCAGTTAGGGTTCTGCTTATAGTTGTTATTGTTCAGTTAGGGTTCTACTAATAGTTGCCATTGTTCAGTTAGGGTTCTCCTAATAGTTCCCATTGTTCAGTTAGGGTTCTCCTAATAGTTCCCATTGTTCAGTTAATGTTCTCCTAATAGTTGTCATTGTTCAGTTAGGGTTCTCCTAATAGTTGTCATTGTTCAGTTAGGTTGCTACTAATAGTTGTCATTCTTCAGTTAGGGTTCTGCTAATAGTTGTCATTGTTCAGTTAGGGTTCTGCAAATAGTTGTCATGGATTAGTTAGGGTTCTGTTAATAGTTGTCATTGTTCAGTTAGGGTTCTGCTAATAGTTGTCATTGTTCAGTTAGGGTTCTGCTAATAGTTGTCATTGTTCAGTTAGGGTTCCACTAATAGTTGTCATTGTTAGGTTAGGGTTCTCCTAATAGTTGTCATTGTTCAGTTAGGGTTCTCCTAATAGTATTCATTGTTCAGTTAGGGTTCTACTAATAGTTGGCATTGTTCAGTTAGGGCTCTGCTCATAGTATTCATTGTTCAGTTAGGGTTCTACTAATAGTTGGCATTGTTCAGTTAGGGTTCTACTAATAGTTGTCATTGTTCAGTTAGGGTTCTACTCACAGTTGTTATTGTTCAGTTAGGGTTCTACTAATAGTTGTCATTGTTAGGTTAGGGTTCTCCTAATAGTTGTCATTGTTCAGTTAGGGTTCTCCTAATAGTTGTCATTGTTCAGTTAGGGTTCTACTAATAGTTGTCATTGTTCAGTTAGGGTTCTGCTAATAGTTGTCATTGTTCAGTTAGGGTTCTACTAATAGTTGTCATTGTTCAGTTAGGGTTCTGCTAATAGTTGTCATTGTTCAGTTAGGGTTCTACTAATAGTTGTCATTGTTCAGTTAGGGTTCTCCTAATAGTTGTCATTGTTCAGTTAGGGTTCTGCTCATAGTATTCATTGTTCAGTTAGGGTTCTACTAATAGTTGTCATTGTTCAGTTAGGGTTCTACTAATAGTTGTCATTGTTCAGTTAGGGTTCTACTCACAGTTTTTATTGTTCAGTTAGGGTTCTACTAATAGTTGTCACTGTTCAGTTAGGGTTCTGCTAATAGTATTCATTGTTCAGTTAGGGTTCTGCTAATAGATGTCATTGTTCAGTTATGGTTCTACTAATAGTATTCATTGTTCAGTAAGAGTTCTACTAATAGTTGTCATTGTTCAGTTAGGGTTCTCCTAAAGGTATTGATTGTTCAGTTAGCGTTCTGCTAATAGTTGTCATTGTTCAGTTATGGTTCTACTAATTGTATTCATTGTTCAGTAAGGGTTCTACTAATAGTGGTCATTGTTCAGTTAGGTTTTATTTTTTTATTTTTTTTGTCATTTAGCAGACACTCTTATCCAGAGCGACTTACAGGTTTCTACTAATTGTTTTCATTGTTCAGTTAGTGTTCTGCAAATAGTTGTCATTGTTCAGTTAGGGTTCTGCTAATAGTTGTCATTGTTCAGTTATGGTTCTGCTTATAGTTGTCATTGTTCAGTTAGGGTTCTACTAATAGTTGTCATTGTTCAGTTAGGGTTCTGCTAATAGTTGTCATTGTTCAGTTAGGGTTCTCCTAATAGTTGTCATTGTTCAGTTAGGGTTCTACTAATAGTTGGCATTGTTCAGTTAGGGTTCTGCTCATTGTATTCATTGTTCAGTTAGGGTTCTACTAATAGTTGTCATTGTTCAGTTAGGGTTCTACTAATAGTTGTCACTGTTCAGTTAGGGTTCTACTAATAGTTGTCACTGTTCAGTTAGGGTTCTGCTAATAGTTGTCATTGTTCAGTTAGGGTTCTACTAATAGTTGTCATTGTTCAGTTAGGGTTCTCCTAATAGTTGTCATTGTTCAGTTAGGTTGCTTCTAATAGTTGTCATTCTTCAGTTAGGGTTCTGCTAATAGTTGTCATTGTTCAGTTAGGGTTCTGCAAATAGTTGTCAAGGGTTAGTTAGGGTTCTGTTAATAGTTGTCATTGTTCAGTTAGGGTTCTGCTAATAGTTGTCATTGTTCAGTTAGGGTTCTACTAATAGTTGTCATTGTTCAGTTAGGGTTCTCCTAATAGTTGTCATTGTCAAATAGGGTTCTCCTAATAGTTGTCATTGTTCAGTTAGGGTTCTCCTAATAGTTCCCATTGTTCAGTTAGGGTTCTCCTAATAGTTCCCATTGTTCAGTTAATGTTCTCCTAATAGTTGTCATTGTTCAGTTAGGGTTCTCCTAATAGTTGTCATTGTTCAGTTAGGTTGCTACTAATAGTTGTCATTCTTCAGTTAGGGTTCTGCTAATAGTTGTCATTGTTCAGTTAGGGTTCTGCAAATAGTTGTCATGGATTAGTTAGGGTTCTGTTAATAGTTGTCATTGTTCAGTTAGTGTTCTGCTAATAGTTGTCATTGTTCAGTTAGGGTTCTGCTAATAGTTGTCATTGTTCAGTTAGGGTTCTACTAATAGTTGTCATTGTTAGGTTAGGGTTCTCCTAATAGTTGTCATTGTTCAGTTAGGGTTCTCCTAATAGTATTCATTGTTCAGTTAGGGTTCTACTAATAGTTGGCATTGTTCAGTTAGGGCTCTGCTCATAGTATTCATTGTTCAGTTAGGGTTCTACTAATAGTTGGCATTGTTCAGTTAGGGTTATACTAATAGTTGTCATTGTTCAGTTAGGGTTCTACTCACAGTTGTTATTGTTCAGTTAGGGTTCTACTAATAGTTGGCATTGTTCAGTTAGGGTTCTGCTCATAGTATTCATTGTTCAGTTAGGGACCTGCTAATAGTTGTCATTGTTCAGTTAGGGTTCTACTAATAGTATTCATAGTTCATTAAGAGTTCTACTTATACTTGTCATTGTTCAGTTAGGGTTCTCCTAATAGTTGTCATTGTTCAGTTAGGGTTCTCCTAATAGTTGTCATTGTTCAGTTAGGGTTCTACTAATAGTTGGCATGGTTCAGTTAGGGTTCTGCTCATAGTATTCATTGTTCAGTTAGGGTTCTGCTAATAGTTGTCATTGTTCAGTTATGGTTCTACTAATAGTATTCATTGTTCTGTAAGGGTTCTACTAATAGTGGTCATTGTTCAGTTAGGTTTTGTTTTTGTTTTTTTGTTTTTTTTTGTCATTTAGCAGACGCTCTTATCCAGAGCGACTTACAGGTTGCTACTAATAGTTGTCATTGTTCAGTTAGGGTTCTGCTAATAGTTGTCATTGTTCAGTTAGGGTTCTGCAAATAGTTTTCATTGTTCAGTTAGGGTTCTGCTAATAGTTGTCATTGTTCAGTTAGGGTTCTGCAAATAGTTTTCATTGTTCAGTTAGGGTTCTGCTAATAGTTGTCATTGTTCAGTTAGGGTTCTGCTAATAGTTGTCATTGTTCAGTTATGGTTCTGATTATAGTTGTCATTGTTCAGTTAGGTTTCTACTAATAGTTGTCATTGTTCAGTTAGGGTTCTGCTAATAGTTGTCATTGTTCAGTTAGGGTTCTCCTAATAGTTGTCATTGTTCAGTTAGGGTTCTACTAATAGTTGGCATTGTTCAGTTAGGGTTCTGCTCATTGTATTCATTGTTCAGTTAGGGTTCTACTAATAGTTGTCATTGTTCAGGTAGGGTTCTACTAATAGTTGTAATTGTTCAGTTAGGGTTCTGACAGTAGATGCCATTGTTCAGTTAGGGTTCTACTAATAGTTGTCTTTGTTCAGTTAGGGTTCTGCTAATAGTTGTCATTGTTCAGTTAGGGATCTGCTTATAGTTGTCATTGTTCAGTTAGGGTTCTACTAATAGTTGTCATTGTTCAGTTAGGGTTCTCCTAATAGTTCCCATTGGTCAGTTAGGGTTCTCCTAATAGTTCCCATTTTTCAGTTAGGGTTCTCCTAATAGTTCCCATTTTTCAGTTAGGGTTCTCCTAATAGTTGTCATTGTTCAGTTAGGGTTCTACTAATAGTTGTCACTGTTCAGTTAGGGTTCTACTAATAGTTGTCCCTGTTCAGTTAGGTTGCTACTAATAGTTGTCATTCTTCAGTTAGGGTTCTGCTAATAGTTGTCATTGTTCAGTTAGGGTTCTCCTAATCGTTGTCATTGTTCAGTTAGGGTTCTCCTAATAGTTGTCATTGTTCAGTTAGGGTTCTACTAATAGTTGTCATTGTTCAGTTAGGGTTCTGCTCATAGTATTCATTGTTCAGTTAGGGTTCTACTAATAGTTGTCATTGTTCAGTTAGGGTTCTACTAATAGTTGTCATTGTTCAGTTAGGGTTCTACTGATAGTTGTCATTGTTCAGTTAGGGTTCTACTCACAGTTGTTATTGTTCAGTTATGGTTCAACTAATAGTATTCATTGTTCAGTAAGGTCTCTACTAATAGTTGTCATTGTTCAGTTAGGGTTCTCCTAATAGTTGTCATTGTTCAGTTAGGGTTCTACTAATAGTTGTCATTGTTCAGTTAGGGTTCTCCTAATAGTTGTCATTGTCAAATAAGGTTCTCCTAATAGTTGTCATTGTTCAGTTAGGGTTCTGCTAATACTTGTCTTTGTTCAGTTAGGGTTCTGCAAATAGATGTCATGGATTAGTTAGGGTTCTGTTAATAGTTGTCATTGTTCAGTTAGGGTTCTGCTAATAGTTGTCATTGTTCAGTTAGGGTTCTGCTAATAGTTGTCATTGTTCAGTTAGGGTTCTACTAATAGTTGTCATTGTTAGGTTAGGGTTCTCCTAATAGTTGTCATTGTTCAGTTAGGGTTCTCCTAATAGTATTCATTGTTCAGTTAGGGTTCTACTAATAGTTGGCATTGTTCAGTTAGGGCTCTGCACATAGTATTCATTGTTCAGTTAGGGTTCTACTAATAGTTGGCATTGTTCAGTTAGGGTTCTACTAATAGTTGTCATTGTTCAGTTAGGGTTCTACTCACAGTTGTTATTGTTCAGTTAGGGTTCTACTAATAGTTGTCATTGTTAGGTTAGGGTTCTCCTAATAGTTGTCATTGTTCAGTTAGGGTTCTCCTAATAGTTGTCATTGTTCAGTTAGGGTTCTACTAATAGTTGGCATTGTTCAGTTAGGGTTCTGCTCATAGTATTCATTGTTCAGTTAGGGATCTACTAATAGTTGTCATTGTTCAGTTAGGGTTCTACTAATAGTTGTCATTGTTCAGTTAGGGTTCTACTCACAGTTGTTATTGTTCAGTTAGGGTTCTACTAATAGTTGTCACTGTTCAGTTAGGGTTCTGCTAATAGTATTCATTGTTCAGTTAGGGTTCTGCTAATAGTTGTCATTGTTCAGTTATGGTTCTGCTTATAGTTGTCATTGTTCAGTTAGGGTTCTACTAATAGTTGTCATTGTTCAGTTAGGGTTCTGCTAATAGTTGTCATTGTTCAGTTAGGGTTCTCCTAATAGTTGTCATTGTTCAGTTAGGGTTCTACTATAAGTTGTCATTGTTCAGTTAGGGTTCTACTAATAGTTGTCACTGTTCAGTTAGGGTTCTGCTAATAGTTATCATTGTTCAGTTAGGGTTCTACTAATAGTTGTCATTGTTCAGTTAGGGTTCTCCTAATAGTTGTCATTTTCAAATAGGGTTCTCCTAATAGTTCCCATTGTTCAGTTAGGGTTCTCCTAATAGTTCCCATTGTTCAGTTAAAGTTCTCCTAATAGTTGTCATTGTTAAGTTAGGGTTCTCCTAATAGTTGTCATTGTTCAGTTAGGTTGCTACTAATAGTTGTCATTCTTCAGTTAGGGTTCTGCTAATAGTTGTCATTGTTCAGTTAGGGTTCTGCAAATAGTTGTCATGGATTAGTTAGGGTTCTGTTAATAGTTGTCATTGTTCAGTTAGGGTTCTGCTAATAGTTGTCATTGTTCAGTTAGGGTTCTGCTAATAGTTGTCATTGTTCAGTTAGGGTTCTACTAATAGTTGTCATTGTTAGGTTAGGGTTCTACTAATAGTTGTCATTGTTAGGTTAGGGTTCTCCTAATAGTTGTCATTGTTCAGTTAGGGTTCTCCTAATAGTATTCATTGTTCAGTTAGGGTTCTACTAATAGTTGGCATTGAACAATTAGGGCTCTGCTCATAGTATTCATTGTTCAGTTAGGGTTCTACTAATAGTTGGCATTGTTCAGTTAGGGTTCTACTAATAGTTGTCATTGTTCAGTTAGGGTTCTACTCACAGTTGTTATTGTTCAGTTAGGGTTCTCCTAATAGTTGTCATTGTTCAGGTAGGGTTCTCCTAATAGTTGTCATTGTTCAGTTAGGGTTCTACTAATAGTTGGCATTGTTCAGTTAGGGTTCTGCTCATAGTATTCATTGTTCAGTTAGGGATCTACTAATAGTTGTCATTGTTCAGTTAGGGTTCTGCTAATAGTTGTCTTTGTTCAGTTAGGGTTCTGCTTATAGTTGTTATTGTTCAGTTAGGGTTCTACTAATAGTTGCCATTGTTCAGTTAGGGTTCTCCTAATAGTTCCCATTGTTCAGTTAGGGTTCTCCTAATAGTTCCCATTGTTCAGTTAATGTTCTCCTAATAGTTGTCATTGTTCAGTTAGGGTTCTCCTAATAGTTGTCATTGTTCAGTTAGGTTGCTACTAATAGTTGTCATTCTTCAGTTAGGGTTCTGCTAATAGTTGTCATTGTTCAGTTAGGGTTCTGCAAATAGTTGTCATGGATTAGTTAGGGTTCTGTTAATAGTTGTCATTGTTCAGTTAGGGTTCTGCTAATAGTTGTCATTGTTCAGTTAGGGTTCTGCTAATAGTTGTCATTGTTCAGTTAGGGTTCCACTAATAGTTGTCATTGTTAGGTTAGGGTTCTCCTAATAGTTGTCATTGTTCAGTTAGGGTTCTCCTAATAGTATTCATTGTTCAGTTAGGGTTCTACTAATAGTTGGCATTGTTCAGTTAGGGCTCTGCTCATAGTATTCATTGTTCAGTTAGGGTTCTACTAATAGTTGGCATTGTTCAGTTAGGGTTCTACTAATAGTTGTCATTGTTCAGTTAGGGTTCTACTCACAGTTGTTATTGTTCAGTTAGGGTTCTACTAATAGTTGTCATTGTTAGGTTAGGGTTCTCCTAATAGTTGTCATTGTTCAGTTAGGGTTCTCCTAATAGTTGTCATTGTTCAGTTAGGGTTCTACTAATAGTTGTCATTGTTCAGTTAGGGTTCTGCTAATAGTTGTCATTGTTCAGTTAGGGTTCTACTAATAGTTGTCATTGTTCAGTTAGGGTTCTGCTAATAGTTGTCATTGTTCAGTTAGGGTTCTACTAATAGTTGTCATTGTTCAGTTAGGGTTCTCCTAATAGTTGTCATTGTTCAGTTAGGGTTCTGCTCATAGTATTCATTGTTCAGTTAGGGTTCTACTAATAGTTGTCATTGTTCAGTTAGGGTTCTACTAATAGTTGTCATTGTTCAGTTAGGGTTCTACTCACAGTTTTTATTGTTCAGTTAGGGTTCTACTAATAGTTGTCACTGTTCAGTTAGGGTTCTGCTAATAGTATTCATTGTTCAGTTAGGGTTCTGCTAATAGATGTCATTGTTCAGTTATGGTTCTACTAATAGTATTCATTGTTCAGTAAGAGTTCTACTAATAGTTGTCATTGTTCAGTTAGGGTTCTCCTAAAGGTATTGATTGTTCAGTTAGCGTTCTGCTAATAGTTGTCATTGTTCAGTTATGGTTCTACTAATTGTATTCATTGTTCAGTAAGGGTTCTACTAATAGTGGTCATTGTTCAGTTAGGTTTTATTTTTTTATTTTTTTTGTCATTTAGCAGACACTCTTATCCAGAGCGACTTACAGGTTTCTACTAATTGTTTTCATTGTTCAGTTAGTGTTCTGCAAATAGTTGTCATTGTTCAGTTAGGGTTCTGCTAATAGTTGTCATTGTTCAGTTATGGTTCTGCTTATAGTTGTCATTGTTCAGTTAGGGTTCTACTAATAGTTGTCATTGTTCAGTTAGGGTTCTGCTAATAGTTGTCATTGTTCAGTTAGGGTTCTCCTAATAGTTGTCATTGTTCAGTTAGGGTTCTACTAATAGTTGGCATTGTTCAGTTAGGGTTCTGCTCATTGTATTCATTGTTCAGTTAGGGTTCTACTAATAGTTGTCATTGTTCAGTTAGGGTTCTACTAATAGTTGTCACTGTTCAGTTAGGGTTCTACTAATAGTTGTCACTGTTCAGTTAGGGTTCTGCTAATAGTTGTCATTGTTCAGTTAGGGTTCTACTAATAGTTGTCATTGTTCAGTTAGGGTTCTCCTAATAGTTGTCATTGTTCAGTTAGGGTTCTGCAAATAGTTGTCAAGGGTTAGTTAGGGTTCTGTTAATAGTTGTCATTGTTCAGTTAGGGTTCTGCTAATAGTTGTCATTGTTCAGTTAGGGTTCTACTAATAGTTGTCATTGTTCAGTTAGGGTTCTCCTAATAGTTGTCATTGTCAAATAGGGTTCTCCTAATAGTTGTCATTGTTCAGTTAGGGTTCTCCTAATAGTTCCCATTGTTCAGTTAGGGTTCTCCTAATAGTTCCCATTGTTCAGTTAATGTTCTCCTAATAGTTGTCATTGTTCAGTTAGGGTTCTCCTAATAGTTGTCATTGTTCAGTTAGGTTGCTACTAATAGTTGTCATTCTTCAGTTAGGGTTCTGCTAATAGTTGTCATTGTTCAGTTAGGGTTCTGCAAATAGTTGTCATGGATTAGTTAGGGTTCTGTTAATAGTTGTCATTGTTCAGTTAGTGTTCTGCTAATAGTTGTCATTGTTCAGTTAGGGTTCTGCTAATAGTTGTCATTGTTCAGTTAGGGTTCTACTAATAGTTGTCATTGTTAGGTTAGGGTTCTCCTAATAGTTGTCATTGTTCAGTTAGGGTTCTCCTAATAGTATTCATTGTTCAGTTAGGGTTCTACTAATAGTTGGCATTGTTCAGTTAGGGCTCTGCTCATAGTATTCATTGTTCAGTTAGGGTTCTACTAATAGTTGGCATTGTTCAGTTAGGGTTATACTAATAGTTGTCATTGTTCAGTTAGGGTTCTACTCACAGTTGTTATTGTTCAGTTAGGGTTCTACTAATAGTTGGCATTGTTCAGTTAGGGTTCTGCTCATAGTATTCATTGTTCAGTTAGGGATCTGCTAATAGTTGTCATTGTTCAGTTAGGGTTCTACTAATAGTATTCATAGTTCATTAAGAGTTCTACTTATACTTGTCATTGTTCAGTTAGGGTTCTCCTAATAGTTGTCATTGTTCAGTTAGGGTTCTCCTAATAGTTGTCATTGTTCAGTTAGGGTTCTACTAATAGTTGGCATGGTTCAGTTAGGGTTCTGCTCATAGTATTCATTGTTCAGTTAGGGTTCTGCTAATAGTTGTCATTGTTCAGTTATGGTTCTACTAATAGTATTCATTGTTCTGTAAGGGTTCTACTAATAGTGGTCATTGTTCAGTTAGGTTTTGTTTTTGTTTTTTTGTTTTTTTTTGTCATTTAGCAGACGCTCTTATCCAGAGCGACTTACAGGTTGCTACTAATAGTTGTCATTGTTCAGTTAGGGTTCTGCTAATAGTTGTCATTGTTCAGTTAGGGTTCTGCAAATAGTTTTCATTGTTCAGTTAGGGTTCTGCTAATAGTTGTCATTGTTCAGTTAGGGTTCTGCAAATAGTTTTCATTGTTCAGTTAGGGTTCTGCTAATAGTTGTCATTGTTCAGTTAGGGTTCTGCTAATAGTTGTCATTGTTCAGTTATGGTTCTGATTATAGTTGTCATTGTTCAGTTAGGTTTCTACTAATAGTTGTCATTGTTCAGTTAGGGTTCTGCTAATAGTTGTCATTGTTCAGTTAGGGTTCTCCTAATAGTTGTCATTGTTCAGTTAGGGTTCTACTAATAGTTGGCATTGTTCAGTTAGGGTTCTGCTCATTGTATTCATTGTTCAGTTAGGGTTCTACTAATAGTTGTCATTGTTCAGGTAGGGTTCTACTAATAGTTGTAATTGTTCAGTTAGGGTTCTGACAGTAGATGCCATTGTTCAGTTAGGGTTCTACTAATAGTTGTCTTTGTTCAGTTAGGGTTCTGCTAATAGTTGTCATTGTTCAGTTAGGGATCTGCTTATAGTTGTCATTGTTCAGTTAGGGTTCTACTAATAGTTGTCATTGTTCAGTTAGGGTTCTCCTAATAGTTCCCATTGGTCAGTTAGGGTTCTCCTAATAGTTCCCATTTTTCAGTTAGGGTTCTCCTAATAGTTCCCATTTTTCAGTTAGGGTTCTCCTAATAGTTGTCATTGTTCAGTTAGGGTTCTACTAATAGTTGTCACTGTTCAGTTAGGGTTCTACTAATAGTTGTCCCTGTTCAGTTAGGTTGCTACTAATAGTTGTCATTCTTCAGTTAGGGTTCTGCTAATAGTTGTCATTGTTCAGTTAGGGTTCTCCTAATCGTTGTCATTGTTCAGTTAGGGTTCTCCTAATAGTTGTCATTGTTCAGTTAGGGTTCTACTAATAGTTGTCATTGTTCAGTTAGGGTTCTGCTCATAGTATTCATTGTTCAGTTAGGGTTCTACTAATAGTTGTCATTGTTCAGTTAGGGTTCTACTAATAGTTGTCATTGTTCAGTTAGGGTTCTACTGATAGTTGTCATTGTTCAGTTAGGGTTCTACTCACAGTTGTTATTGTTCAGTTATGGTTCAACTAATAGTATTCATTGTTCAGTAAGGTCTCTACTAATAGTTGTCATTGTTCAGTTAGGGTTCTCCTAATAGTTGTCATTGTTCAGTTAGGGTTCTACTAATAGTTGTCATTGTTCAGTTAGGGTTCTCCTAATAGTTGTCATTGTCAAATAAGGTTCTCCTAATAGTTGTCATTGTTCAGTTAGGGTTCTGCTAATACTTGTCTTTGTTCAGTTAGGGTTCTGCAAATAGATGTCATGGATTAGTTAGGGTTCTGTTAATAGTTGTCATTGTTCAGTTAGGGTTCTGCTAATAGTTGTCATTGTTCAGTTAGGGTTCTGCTAATAGTTGTCATTGTTCAGTTAGGGTTCTACTAATAGTTGTCATTGTTAGGTTAGGGTTCTCCTAATAGTTGTCATTGTTCAGTTAGGGTTCTCCTAATAGTATTCATTGTTCAGTTAGGGTTCTACTAATAGTTGGCATTGTTCAGTTAGGGCTCTGCACATAGTATTCATTGTTCAGTTAGGGTTCTACTAATAGTTGGCATTGTTCAGTTAGGGTTCTACTAATAGTTGTCATTGTTCAGTTAGGGTTCTACTCACAGTTGTTATTGTTCAGTTAGGGTTCTACTAATAGTTGTCATTGTTAGGTTAGGGTTCTCCTAATAGTTGTCATTGTTCAGTTAGGGTTCTCCTAATAGTTGTCATTGTTCAGTTAGGGTTCTACTAATAGTTGGCATTGTTCAGTTAGGGTTCTGCTCATAGTATTCATTGTTCAGTTAGGGATCTACTAATAGTTGTCATTGTTCAGTTAGGGTTCTACTAATAGTTGTCATTGTTCAGTTAGGGTTCTACTCACAGTTGTTATTGTTCAGTTAGGGTTCTACTAATAGTTGTCACTGTTCAGTTAGGGTTCTGCTAATAGTATTCATTGTTCAGTTAGGGTTCTGCTAATAGTTGTCATTGTTCAGTTATGGTTCTGCTTATAGTTGTCATTGTTCAGTTAGGGTTCTACTAATAGTTGTCATTGTTCAGTTAGGGTTCTGCTAATAGTTGTCATTGTTCAGTTAGGGTTCTCCTAATAGTTGTCATTGTTCAGTTAGGGTTCTACTATAAGTTGTCATTGTTCAGTTAGGGTTCTACTAATAGTTGTCACTGTTCAGTTAGGGTTCTGCTAATAGTTATCATTGTTCAGTTAGGGTTCTACTAATAGTTGTCATTGTTCAGTTAGGGTTCTCCTAATAGTTGTCATTGTCAAATAGGGTTCTCCTAATAGTTCCCATTGTTCAGTTAGGGTTCTCCTAATAGTTCCCATTGTTCAGTTAAAGTTCTCCTAATAGTTGTCATTGTTAAGTTAGGGTTCTCCTAATAGTTGTCATTGTTCAGTTAGGTTGCTACTAATAGTTGTCATTCTTCAGTTAGGGTTCTGCTAATAGTTGTCATTGTTCAGTTAGGGTTCTGCAAATAGTTGTCATGGATTAGTTAGGGTTCTGTTAATAGTTGTCATTGTTCAGTTAGGGTTCTGCTAATAGTTGTCATTGTTCAGTTAGGGTTCTGCTAATAGTTGTCATTGTTCAGTTAGGGTTCTACTAATAGTTGTCATTGTTAGGTTAGGGTTCTACTAATAGTTGTCATTGTTAGGTTAGGGTTCTCCTAATAGTTGTCATTGTTCAGTTAGGGTTCTCCTAATAGTATTCATTGTTCAGTTAGGGTTCTACTAATAGTTGGCATTGAACAATTAGGGCTCTGCTCATAGTATTCATTGTTCAGTTAGGGTTCTACTAATAGTTGGCATTGTTCAGTTAGGGTTCTACTAATAGTTGTCATTGTTCAGTTAGGGTTCTACTCACAGTTGTTATTGTTCAGTTAGGGTTCTCCTAATAGTTGTCATTGTTCAGGTAGGGTTCTCCTAATAGTTGTCATTGTTCAGTTAGGGTTCTACTAATAGTTGGCATTGTTCAGTTAGGGTTCTGCTCATAGTATTCATTGTTCAGTTAGGGATCTACTAATAGTTGTCATTGTTCAGTTAGGGTTCTACTAATAGTTGTCATTGTTCAGTTAGGGTTCTACTCACAGTTGTTATTGTTCAGTTAGGGTTCTACTAATAGTTGTCACTGTTCAGTTAGGGTTCTGCTAATAGATGTCATTGTTCAGTTATGGTTCTACTAATAGTATTCATTGTTCAGTAAGAGTTCTACTAATAGTTGTCATTGTTCAGTTAGGGTTCTCCTAAAGGTATTGATTGTTCAGTTAGCGTTCTGCTAATAGTTGTCATTGTTCAGTTATGGTTCTACTAATTGTATTCATTGTTCAGTAAGGGTTCTACTAATAGTGGTCATTGTTCAGTTAGGTTTTATTTTTTTATTTTTTTTGTCATTTAGCAGACACTCTTATCCAGAGCGACTTACAGGTTTCTACTAATAGTTGTCATTGTTCAGTTAGGGTTCTGCTCATTGTATTCATTGTTCAGTTAGGGTTCTACTAATAGTTGTCATTGTTCAGTTAGGGTTCTACTAATAGTTGTCACTGTTCAGTTAGGGTTCTACTAATAGTTGTCACTGTTCAGTTAGGGTTCTGCTAAAAGTTGTCATTGTTCAGTTAGGGTTCTACTAATAGTTGTCATTGTTCAGTTAGGGTTCTCCTAATAGTTGTCATTGTTCAAATAGGGTTCTCCTAATAGTTGTCATTGTTCAGTTAGGGTTCTGCTAATAGTTGTCTTTGTTCAGTTAGGGTTCTACTAATAGTTGTCATTGTTCAGTTAGGGTTCTGCTAATAGTTGTCATTGTTCAGTTAGGGTTCTACTAATAGTTGTCATTGTTCAGTAAGGGTTCTGCTAATAGTTGTCATTGTTCAGTTAGGGTTCTCCTAATAGTTGTTGTTGTTCAGTTAGGGTTCTACTAATAGTTGTCATTGTTCAGTTAGGGTTCTACTAATAGTTGTCATTTTTCAGTTAGGGTTCTACTAATAGTTGTCATTGTTCAGTTAGGGTTCTGCTAATAGTTGTCATTGTTCAGTTAGGGTTCTACTAATAGTTGACATTGTTCAGTTAGGGTTCTGCTAATAGTTGTCTTTGTTCAGTTAGGGTTCTATTAATAGTTGTCACTGTTCAGTTAGGGTTCTACTAATAGTTGTCACTGTTCAATTAGGGTTCTGCTAATAGTTGTCATTGTTCAGTTAGGGTTCTACTAATAGTTGTCATTGTTCAGTTAGGGTTCTCCTAATAGTTGTCATTGTTCAAATAGGGTTCTCCTAATAGTTGTCATTGTTCAGTTAGGGTTCTGCAAATAGTTGTCTTTGTTCAGTTAGGGTTCTGCTTATAGTTGTCATTGTTCAGTTAGGGTTCTACTAATAGTTGTCATTGTTCAGTTAGGGTTCTCCTAATAGTTCCCATTGTTCAGTTAGGGTTCTCCTAATAGTTCCCATTGTTCATTTAGGGTTCTCCTAATAGTTGTCATTGTTCAGTTAGGTTGCTACTAATAGTTGTCATTCTTCAGTTAGGGTTCTGCTAATAGTTGTCATTGTTCAGTTAGGGTTCTCCTAATAGTTGTCATTGTTCAGTTAGGGTTCTCCTAATAGTTGTCATTGTTCAGTTAGGGTTCAACTAATAGTTGGCATTGTTCAGTTAGGGTTCTGCTCATAGTATTCATTGTTCAGTTAGGGTTCTACTAATAGTTGTCATTGTTCAGTTAGGGTTCTACTAATAGTTGTCATTGTTCAGTTAGGGTTCTACTGATAGTTGTCATTGTTCAGTTAGGGTTCTACTCACAGTTGTTATTGTTCAGTTATGGTTCAACTAATAGTATTCATTGTTCAGTAAGGGTTCTACTAATAGTTGTCATTGTTCAGTTAGGGTTCTCCTAATAGTATTGATTGTTCAGTTAGGGTTCTGCTAATAGTTGTCATTGTTCAGTTAGGGTTCTACTAATAGTTGTCACTGTTCAGTTAGGGTTCTACTAATAGTTATCACTGTTCAGTTAGGGTTCTGCTCATAGTTATTGTTCAGTTAGGGTTCTACTAATAGTTGTCACTGTTCAGTTAGGGTTCTGCTAATAGTATTCATTGTTCAGTTAGGGTTCTGCTAATAGATGTCATTGTTCAGTTATGGTTCTACTAATAGTATTCATTGTTCAGTAAGAGTTCTACTAATAGTTGTCATTGTTCAGTTAGGGTTCTCCTAAAGGTATTGATTGTTCAGTTAGCGTTCTGCTAATAGTTGTCATTGTTCAGTTATGGTTCTACTAATTGTATTCATTGTTCAGTAAGGGTTCTACTAATAGTGGTCATTGTTCAGTTAGGTTTTATTTTTTTATTTTTTTTGTCATTTAGCAGACACTCTTATCCAGAGCGACTTACAGGTTTCTACTAATAGTTGTCATTGTTCAGTTAGGGTTCTGCTAATTGTTGTCATTGTTCAGTTAGCGTTCTGCAAATAGTTGTCATTGTTCAGTTAGGGTTCTGCTAATAGTTGTCATTGTTCAGTTAGGGTTCTGCTAATAGTTGTCATTGTTCAGTTATGGTTCTGCTTATAGTTGTCATTGTTCAGTTAGGGTTCTACTAATAGTTGTCATTGTTCAGTTAGGGTTCTGCTAATAGTTGTCATTGTTCAGTTAGGGTTCTCCTAATAGTTGTCATTGTTCAGTTAGGGTTCTACTAATAGTTGGCATTGTTCAGTTAGGGTTCTGCTCATTGTATTCATTGTTCAGTTAGGGTTCTACTAATAGTTGTCATTGTTCAGTTAGGGTTCTACTAATAGTTGTCACTGTTCAGTTAGGGTTCTACTAATAGTTGTCACTGTTCAGTTAGGGTTCTGCTAATAGTTGTCATTGTTCAGTTAGGGTTCTACTAATAGTTGTCATTGTTCAGTTAGGGTTCTCCTAATAGTTGTCATTGTCAAATAGGGTTCTCCTAATAGTTGTCATTGTTCAGTTAGGGTTCTGCTAATAGTTGTCTTTGTTCAGTTAGGGTTCTGCTTATAGTTGTTATTGTTCAGTTAGGGTTCTACTAATAGTTGCCATTGTTCAGTTAGGGTTCTCCTAATAGTTCCCATTGTTCAGTTAGGGTTCTCCTAATAGTTCCCATTGTTCAGTTAAAGTTCTCCTAATAGTTGTCATTGTTCAGTTAGGGTTCTCCTAATAGTTGTCATTGTTCAGTTAGGTTGCTACTAATAGTTGTCAATCTTCAGTTAGGGTTCTGCTAATAGTTGTCATTGTTCAGTTAGGGTTCTGCAAATAGTTGTCATGGATTAGTTAGGGTTCTGTTAATAGTTGTCATTGTTCAGTTAGGGTTCTGCTAATAGTTGTCATTGTTCAGTTAGGGTTCTACTAATAGTTGTCATTGTTCAGTTAGGGTTCTCCTAATAGTTGTCATTGTCAAATAGGGTTCTCCTAATAGTTGTCATTGTTCAGTTAGGGTTCTGCTAATAGTTGTCTTTGTTCAGTTAGGGTTCTGCTTATAGTTGTTATTGTTCAGTTAGGGTTCTACTAATAGTTGCCATTGTTCAGTTAGGGTTCTCCTAATAGTTCCCATTGTTCAGTTAGGGTTCTCCTAATAGTTCCCATTGTTCAGTTAATGTTCTCCTAATAGTTGTCATTGTTCAGTTAGGGTTCTCCTAATAGTTGTCATTGTTCAGTTAGGTTGCTACTAATAGTTGTCATTCTTCAGTTAGGGTTCTGCTAATAGTTGTCATTGTTCAGTTAGGGTTCTGCAAATAGTTGTCATGGATTAGTTAGGGTTCTGTTAATAGTTGTCATTGTTCAGTTAGGGTTCTGCTAATAGTTGTCATTGTTCAGTTAGGGTTCTGCTAATAGTTGTCATTGTTCAGTTAGGGTTCCACTAATAGTTGTCATTGTTAGGTTAGGGTTCTCCTAATAGTTGTCATTGTTCAGTTAGGGTTCTCCTAATAGTATTCATTGTTCAGTTAGGGTTCTACTAATAGTTGGCATTGTTCAGTTAGGGCTCTGCTCATAGTATTCATTGTTCAGTTAGGGTTCTACTAATAGTTGGCATTGTTCAGTTAGGGTTCTACTAATAGTTGTCATTGTTCAGTTAGGGTTCTACTCACAGTTGTTATTGTTCAGTTAGGGTTCTACTAATAGTTGTCATTGTTAGGTTAGGGTTCTCCTAATAGTTGTCATTGTTCAGTTAGGGTTCTCCTAATAGTTGTCATTGTTCAGTTAGGGTTCTACTAATAGTTGTCATTGTTCAGTTAGGGTTCTGCTAATAGTTGTCATTGTTCAGTTAGGGTTCTACTAATAGTTGTCATTGTTCAGTTAGGGTTCTGCTAATAGTTGTCATTGTTCAGTTAGGGTTCTACTAATAGTTGTCATTGTTCAGTTAGGGTTCTCCTAATAGTTGTCATTGTTCAGTTAGGGTTCTCCTAATAGTTGTCATTGTTCAGTTAGGGTTCTACTAATAGTTGGCATTGTTCAGTTAGGGTTCTGCTCATAGTATTCATTGTTCAGTTAGGGTTCTACTAATAGTTGTCATTGTTCAGTTAGGGTTCTACTAATAGTTGTCATTGTTCAGTTAGGGTTCTACTCACAGTTTTTATTGTTCAGTTAGGGTTCTACTAATAGTTGTCACTGTTCAGTTAGGGTTCTGCTAATAGTATTCATTGTTCAGTTAGGGTTCTGCTAATAGATGTCATTGTTCAGTTATGGTTCTACTAATAGTATTCATTGTTCAGTAAGAGTTCTACTAATAGTTGTCATTGTTCAGTTAGGGTTCTCCTAAAGGTATTGATTGTTCAGTTAGCGTTCTGCTAATAGTTGTCATTGTTCAGTTATGGTTCTACTAATTGTATTCATTGTTCAGTAAGGGTTCTACTAATAGTGGTCATTGTTCAGTTAGGTTTTATTTTTTTATTTTTTTTTTTGTCATTTAGCAGACACTCTTATCCAGAGCGACTTACAGGTTGCTACTAATAGTTGTCATTGTTCAGTTAGGGTTCTGCTAATAGTTGTCATTGTTCAGTTAGGGTTCTGCTAATAGTTGTCATTGTTCAGTTAGGGTTCTGCTAATAGTTGTCATTGTTCAGTTATGGTTCTGATTATAGTTGTCATTGTTCAGTTAGGTTTCTACTAATAGTTGTCATTGTTCAGTTAGGGTTCTGCTAATAGTTGTCATTGTTCAGTTAGGGTTCTCCTAATAGTTGTCATTGTTCAGTTAGGGTTCTACTAATAGTTGGCATTGTTCAGTTAGGGTTCTGCTCATTGTATTCATTGTTCAGTTAGGGTTCTACTAATAGTTGTCATTGTTCAGGTAGGGTTCTACTAATAGTTGTAATTGTTCAGTTAGGGTTCTGACAGTAGATGCCATTGTTCAGTTAGGGTTCTACTAATAGTTGTCTTTGTTCAGTTAGGGTTCTGCTAATAGTTGTCATTGTTCAGTTAGGGATCTGCTTATAGTTGTCATTGTTCAGTTAGGGTTCTACTAATAGTTGTCATTGTTCAGTTAGGGTTCTCCTAATAGTTCCCATTGGTCAGTTAGGGTTCTCCTAATAGTTCCCATTTTTCAGTTAGGGTTCTCCTAATAGTTCCCATTTTTCAGTTAGGGTTCTCCTAATAGTTGTCATTGTTCAGTTAGGGTTCTACTAATAGTTGTCACTGTTCAGTTAGGGTTCTACTAATAGTTGTCCCTGTTCAGTTAGGTTGCTACTAATAGTTGTCATTCTTCAGTTAGGGTTCTGCTAATAGTTGTCATTGTTCAGTTAGGGTTCTCCTAATCGTTGTCATTGTTCAGTTAGGGTTCTCCTAATAGTTGTCATTGTTCAGTTAGGGTTCTACTAATAGTTGTCATTGTTCAGTTAGGGTTCTGCTCATAGTATTCATTGTTCAGTTAGGGTTCTACTAATAGTTGTCATTGTTCAGTTAGGGTTCTACTAATAGTTGTCATTGTTCAGTTAGGGTTCTACTGATAGTTGTCATTGTTCAGTTAGGGTTCTACTCACAGTTGTTATTGTTCAGTTATGGTTCAACTAATAGTATTCATTGTTCAGTAAGGTTTCTACTAATAGTTGTCATTGTTCAGTTAGGGTTCTCCTAATAGTTGTCATTGTTCAGTTAGGGTTCTACTAATAGTTGTCATTGTTCAGTTAGGGTTCTCCTAATAGTTGTCATTGTCAAATAAGGTTCTCCTAATAGTTGTCATTGTTCAGTTAGGGTTCTGCTAATACTTGTCTTTGTTCAGTTAGGGTTCTGCAAATAGATGTCATGGATTAGTTAGGGTTCTGTTAATAGTTGTCATTGTTCAGTTAGGGTTCTGCTAATAGTTGTCATTGTTCAGTTAGGGTTCTGCTAATAGTTGTCATTGTTCAGTTAGGGTTCTACTAATAGTTGTCATTGTTAGGTTAGGGTTCTCCTAATAGTTGTCATTGTTCAGTTAGGGTTCTCCTAATAGTATTCATTGTTCAGTTAGGGTTCTACTAATAGTTGGCATTGTTCAGTTAGGGCTCTGCACATAGTATTCATTGTTCAGTTAGGGTTCTACTAATAGTTGGCATTGTTCAGTTAGGGTTCTACTAATAGTTGTCATTGTTCAGTTAGGGTTCTACTCACAGTTGTTATTGTTCAGTTAGGGTTCTACTAATAGTTGTCATTGTTAGGTTAGGGTTCTCCTAATAGTTGTCATTGTTCAGTTAGGGTTCTCCTAATAGTTGTCATTGTTCAGTTAGGGTTCTACTAATAGTTGGCATTGTTCAGTTAGGGTTCTGCTCATAGTATTCATTGTTCAGTTAGGGATCTACTAATAGTTGTCATTGTTCAGTTAGGGTTCCACTAATAGTTGTCATTGTTCAGTTAGGGTTCTACTCACAGTTGTTATTGTTCAGTTAGGTTGCTACTAATAGTTGTCATTCTTCAGTTAGGGTTCTGCTAATAGTTGTCATTGTTCAGTTAGGGTTCTCCTAATCGTTGTCATTGTTCAGTTAGGGTTCTCCTAATAGTTGTCATTGTTCAGTTAGGGTTCTACTCACAGTTGTTATTGTTCAGTTATGGTTCAACTAATAGTATTCATTGTTCAGTAAGGTTTCTACTAATAGTTGTCATTGTTCAGTTAGGGTTCTCCTAATAGTTGTCATTGTTCAGTTAGGGTTCTACTAATACTTGTCATTGTTCAGTTAGGGTTCTCCTAATAGTTGTCATTGTCAAATAAGGTTCTCCTAATAGTTGTCATTGTTCAGTTAGGGTTCTGCTAATACTTGTCTTTGTTCAGTTAGGGTTCTGCAAATAGATGTCATGGATTAGTTAGGGTTCTGTTAATAGTTGTCATTGTTCAGTTAGGGTTCTGCTAATAGTTGTCATTGTTCAGTTAGGGTTCTGCTAATAGTTGTCATTGTTCAGTTAGGGTTCTGCTAATAGTTGTCATTGTTCAGTTAGGGTTCTGCTAATAGTTGTCATTGTTCAGTTAGGGTTCTGCAAATAGTTTTCATTGTTCAGTTAGGGTTCTGCTAATAGTTGTCATTGTTCAGTTAGGGTTCTGCTAATAGTTGTCATTGTTCAGTTATGGTTCTGATTATAGTTGTCATTGTTCAGTTAGGTTTCTACTAATAGTTGTCATTGTTCAGTTAGGGTTCTGCTAATAGTTGTCATTGTTCAGTTAGGGTTCTCCTAATAGTTGTCATTGTTCAGTTAGGGTTCTACTAATAGTTGGCATTGTTCAGTTAGGGTTCTGCTCATTGTATTCATTGTTCAGTTAGGGTTCTACTAATAGTTGTCATTGTTCAGGTAGGGTTCTACTAATAGTTGTAATTGTTCAGTTAGGGTTCTGACAGTAGATGCCATTGTTCAGTTAGGGTTCTACTAATAGTTGTCTTTGTTCAGTTAGGGTTCTGCTAATAGTTGTCATTGTTCAGTTAGGGATCTGCTTATAGTTGTCATTGTTCAGTTAGGGTTCTACTAATAGTTGTCATTGTTCAGTTAGGGTTCTCCTAATAGTTCCCATTGGTCAGTTAGGGTTCTCCTAATAGTTCCCATTTTTCAGTTAGGGTTCTCCTAATAGTTCCCATTTTTCAGTTAGGGTTCTCCTAATAGTTGTCATTGTTCAGTTAGGGTTCTACTAATAGTTGTCACTGTTCAGTTAGGGTTCTACTAATAGTTGTCCCTGTTCAGTTAGGTTGCTACTAATAGTTGTCATTCTTCAGTTAGGGTTCTGCTAATAGTTGTCATTGTTCAGTTAGGGTTCTCCTAATCGTTGTCATTGTTCAGTTAGGGTTCTCCTAATAGTTGTCATTGTTCAGTTAGGGTTCTACTAATAGTTGTCATTGTTCAGTTAGGGTTCTGCTCATAGTATTCATTGTTCAGTTAGGGTTCTACTAATAGTTGTCATTGTTCAGTTAGGGTTCTACTAATAGTTGTCATTGTTCAGTTAGGGTTCTACTGATAGTTGTCATTGTTCAGTTAGGGTTCTACTCACAGTTGTTATTGTTCAGTTATGGTTCAACTAATAGTATTCATTGTTCAGTAAGGTTTCTACTAATAGTTGTCATTGTTCAGTTAGGGTTCTCCTAATAGTTGTCATTGTTCAGTTAGGGTTCTACTAATAGTTGTCATTGTTCAGTTAGGGTTCTCCTAATAGTTGTCATTGTCAAATAAGGTTCTCCTAATAGTTGTCATTGTTCAGTTAGGGTTCTGCTAATACTTGTCTTTGTTCAGTTAGGGTTCTGCAAATAGATGTCATGGATTAGTTAGGGTTCTGTTAATAGTTGTCATTGTTCAGTTAGGGTTCTGCTAATAGTTGTCATTGTTCAGTTAGGGTTCTGCTAATAGTTGTCATTGTTCAGTTAGGGTTCTACTAATAGTTGTCATTGTTAGGTTAGGGTTCTCCTAATAGTTGTCATTGTTCAGTTAGGGTTCTCCTAATAGTATTCATTGTTCAGTTAGGGTTCTACTAATAGTTGGCATTGTTCAGTTAGGGCTCTGCACATAGTATTCATTGTTCAGTTAGGGTTCTACTAATAGTTGGCATTGTTCAGTTAGGGTTCTACTAATAGTTGTCATTGTTCAGTTAGGGTTCTACTCACAGTTGTTATTGTTCAGTTAGGGTTCTACTAATAGTTGTCATTGTTAGGTTAGGGTTCTCCTAATAGTTGTCATTGTTCAGTTAGGGTTCTCCTAATAGTTGTCATTGTTCAGTTAGGGTTCTACTAATAGTTGGCATTGTTCAGTTAGGGTTCTGCTCATAGTATTCATTGTTCAGTTAGGGATCTACTAATAGTTGTCATTGTTCAGTTAGGGTTCCACTAATAGTTGTCATTGTTCAGTTAGGGTTCTACTCACAGTTGTTATTGTTCAGTTAGGTTGCTACTAATAGTTGTCATTCTTCAGTTAGGGTTCTGCTAATAGTTGTCATTGTTCAGTTAGGGTTCTCCTAATCGTTGTCATTGTTCAGTTAGGGTTCTCCTAATAGTTGTCATTGTTCAGTTAGGGTTCTACTAATAGTTGTCATTGTTCAGTTAGGGTTCTGCTCATAGTATTCATTGTTCAGTTAGGGTTCTACTAATAGTTGTCATTGTTCAGTTAGGGTTCTACTAATAGTTGTCATTGTTCAGTTAGGGTTCTACTGATAGTTGTCATTGTTCAGTTAGGGTTCTACTCACAGTTGTTATTGTTCAGTTATGGTTCAACTAATAGTATTCATTGTTCAGTAAGGTTTCTACTAATAGTTGTCATTGTTCAGTTAGGGTTCTCCTAATAGTTGTCATTGTTCAGTTAGGGTTCTACTAATACTTGTCATTGTTCAGTTAGGGTTCTCCTAATAGTTGTCATTGTCAAATAAGGTTCTCCTAATAGTTGTCATTGTTCAGTTAGGGTTCTGCTAATACTTGTCTTTGTTCAGTTAGGGTTCTGCAAATAGATGTCATGGATTAGTTAGGGTTCTGTTAATAGTTGTCATTGTTCAGTTAGGGTTCTGCTAATAGTTGTCATTGTTCAGTTAGGGTTCTGCTAATAGTTGTCATTGTTCAGTTAGGGTTCTACTAATAGTTGTCATTGTTAGGTTAGGGTTCTCCTAATAGTTGTCATTGTTCAGTTAGGGTTCTCCTAATAGTATTCATTGTTCAGTTAGGGTTCTACTAATAGTTGGCATTGTTCAGTTAGGGTTCTGCTCATAGTATTCATTGTTCAGTTAGGGTTCTACTAATAGTTGTCATTGTTCAGTTAGGGTTCTACTAATAGTTGTCATTGTTCAGTTAGGGTTCTACTCACAGTTGTTATTGTTCAGTTAGGGTTCTACTAATAGTTGTCATTGTTCAGTTAGGGTTCTGCTAATAGTTGTCATTGTTCAGTTAGGGTTCTGCTAATAGTTGTCATTGTTCAGTTAGGGTTCTGCTAATAGTTGTCATTGTTCAGTTAGGGTTCTACTAATAGTTGTCATTGTTCAGTTAGGGTTCTGCTAATAGTTGTCATTGTTCAGTTAGGGTTCTACTAATAGTTGTCATTGTTCAGTTAGGGTTCTACTAATAGTTGTCATTGTTCAGTTAGGGTTCTACTATAAGTTGTCATTGTTCAGTTAGGGTTCTACTAATAGTTGTCATTGTTCAGTTAGGGTTCTCCTAATAGTTGTCATTGTCAAATAGGGTTCTCCTAATAGTTCCCATTGTTCAGTTAGGGTTCTCCTAATAGTTCCCATTGTTCAGTTAAAGTTCTCCTAATAGTTGTCATTGTTAAGTTAGGGTTCTCCTAATAGTTGTCATTGTTCAGTTAGGTTGCTACTAATAGTTGTCATTGTTCAGTTAGGGTTCTGCTAATAGTTGTCATTGTTCAGTTAGGGTTCTGCTAATAGTTGTCATTGTTCAGTTAGGGTTCTGCTTATAGTTGTCATTGTTCAGTTAGGGTTCTACTAATAGTTGTCATTGTTCAGTTAGGGTTCTGCTAATAGTTGTCATTGTTCAGTTAGGGTTCTACTAATAGTTGTCATTGTTCAGTTAGGGTTCTACTAATAGTTGTCATTGTTCAGTTAGGGTTCTGCTAATTGTATTCATTGTTCAGTTAGGGTTCTACTAATAGTTGTCATTGTTCAGTTAGGGTTCTACTATAGTTGTCATTGTTCAGTTAGGGTTCTACTAATAGTTGTCATTGTTCAGTTAGGGTTCTCCTAATAGTTGTCATTGTTCAGTTAGGGTTCTCCTAATAGTTGTCATTGTTCAGTTAGGGTTCTCCTAATAGTTGTCATTGTTCAGTTAGGGTTCTCCTAATAGTTGTCATTGTTCAGTTAGGGTTCTCCTAATAGTTGTCATTGTTCAGTTAGGGTTGCTACTAATAGTTGTCATTGTTCAGTTAGGGTTCTGCTAATAGTTGTCATTGTTCAGTTAGGGTTCTCCTAATAGTATTGATTGTTCAGTTAGGGTTCTACTAATAGTTGGCATTGAACAATTAGGGCTCTGCTCATAGTATTCATTGTTCAGTTAGGGTTCTACTAATAGTTGGCATTGTTCAGTTAGGGTTCTACTAATAGTTGTCATTGTTCAGTTAGGGTTCTACTCACAGTTGTTATTGTTCAGTTAGGGTTCTACTAATAGTTGTCATTGTTCAGGTAGGGTTCTCCTAATAGTTGTCATTGTTCAGTTAGGGTTCTGCTAATAGTTGTCATTGTTCAGTTAGGGTTCTGCTAATAGTTGTCATTGTTCAGTTAGGGTTCTACTAATAGTTGTCATTGTTAGGTTAGGGTTCTCCTAATAGTTGTCATTGTTCAGTTAGGGTTCTCCTAATAGTATTCATTGTTCAGTTAGGGTTCTACTAATAGTTGGCATTGAACAATTAGGGCTCTGCTCATAGTATTCATTGTTCAGTTAGGGTTCTACTAATAGTTGGCATTGAACAATTAGGGCTCTGCTCATAGTATTCATTGTTCAGTTAGGGTTCTACTAATAGTTGTCATTGTTCAGTTAGGGTTCTACTAATAGTTGTCATTGTTCAGTTAGGGTTCTACTAATAGTTGTCTATTGTTCAGTTAGGGTTCTGCTAATAGTTGTCATTGTTCAGTTAGGGTTCTCCTAATAGTTGTCATTGTTCAGTTAGGGTTCTACTAATAGTTGTCATTGTTCAGTTAGGGTTCTGCTAATAGTTTCATTGTTCAGTTAGGGATCTACTAATAGTTGTCATTGTTCAGTTAGGGTTCTACTAATAGTTGTCATTGTTCAGTTAGGGTTCTACTAATAGTTGTCATTGTTCAGTTAGGGTTCTACTAATAGTTGTCATTGTTCAGTTAGGGTTCTACTAATAGTTGTCATTGTTCAGTTAGGTTGCTACTAATAGTTGTCATTCTTCAGTTAGGGTTCTGCTAATAGTTGTCATTGTTCAGTTAGGGTTCTCCTAATCGTTGTCATTGTTCAGTTAGGGTTCTCCTAATAGTTGTCATTGTTCAGTTAGGGTTCTACTAATAGTTGTCATTGTTCAGTTAGGGTTCTGCTCATAGTATTCATTGTTCAGTTAGGGTTCTACTAATAGTTGTCATTGTTCAGTTAGGGTTCTACTAATAGTTGTCATTGTTCAGTTAGGGTTCTACTGATAGTTGTCATTGTTCAGTTAGGGTTCTCCTCACAGTTGTTATTGTTCAGTTATGGTTCAACTAATAGTATTCATTGTTCAGTAAGGGTTTCTACTAATAGTTGTCATTGTTCAGTTAGGGTTCTGCTAATAGTTGTCTATTGATTCAGTTAGGGTTCTACTAATAGTTGTCATTGTTCAGTTAGGGTTCTCCTAATAGTTGTCATTGTTCAGTTAGGGTTCTCCTAATAGTTGTCATTGTTCAGTTAGGGTTCTACTAATAGTTGTCATTGTTCAGTTAGGGTTCTGCAAATAGTATGTCATTGTTCAGTTAGGGTTCTGCTAATAGTTGTCATTGTTCAGTTAGGGTTCTACTAATAGTTGTCATTGTTCAGTTAGGGTTCTGCTAATAGTTGTCATTGTTCAGTTAGGGTTCTACTAATAGTTGTCATTGTTAGGTTAGGGTTCTCCTAATAGTTGTCATTGTTCAGTTAGGGTTCTCCTAATAGTTGTCATTGTTCAGTTAGGGTTCTACTAATAGTTGGCATTGTTCAGTTAGGGTTCTGCTCATAGTATTCATTGTTCAGTTAGGGATCTACTAATAGTTGTCATTGTTCAGTTAGGGTTCTACTAATAGTTGTCATTGTTCAGTTAGGGTTCTACTCACAGTTGTTATTGTTCAGTTAGGGTTCTACTAATAGTTGTCACTGTTCAGTTAGGGTTCTGCTAATAGTATTCATTGTTCAGTTAGGGTTCTGCTAATAGTTGTCATTGTTCAGTTATGGTTCTGCTTATAGTTGTCATTGTTCAGTTAGGGTTCTACTAATAGTTGTCATTGTTCAGTTAGGGTTCTGCTAATAGTTGTCATTGTTCAGTTAGGGTTCTCCTAATAGTTGTCATTGTTCAGTTAGGGTTCTACTAATAGTTGGCATTGTTCAGTTAGGGTTCTACTCATAGTTGTCATTGTTCAGTTAGGGTTCTACTAATAGTTGTCATTGTTCAGTTAGGGTTCTACTAATAGTTGTCATTGTTCAGTTAGGGTTCTACTAATAGTTGTCATTGTTCAGTTAGGGTTCTGCTAATAGTTATCATTGTTCAGTTAGGGTTCTACTAATAGTTGTCATTGTTCAGTTAGGGTTCTCACTAATAGTTGTCATTGTTCAGTTAGGGTTGCTACTAATAGTTGTCATTGTTCAGTTAGGGTTCTGCTAATAGTTGTCATTGTTCAGTTAGGGTTCTACTAATAGTTGTCATTGTTCAGTTAGGGTTCTGCTAATAGTTGTCATTGTTCAGTTAGGGTTCTGCTAATAGTTGTCATTGTTCAGTTAGGGTTCTGCTAATAGTTGTCATTGTTCAGTTAGGGTTCTACTAATAGTTGTCATTGTTCAGTTAGGGTTCTCCTAATAGTTGTCATTGTTCAGTTAGGGTTCTCCTAATAGTATTGATTGTTCAGTTAGGGTTCTACTAATAGTTGGCATTGAACAATTAGGGCTCTGCTCATAGTATTCATTGTTCAGTTAGGGTTCTACTAATAGTTGTCATTGTTCAGTTAGGGTTCTACTAATAGTTGTCATTGTTCAGTTAGGGTTCTGCTAATAGTTGTCATTGTTCAGTTAGGGTTCTGCTAATAGTTGTCATTGTTCAGTTAGGGTTCTGCTAATAGTTGTCATTGTTCAGTTAGGGTTCTGCTAATAGTTGTCATTGTTCAGTTAGGGTTCTACTAATAGTTGTCATTGTTCAGTTAGGGTTCTACTAATAGTTGTCATTGTTCAGTTAGGGTTCTCCTAATAGTTGTGATTGTTCAGTTAGGGTTCTACTAATAGTTGGCATTGTTCAGTTAGGGCTCTGCTCATAGTATTCATTGTTCAGTTAGGGTTCTACTAATAGTTGTCATTGTTCAGTTAGGGTTCTACTAATAGTTGTCATTGTTCAGTTAGGGTTCTACTAATAGTTGTCATTGTTCAGTTAGGGTTCTACTAATAGTTGTCATTGTTCAGTTAGGGTTCTCCTAATAGTTGTCATTGTTCAGTTAGGGTTCTGCTAATAGTTGTCATTGTTCAGTTAGGGTTCTGCTAATAGTTGTCATTGTTCAGTTAGGGTTCTACTAATAGTTGTCATTGTTCAGGTTAGGGTTCTCCTAATAGTTGTCATTGTTCAGTTAGGGTTCTCCTAATAGTATTCATTGTTCAGTTAGGGTTCTACTAATAGTTGTCATTGATCAGTTAGGGTTCTGCTAATAGTATTCATTGTTCAGTTAGGGTTCTACTAATAGTTGTCATTGTTCAGTTAGGGTTCTGCTAATAGTATGTCATTGTTCAGTTAGGGTTCTACTAATAGTTGTCATTGTTCAGTTAGGGTTCTGACTAATAGTTGTCATTGTTCAGTTAGGGTTCTACTAATAGTTGTCATTGTTCAGTTAGGGTTCTGCTAATAGTTGTCATTGTTCAGTTAGGGTTCTGCTAATAGTTGTCATTGTTCAGTTAGGGTTCTACTAATAGTTGTCATTGTTCAGTTAGGGTTCTGCTAATAGTTGCCATTGTTCAGTTAGGGTTCTCCTAATAGTTCCCATTTTTCAGTTAGGGTTCTCCTAATAGTTCCCATTTTTCAGTTAGGGTTCTCCTAATAGTTGTCATTGTTCAGTTAGGGTTCTACTAATAGTTGTCACTGTTCAGTTAGGGTTCTACTAATAGTTGTCCCTGTTCAGTTAGGGTTGCTACTAATAGTTGTCATTGTTCAGTTAGGGTTCTGCTAATAGTTGTCATTGTTCAGTTAGGGTTCTCCTAATAGTTGTCATTGTTCAGTTAGGGTTCTCCTAATAGTTGTCATTGTTCAGTTAGGGTTCTACTAATAGTTGTCATTGTTCAGTTAGGGTTCTGCTAATAGTTGTCATTGTTCAGTTAGGGTTCTACTAATAGTTGTCATTGTTCAGTTAGGGTTCTACTAATAGTTGTCATTGTTCAGTTAGGGTTCTACTAATAGTTGTCATTGTTCAGTTAGGGTTCTACTAACAGTTGTCATTGTTCAGTTAGGGTTCTACTAATAGTATGTCATTGTTCAGTTAGGGTTCTACTAATAGTTGTCATTGTTCAGTTAGGGTTCTCCTAATAGTTGTCATTGTTCAGTTAGGGTTCTACTAATAGTTGTCATTGTTCAGTTAGGGTTCTCCTAATAGTTGTCATTGTTCAGATAGGGTTCTCCTAATAGTTGTCATTGTTCAGTTAGGGTTCTGCTAATACTTGTCTTTGTTCAGTTAGGGTTCTGCAAATAGATGTCATGGATTCAGTTAGGGTTCTGCTAATAGTTGTCATTGTTCAGTTAGGGTTCTGCTAATAGTTGTCATTGTTCAGTTAGGGTTCTGCTAATAGTTGTCATTGTTCAGTTAGGGTTCTACTAATAGTTGTCATTGTTAGGTTAGGGTTCTCCTAATAGTTGTCATTGTTCAGTTAGGGTTCTCCTAATAGTATTCATTGTTCAGTTAGGGTTCTACTAATAGTTGGCATTGTTCAGTTAGGGCTCTGCACATAGTATTCATTGTTCAGTTAGGGTTCTACTAATAGTTGGCATTGTTCAGTTAGGGTTCTACTAATAGTTGTCATTGTTCAGTTAGGGTTCTACTCACAGTTGTTATTGTTCAGTTAGGGTTCTACTAATAGTTGTCATTGTTAGGTTAGGGTTCTCCTAATAGTTGTCATTGTTCAGTTAGGGTTCTCCTAATAGTTGTCATTGTTCAGTTAGGGTTCTACTATTAGTTGGCATTGTTCAGTTAGGGTTCTGCTCATAGTATTCATTGTTCAGTGAGGGTTCTACTAATAGTTGTCATTGTTCAGTTAGGGTTCCACTAATAGTTGTCATTGTTCAGTTAGGGTTCTACTCACAGTTGTCATTGTTCAGTTAGGGTTGCTACTAATAGTTGTCATTGTTCAGTTAGGGTTCTGCTAATAGTTGTCATTGTTCAGTTAGGGTTCTCCTAATCGTTGTCATTGTTCAGTTAGGGTTCTCCTAATAGTTGTCATTGTTCAGTTAGGGTTCTACTAATAGTTGTCTATTGTTCAGTTAGGGTTCTACTAATAGTTGTCATTGTTCAGTAAGGGTTCTACTAATAGTTGTCATTGTTCAGTTAGGGTTCTCCTAATAGTTGTCATTGTTCAGTTAGGGTTCTACTAATAGTTGTCATTGTTCAGTTAGGGTTCTCCTAATAGTTGTCATTGTTCAAATAGGGTTCTCCTAATAGTTGTCATTGTTCAGTTAGGGTTCTGCTAATAGTTGTCTTTGTTCAGTTAGGGTTCTGCTAATAGTTGTCATTGTTCAGTTAGGGTTCTGCTAATAGTTGTCATTGTTCAGTTAGGGTTCTGCTAATAGTTGTCATTGTTCAGTTAGGGTTCTGCTAATAGTTGTCATTGTTCAGTTAGGGTTCTGCTAATAGTTGTCATTGTTCAGTTAGGGTTCTGCTAATAGTTGTCATTGTTCAGTTAGGGTTCTGCTAATAGTTGTCATTGTTCAGTTAGGGTTCTGCTAATAGTTGTCATTGTTCAGTTAGGGTTCTGCTAATAGTTGTCATTGTTCAGTTAGGGTTCTACTAATAGTTGTCATTGTTCAGTTAGGGTTCTACTAATAGTTGTCATTGTTCAGTTAGGGTTCTGCTAATAGTTGTCATTGTTCAGTTAGGGTTCTCCTAATAGTTGTCATTGTTCAGTTAGGGTTCTACTAATAGTTGGCATTGTTCAGTTAGGGTTCTGCTCATTGTATGTCATTGTTCAGTTAGGGTTCTACTAATAGTTGTCATTGTTCAGTTAGGGTTCTACTAATAGTTGTAATTGTTCAGTTAGGGTTCTGACAGTAGATGCCATTGTTCAGTTAGGGTTCTCCTAATAGTATTCATTGTTCAGTTAGGGTTCTACTAATAGTTGGCATTGTTCAGTTAGGGCTCTGCACATAGTATTCATTGTTCAGTTAGGGTTCTACTAATAGTTGGCATTGTTCAGTTAGGGTTCTACTAATAGTTGTCATTGTTCAGTTAGGGATCTGCTAATAGTTGTCTTTGTTCAGTTAGGGTTCTACTAATAGTATTCATTGTTCAGTTAATTTTCAACTCACAGTTCTTCTAGAACCACTAGAGACTGAAAAGTGTTCTCCGGAAGAGTTGTGATCTTGTTGTCCATTAGGAGCCTGTCAGGGATAGAGAGAATTACTACAGTTTAATGGTTTCCAACACTTGTTTATCACAGAGACACACACAGTCTTGTTCAGCTGACATTGTGGGGACACACAATTCAGTCCCATTCAAAATCCTATTTTCCCTAACACCTAACCCTAACCCGTAATCTTACCCTAACCCTAACCTAAACCTTAAAACTAAAACTAACCCTAGCTCCTAACCCTAACCCGTAACCTTACCCTAACCCTAACCTTAAAACTAAAACTAACCCTATCTCCTAACCCTAACCCGTAACCTTACCCTAAGCCTAACCTAAAAACTCAAACTAACCCTATCTCCTAACCCTAACCGTTAATATAATTCTAAACCTAACACTAATTCTAACCTGAACCCTAAACCCCCTAGAAATAGCATTTGACCTTGTGGGGACTAACAAAAAGTCCCCAGTTGGTCAGAATGTTGTTTGTTTACTATTCTTGTTAACTAACACATCCACACACACACACACACCTCCTCACTAGTAAAGGGGGCTGACAGGGAGTGGTTGAGATAATTACTACAAAACAACACTAATGCAGAAAACATACACACACAACTCACCCACTCACTCATAAACTAGACTAGGCTGATAGAGTGGTTGTGTGAGTTACTAGGCTGACAGAGTGGTTGTGTGAGTTACTAGGCTGACAGAGTGGTTGTGTGAGTTACTAGGCTGACAGAGTGGTTGTGTGAGTTACTAGGCTGACAGAGTGGTTGTGTGAGTTACTAGGCTGATAGAGTGGTTGTGTGAGTTACTAGGCTGACAGAGTGGTTGTGTGAGTTACTAGGCTGACAGAGTGGTTGTGTGAGTTACTAGGCTGACAGAGTGGTTGTGTGAGTTACTAGGCTGACAGAGTGGTTGTGTGAGTTACTAGGCTGATAGAGTGGTTGTGTGAGTTACTAGGCTGACAGAGTGGTTGTGTGAGTTACTAGGCTGACAGAGTGGTTGTGTGAGTTACTAGGCTGACAGAGTGGTTGTGTGAGTTACTAGGCTGATAGAGTGGTTGTGTGAGTTACTAGGCTGACAGAGTGGTTGTGTGAGTTACTAGGCTGACAGAGTGGTTGTGTGAGTTACTAGGCTGATAGAGTGGTTGTGTGAGTTACTAGGCTGATAGAGTGGTTGTGTGAGTTACTAGGCTGATAGAGTGGTTGTGTGAGTTACTAGGCTGACAGAGTGGTTGTGTGAGTTACTAGGCTGAAAGAGTGGTTGTGTGAGTTACTAGGCTGACAGAGTGGTTGTGTGAGTTACTAGGCTGACAGAGTGGTTGTGTGAGTTACTAGGCTGACAGAGTGGTTGTGTGAGTTACTAGGCTGAAAGAGTGGTTGTGTGAGTTACTAGGCTGACAGAGTGGTTGTGTGAGTTACTAGGCTGACAGAGTGGTTGTGTGAGTTACTAGGCTGACAGAGTGGTTGTGTGAGTTACTAGGCTGACAGAGTGGTTGTGTGAGTTACTAGGCTGACAGAGTGGTTGTGTGAGTTACTAGGCTGACAGAGTGGTTGTGTGAGTTACTAGGCTGACAGAGTGGTTGTGTGAGTTACTAGGCTGATAGAGTGGTTGTGTGAGTTACTAGGCTGACAGAGTGGTTGTGTGAGTTACTAGGCTGACAGAGTGGTTGTGTGAGTTACTAGGCTGACAGAGTGGTTGTGTGAGTTACTAGGCTGACAGAGTGGTTGTGTGAGTTACTAGGCTGACAGAGTGGTTGTGTGAGTTACTAGGCTGACAGAGTGGTTGTGTGAGTTACTAGGCTGAAAGAGTGGTTGTGTGAGTTACTAGGCTGACAGAGTGGTTGTGTGAGTTACTAGGCTGACAGAGTGGTTGTGTGAGTTACTAGGCTGACAGAGTGGTTGTGTGAGTTACTAGGCTGATAGAGTGGTTGTGTGAGTTTACTAGGCTGATAGAGTGGTTGTGTGAGT
This sequence comes from Salmo salar, assembly GCF_965601325.2. NCBI lineage: Eukaryota > Metazoa > Chordata > Actinopteri > Salmoniformes > Salmonidae > Salmo > Salmo salar. Next base: position 116,096,366 of record NC_138301.1, on the reverse strand, counting down.
TACTAGGCTGACAGAGTGGTTGTGTGAGTTACTAGGCTGACAGAGTGGTTGTGTGAGTTACTAGGCTGACAGAGTGGTTGTGTGAGTTACTAGGCTGACAGAGTGGTTGTGTGAGTTACTAGGCTGACAGAGTGGTTGTGTGAGTTACTAGGCTGACAGAGTGGTTGTGTGAGTTACTAGGCTGACAGAGTGGTTGTGTGAGTTACTAGGCTGACAGAGTGGTTGTGTGAGTTACTAGGCTGACAGAGTGGTTGTGTGAGTTACTAGGCTGACAGAGTGGTTGTGTGAGTTACTAGGCTGATAGAGTGGTTGTGTGAGTTACTAGGCTGACAGAGTGGTTGTGTGAGTTACTAGGCTGACAGAGTGGTTGTGTGAGTTACTAGGCTGATAGAGTGGTTGTGTGAGTTATGAACAATACTTGTGAAAGATAGAAAACACACAATGTGTGCAAGCTCGTGCACAAACAAAACGCTTCAGAGAGTTTGTGTAGGAGTCACATTAGATACATTCTGACATCCAAAACAGGCAACAAGACCTGTTTGTTCCCACACACTAACACACCTCCCACATGTACATTACCTGACACATACACACTAACACACCTCCCCCATGTACCTTACCTGACACATACACACTAACACACAGTCACACCTTGGGACACAGACACTATGATATTACATAAAACAGCTGTTAGATTGATTCAGTGTCAGCAATAAGACACCACCAGTTTATTTTATGAGAAATACATTAAAAACACAACACTATTTGTAATAGACATCAATACTGGGGAGAAATATTCTAGCCAGGTCGCTCCAAATGAGACATGGCTTCTGTATGTGTGCCATTCAGAAAGT